>NW_020954546.1:37210737-37588786 GCF_900497805.2 Vombatus ursinus | reverse complement strand
ACAGGATAGATAAAGAGATAGAATAGATAGACAGACAGACAGATAGAGACAGACAGAGAGATAGACAAGATAGATAGCCATAGATAAATACAGACAGACAAACAGAGAGATAGACAGGATAGATAGATAGATAGATAGACAGATAGAGACATGTAGATAGACATATATCCATATGTACGTACACATATTTTACATGTACATATTTGTTTGCAAGTTGTCTCCCACAATGGATTGTGAACTCCTTGAAGTCAACCATATGTCACTGCCCTCAAGAAACAGAGACTCCTAAAGGAAGGTATTATGTATCTGTATTTATATACATAAACATGTGCATACACACATACATATGTATGTGTACATGCACATATGTGCACCCATACACATGCACACGCATATACCTGTACATAGACATACTACATACTCCTAGACCTCCTGAGCAAAGTCTTTAGAGTAATCAAGAGCTGAGCCAAGGAAGGACCAGCTCCCCAGAAGAGCCCCTACCCTCATCCTTCCTCCCCCTACCATGTGCCTGACATTTATGCCACTCAGAGGTGGGGCATTCCTTTTACTTTGCTACACATGGTCATGCACTATGTGGAACACCCACCACCCTCTTAACTCCTTTACATGTGGGGAACTAATCCTTGGGAATTAATTTTTTGAAAAGTTATTTTTCCTTTTGCTTTTTCTTCTGTCATTGGGATTTATGCTTTATTATTTTTGAAAGGTTATTTTAATCCTCTCTTGCAATATGATTATCAGTGATGGCTTTGGGTTTTTGTGGATGCTGGCAGGAAGAAATTTTATTTCATTCCTTTTCCTTTTCCTTTTATGTTTTAATTGTTTATTTTAAATGTAGTTTTGCTTATTCAATGTTTTCTTTTCCATCATGACATTTTAAAGTCTTAATTTGTGTCTTGTTTCATGTTTTTCTTTGTTCAGTTTGTATCTGTTGGGATTTTTCCCTCCTCACTCTGGAAATTTTATTTTATTTTGACTTTTCTCTACTGGGAGCAGTCTATTGCCTCAACATCTTTTGCATGCATTTTCCATTTTTTGTGTATTTTCTCATTAGCCACTGTAAGTTTTGATTCCAGAGAAGTCCTCTTTTATTTCCAATTTTATTTCCCATTTTGTTGGACTCTGAATATTAGCATTAGAAAAAGATTAAAAGATTAAAGTTATTCCAAGAATATTGAAAAAGAATGTCAAAGACTTGGAGGATTGCAGAGTAATATGTGGTAACACAAAACCAAGTAAGGTCACTCAGGAAGTACTCTATGAATTCCCTACCCCATTTGGAATATATGGCCACCTTATATTGTATTACCAATGATAAGTATTTGCAAAAAGACCACTATAAAAATAATTGAGCTTATGTACAAATGCTGTTTTCTGAGGATGAAAAGGTAAATAAATTTCATTTAAAAACTCAATGATGTCCTCCAAATTAAAACAAGACATCTTATGATACTCAGTAACTTAAATGCCAAGATGGGAAAAGGTCAGGATGGCATGAAATAAATGGAAAAGGAAAGAATGTTCTAAGAAGAAGAAATGAGAGAGGCCAAAGGCCTGTGGACTGCATAGAAGCAGTGCCTTTTTATATCATAAAACCTTTCTTTTTTAAAACTTATTTTATTTTATTTTTGATTATTTATTTTATTTTTTAAATTTATTTTATTTTTTATTTTTTAGAAACCTTTCTTCAAGAAAAGAATTGGCCCCCTCAATTCGGCTCTCACTTCACAACATGCCCCATACACACATCTGCCTGCTGTGGGGGTGTAGCCTGGGCCTCAGGAGTTGTTTGACTAGGAAGTGGCTGGAACTTTCATGGGCCAATGAGATAGACTTCAGGGAGATTGTCTGATGAGTCTGTTACTTAGGAAGATCACTAGGGAAAAGAGCCACCACTGGAATTAGTGTAACTTTCCCAGGGGTCCTTCCTTCATTTACACTGATGACAAACAGAAGGAATAGGACAGAGGGGTCAGGGAAACCCAAGGGGGCCTTGGGAAGGCTCTGAGTTTCCTGAATTTTCACAATGAAACATTTCAGGTCCTTTCTTTTCACCTTATAGTCAATAGTTTGGCTGACACAAGTGATATAGGGGTTGTTGTTAAGTTGTTCAGTCATGTCTGACTCTTCATGACCCCACACACCATAGTTCACCAGGTCCTTCTATCCTCCACTGTCTCCCAACGTCTATCCAAACTCATGTTTGTTGCTTCCATGAAACTATCTACCCATCTCCTCCTCTGCTGTCCCCTTCTCCTTCTTCCTCAATCTTTCCAACATCAGGGTCATTTTCAATGATTCCCATCTTCTCATTATGTGGCCGAAGTATTTAAGCTTCAGCTTCAGTATTTGTCCTTCCAGAGAATAGTCTGAATTAATTTCTATAAGTATTGACTGATTTGATCTCCTTGCTGTCCTCAAAAGTCTTCTCTAGCACCATAATTCAATCAGCAGCACTCACCTTTCATTATAGCTCAACTCTGACAGCCATATATTATTACTGGAAAAACCATAGCTTTGATTATCCAGACCTTTGTTGGCCAGGTGACATCTCTGCTTTTTAGTATGCTGTCCAGGGCTGCCGTAGCTTTCCTTCCAAGGAACAAGCGTCTTTTAATTTCATGGCTGCAGTTGCAATCTGTAGTGATCTTTGAGCCAAGCAGTATAAAATCTGACACTGCTTCCATTTCTTCTCCCTCTATTTGCCAAAAAGTGATGGGACCAGATGCCAAGATTTTAGCTTTTTTGATGTTAAGCTTCAAGCCACCTTTTACATTCTCCTCTTTCACCCTCATCAAGAGGTTTTTAAATTTTTTCACTTTCTGCCATCCAAGTGGTAATGTCTGCATACCTAAGGCTGTAGATATTTCTTCTGGCAACCTTAATTCTGACTTTTGATTCATCCAGCCTGGCATTTTGCATGATGTACTCTGCATATGAGTTAAATAAATAAGGTGACAACTTACAGTCTTGCAGTACTCATTTTCCAATCTTAAACCAATCAGTTGTTCCATGTTCGGCTCTAACTGTTGTTTCTTGGACCTTGTACAGGTTCTTCAGGAGACAAGTAAAATGATCTAGTACTTCTGTCTCTCTGAGGACTTGCCACATTTTGTTGTGATCCAAACAATCAAAGACTTTAGTGTAGTCAATCAAGCAGAAGTAGATGTTTTTCTGGAACTCTCTTGCGTTCTGCATAATCCTGTGAATGTTGGCAATTTGGTCTCTGGTTCCTCTACCTCTTCAAAAACCATCCTGCTCTTCTGTAATTCTCAGTTCACATATTGCTGAAGCCTAGCTTGCAGAATCTTAAGCATAACCTTGCTGGTGTGTGAAATGAGTGCAATTGTTCAGTAATTTGAACATTCCTTGGCATTACCCTTTAGGATTGGGATGTAAACTGATCTTTTCCAGTACGATGGCAACTGTTGAGTTTTCCAAATTTACTGGCATATTGAGTGCAGCACTTCATCTTTTAGGATCTTAAATAGCTCAGCCAGAATTCCATCACCTCCACTAGCCTTATTGTTAGCAATGCTTCCTAAGGCCCACTTGACTTCATTCTCCAGGATGTCTGGCTCTAGATCAGTAACCACACTATCATGGTTATTGGTGATGTTAAGATCTTTCTTCTGTTTATTCTTGCCCCTTCTTCTTAATGTCTTCTGCTTCTGTTAAGTCCCTACTATTTTTGTTCTTTATCATGTCCATTTTTGCATGAAATGTTCCCTGATATCTCCTATTTTCTTGAAGAGAATTTTCTTGTCTTTCCCATTCTGCTGGTTTTTGTTTCTATCTTTGCATTGCTGATGCAAGAAAACCTCATCTCTCTTTACTATTCTCTGGAATTCTGCATTCACTTGGGCATATCTTTCCCTTTCTCCTTTACTTTTTGCATTCCTTCTTTCCTTAGCTATTTGTTAAGCCTTATCAGACAGCTATTTTGCTTTCTTACTCTTCTTTTTTTCTGGGATGTTTTTTGTTGCTGCCTCCTCTATAATATTGTGAACCTCTGTTCATAGTTCTTCAGACACTCCATCTACCAGATCTAGTTTCTTGAATTTATCCATCACTTCTACTTAATATTCATAAGGGAGGGTATTTAGGTCATATCTATGTGGTCTGGTGGTTTTCCCTACTTTCTTTAATTTAAGACTGAATTTTGCAATAAGAAGCTCATGATCTGAGCCACAGTCAGCTCCATGTCTTGTGTTAACTGACTGTATAGAGCTTCTCCACCTTTGGCTGTAAAGTATATAATCAATCTGATTTCTATATTGACCACCTGGAGATGTCTATGCGTAGAGTCATTTTTGGGGTTGTTGAAAAAGAATGTTGGTTATAACCAGCAATTTATCTTGACAAAACTCTATTATATGGCTCTGTTCCATTTTGCACTCCAAGACCAAGCTTGCCTGTCATTCCAATTAACTCTTGATGTCCAACTTCAACATTCTGATTCCTCATGATGAATGTGACATCTTTTGGGGTTGTCATTTCTAGAAGATGTTTTAGGTTTTCATAGAACTGATCTGCTTTGTCCTCTTCAACATTAGTGACTGGAACATAGATGTTGAATGGTTTACCTAGGATTCTGTCATTCTGTCATTTTTGAGATTACACCCTATTACAGTTTTTCTCACCCTTTTATTGACTATGATGGCTATTCCATTTCTTCTCAAGGATTTCTGCCCACCATTCCCATCCATTTAAGTTCCCTGGCACCCAAGATGCCCATGTTTACTCTTTCCATCTCTTGTTTAACCATATCCAACTTACCTTGGTTCATAGATCCTGCATTCTAAGTTCCTTTGCCATATTGATCTTTGCAGCTTCAGACCTTCCTTTTGTCACCAGACATATCTGCAGCTGAACATCCTTTTAGCTTTGACCCAGCCACTTCATTAGTATTGGAGCTACTTGTATTTGTCCTCCACTCTTCCCCAGGGTCATGTTGTACACCTTCTACCCTGAGGACTTCATCTTCTGATGTCATCTCTTTTATCATTTTAATACTGTCCATAGGATTTCTTGACAGATACTGGAATGGTTTGCAATGTCCTTCTCTAGTGGATCACCTTTTGTCAGAACTCCCCACTATGACTTATCTGTCTTGGATAACCCGGCATGGCATAGCTCATAGTTTCATTGAGGTACACAAGCCCCCCTGACAGGGTTGTACACCCATCATTCAGTTTCAGAAGGCGAGACCTTTGCCCCTTTTTGCCAAAAGGGATTTGTCTCCCATTTGTTGAAAACCCTTAAATTTTTAGATTCCTTACAGACTCCCCTTATCTCCCTTCCAAAGCCTTAACCTCTCCTTTTGATCTTATTCAGATGCACCTTTGCCCCTAGCCCTAAGTTTGTCCTTGGGTCCCAGAAAAACCCTTAAACTTTTAGGTTCCTTATCTACTCTCTTTTTCTCCCTTTGAAAGCAAACTTCTACCTTCCAGTTCCCTTCATTATCTATTCCCATTATCTGTTCAATCTCTCAGAATTTCCAATCGGAATTCTCATCTAGACCCTTTTCCCAACCACCCCCCCTTCCTCTGGCCACCCAAAGTTACTTTAGTGAATATAAGTTGGGAATGATGGGGTTGGAATCTGGGCCCCAGAAAGGAAAAACCCTGGAATTTCCCACCTGGCCAAATCTCTGGTGTTCCCCAGAGGCTATAATCCCATCAACTGGCCTTTCCTTGTGGCTACACCCAATCTCCCCTCCATTGTTTACCTCCCTATGGCTCCTGGCCATTTCCCACCTTAATCCTAGCTAGGCTTCAAGAAGTCCAGGCCCCAGGAGTTCTGTTCACCCCAGCTTACTAGCCACTCCCATCCAGATGTCCCTAGGCCCTTCCTCCCGTCACCCCAAACTACTTGAGCACTCCTAGATCCCTCCCACAGTCTTTCTGTATATAAGGTCCATCTTGTCTCTATTAAGAGGCTGAGAATTTCTCATGCCCAAAAGGCTGAAACTCTTATGTCTGCTCGTCTCTACAGGCGTTACTAATGTTCAGGTTCCTTGGGAGTCTGGCCTATATGATTTATCTCTAATAAACTTTTTCTCTGGCTGGAAGAAGATTTGAGTTGAATTCTTTCAGGCAGGGCTCAGCACTGTGATCTTGGGGTCTTTTCAAGCACCCCAAAACCTCTAGACTTCTTCACCCCTACCATGGCAAGGCAATGATCCAGGAGGGGGGGTATAGAAGTAAAGGTGATGAATATTGTCAAAAATGTTTCTTGCCAGGGGACTCCATCGAGAGTATCAAGGACTCCATCTGGGATATCTCCAAAGTGGACACCTGCATCTAACAGAAGAGGGAAAAATAGCTTTGAGGAAGGGCAAGCAGAGGAAAATAAGTAGAAGAGTCAGTCGCAGATAGTGAGCAGAATCTTCCAGCAGTGTGCTTCCAGTGAAGGAGTATTCTGACTGTCTTTCAGCTGCTCCTTGTCATTGGAGACCCCTTTCTATATGGAGATGTGTGATCCTGGAAAGAGTTTAGCCTCACCTCAATCTTCATTGATCTCTTTATCACGCCCTCCCACTTTTGTGTTCAGTAGAGTCATTAATTCCATCTGGTTCCAGGGTATTATTGACCTAGTGTTGGAGTTATCTAGGAGAAAGCCTCAACCATTCCCAAGTTTCAGCAAAATTATCTTTGACATACTTTTTCACCTCTTGCTACAGGCCTTTTTAAAAATCCAGCAAATGTTTGTGAATCTCTTCTTGTTAGCCAATGAGTCAATCTCCTGCATATATCCCTTTATTGCATATTCTACTACTTTGAATATAGCTGGTTCAACAAAAGAATTGAAATTCATCAGCAATTATCCAAGACAGACAGGCAATTTAGGTAATCACCTCACGGCTTTGCATTTCAGCTATCTTTGGCCTTCCTGAAAGCAATGTTAGTCTTCTTATATCATCAGTGACTGCTTCTTTTCTAATCTCTTCTCTCTGTTCATCATCAAGTGCTAATGAAATAAAGACCCTTAGGAAAGTATACTTCTTCCAGCTGTGCCTCTTCTCCTTGATAATTTTCCTAAGCAACTCTTTCTAAGCCTCTTTCCAAGACAGTCTCCCTGAAGTCAGTTCTGAGTAGCTCAATCTCTACAGAGAAGCTCCCTTCACCACACCAATCTCTTGCCAAACTGTAGGCTGCTGCAGTTCATTGAACTGCCTCCAATGGGGATGGATACGGTGGAGAGGCATCGATGACTGTACTCCCTATTTCTCCTCCTCTAGGGAAAATTGCACCCACTCTAAGTATCTTTCTGCACATTCCCATCCTCTATGAGAATGTAGACATGCATTGCGAGAGTAGAGCACAATCATTTTTTCACACCAATGTAAGGATTTTAGCATCATTGCAAATCTAAAATGGCCACAGGTTCTTCTATTACTATTTTCTAGCGTTTGTCAGCCCCGTGCCTGTAATGATTTGAATACTTTGCTTTTCTCTCTGTGTCATTCTCTTCCTTCTCCCCTCCCCTGCCCCCTTTACCACCATTGTGTGCATGGATTGTGTAAATCCAATTGTTTGGTGGTTTCTTAGTTATAAAAGATGGAGTCTCCCAGCTATTTCTGGTTATTTCTCTCTACAGCCTTCACTGTCTTTGTTTCCTATACCTCAAGTTAGATTTTCATCCCTCCTGCTCTACTACACCTGAAGAAGTGGGTCTACACAGGGAATAGCCAGAAGTGTTGGTTTTGAGAGATGATGTTTGGCCACCTCTTTGAGGGGAAAAGGGAGAAGAGAGTTCTTATCACTGGCACATTTAAAGTTCTCTAATCTATAGGGGAAGTACCAGCTCTAGACAAGTGTCATCATTATCACAGGATGCTAAAAAAATGTCAAATTTTCCCTAAACACTGGGTGTAGCTCTGTCATCCAAAGAGCCAGAGACCTGAAATCCACTTTATCAAAACCACTGCCAGCTACATCCAGCCATTAAAAAGGATGCTGCAAACAATTGGAAACTATAGCAAAAAGTACATTGAAAGACATTAAAACTGTGGCACTAGACATAGTGAGTATCAGATAACATCACAACAAATTAAATAAACTCTATTCTAATAGACAGGAAAATACTTCTTATTGATGTAGGAGTTATTCCTGAGATAGCTGTCTATATAAAATTAACCCACTGACTTGTCAAAGCAAAGATCATAATCCATAAAAAAAGCAAGAAGAAGACTGAGAAAAAAGATAAAGCAAACAATTGACTAACTCAATACTGAACTATGTAAATAAGGGATTAATAATGATAAATGGGAAATGGACATCAGAAATGACATTAACACTGTATACAATAAGTTTATATACAGTTTAGCCACTGTAAAACTATTGTCACAACAGAAAGACCAACAGAGCTCAGAAATTGCCTTAGTCAGCAAATATTTTACTTATCTGCCAAGCAGAAAAATGTGAAGGACAGAAGCAACAGGGGTTTAGAAGATAAAATATTTCATAAATCTTATGAAGAAGAACAAGGGTTATGATCAATATGATCTTATGAATCAAAAAAAAAAAAAGCACTGTAGGGTAAAACCAGTTTAAGGAAACCTTGACAGATAAGCCAATCAAACAGAGTCATCCTGAAGATATTTAAGGATGAAAATGGAATGCCAACCATCAGCATAAAAATAGAAAAGATTTATAAAAATTGCTATAACAAATGGTTTTCATCTTCAAGGACTGTGGAACTACCACAGTGCAACCCCAACATTATAATCCTTCAAATGTGCCTAAGGAAGGTAGACATGATACTAAAGAGAAGAAAAATAAAATCATAGGATCAAAGGTTTAAGGCTAGAAGGGATCTTGGAAATCACCTAAATCAACTTTTACAGATGAGAAAACTAAGTCTCAGAGAGGTTGAGTGATTTATCCAGGGTCACAAAGGTGTAATAAGTGGAAAAAGCCAGAAAAAGGATCCTCTGGATGCCAAATGTACCACGTTGGAAAAGGAGTTGGATTGGACCAAGTATAAATAGAAAAGATCCCTGCTGGAAGAGACAAGTCAAATCAAGTCACCATGCAATTATTAATTGACTACTATGTGCTAATCACTGATTGTGAAAGTGCAAAAAAAAAATTAATATTCAAAGTATCTGAAGGAGTAAAAGATTCCAAAAGTGTAGGGGCAACATCTTAGACACAAAAAAGGTAACTGTGAAGACATCAACAACCACCAATTTATTTGCCCAATCTCCCATAAATATGAAATATTATACAAACCATCTATACTCTAATTGAGGACATCCCAAATGAGGGTATTAATAGGAGGAAAGTAAGCTTTCAAAAGAGACATTCAGCACTGGGTTATATCTTTACCATTTTTCAATTAAGTAGAGAATATAATATCCTATTTTTTATTATGAAAAAAAAACCCCATTTGATTCAATAGAACAAAACACTGCCTTAAAGGCTCCTTCTCAACAGTGGATCTCCAAAGCCTTTATCAATATCACTCAAGATTACTTAAAAGATATCATAGAAAAAACCTTCAGCGACCGGTTCAGTGGATCATAAGCATTAGGCAAGGCATAAAACTGAGAGATTCACCAAAGGTGTTTGCCAGTGTTATAATAGGCATTCAGCCCAAGTTAAAGAGAGTTTTTCTATATATGGTGAGGTGTCAGTGGATGACACTGTTCTAGTTACAAGCCCTAGCACATTGCCAAGTTTCCTGCAAGAGATCAAAGACTTGGCCATACAAAAAAGACCAAAAGGATAAAGAATGTCTATAGCCCCAGGTTATGCCATGCATTTGGATGGAAAATGTATGCATAATAATAATAATAACTAGCATTTATATAGCACTTTAGGGTTTACAAAGTGCTTTTTATAAGTATTGTCTCATTTAATCTTTATAATCTTCTGGAAGATAGGTGCTATTATTATCACCACTGTGCAAATGAGGAAACAGAGGCAGGCAAAGGTAAGTGACTTGCCCAAGGTCACACAGCTAGTAAGTGTCTGAGACTGGATTTGAACTCAGGACTTTCTGAGTTCAAATCCAATGCTCTTCTCACTGCCACCTAGCTTCCAATCAGTATTATATCTGGAATAGACATATAGATAGACAGTGATTTTGACCTGGATTTAAACAGGAGGAGAGTAGGCTGCATTGCCTTCAGGAAATTGCAAAACTGCCTTATAAAGCCAAGCTCCCTATGGAAACAAAGGACCATCTTAATACCAGCATGGCAGCTGCAGATGCTACAGCTTCTTGGAGCCACAGGTGAGAGTTGGGTGAAAGTGGACATCAAAGGTAGTTGAGCAGCCCCGCAAAGGGCTTGGCAAGCCCTCATACCAGAGGTGCTAGTCCTCCCTGAACACTTCAGACACCCCGACTGACACATAGTAGGCATTTGATAAATGCCTGTTTCCTTCCTTCTCCATAAATTATAGTTTTAAGAGAGTTACCTATAACACTAAGAGAGATTTAGTGACCTGTTCAGGGTCATGCAAGTAATCTGTGTCAGAGGTAAGACTATAATGTAAAAAGGGCTATATAAATTTGATTATTATCATTGTTAATATTATTATCATTGTTATCCCATTCTCCTTTTTTCCAAGGACTTCAGATAGAAATGGTCTAAGATAGGCTGCTATCCCACTACTATTTTGTCATATTTAATATTCTATAGAATATTAGTCAAATGGTCAAAACTTTTTGTAGTTAAATAAAATTATTAGGATGTAAGTTCCTATTCTGTAGGCTCACTGAAAGCAGCTGTGGTACAGTTAGTAGCAGATGGAAAAATTATTACTGCTATGATGATAAATTGCTATTATCAAGTTACGTCAAGTCAACTAACACTTAAAAAGTGCCTACTGTGCACTACACATTGTGGTAAGTACTAAACTAGGTGTAATAAAATATTTAGAAATGTAAAAACCATTCTTAGTTCATGGGGCATACAAAAACAGATGGCAGGCCAAATTTGACTCATGGATCATAATTTGCCAACCCCTGTGCTAAACTCTCAGAACCCCACTATGCCTATTTAGACCCAACTTGTTCTCCCCAAAGAGTCACTTTGGTGCCTGATGATTCAAGGCATGTCAAATATAGGTAATAGGAGACCCAGAGAAACAGGATCCAGCCATCACAAAACCAAACAAAATTCCATACACACTTAAGATGGTGAAAGATTAGCCCTTCCCCAAAGAAGGAATTGATTCTGACTTTAGAGGAGGTGCCCAGACAGGGATTCAGAGTATGCATGTAGTGTAACGGATAACGAATGGTAAAAGTGAGAACTCATGCTTGCATCTTGGCTCTGCCCCTTACTAGCTGTATGATCTTGGGTGAGTCACAAGAAAAGTTTGTCTGGGCTGGTGCAGTGAAACAAGATAGAAGAAAACTGCCAAAGAGGAAATATAAAGAAAATGTAAAAAATCATTTTACAGAAGATAGTATACAATCCAATTTGCCTCAAGTCAACAAAATTCACTAAAATTTAATACATACAAGGACCATGTGGGTGCTCGAGAGCTAAAACCAAAACAATAATCTCCACAGGTGCACAGAAAAATGCATGAAAGTTAAGTCAAGAAAGAGAAAGCATTGGCAACTGGGAGATCCCAAGAGGCTTCATAGAAGCCCTCACCGCAACAAGGCAATCACTTTTATACCTCCCTAATTGATCCACTATCCTACTCACCACAATGAGTTTTCAAAACCTTTCCATCCCTCCTCAAACTCACAGTCCCTCCCTCAATTCCCTCCCCCTTTCAGCTGAGAACCTTGCCTCATATTTCACTGAAAAAATAGAAGCCATTCTCCAAGAGCTCCTTCTCTTTCTTCCTCCCCTCCCCTTTCCCTCCTCTCCTCATCATAGAAATGCCTTTCATGACGATCTCTGTCAACCCAGCCTCACATGAAGAGACAGCCCTTCTTCTTTCGAAGGTTAACTGCTTTGCATGCACAAGTGATCCTCCAGGGGTGGGAAACCTGCAGCCTCCTGGCCACATGTGGTGCAGTCTTTTGACTAAATTCAAGTTTTACAGAACAAATCTTTTTATTAAGGGAATTTGTTCTGCCAAGTTTGGATTCAGTCAAAGGGCCACACTTGAGGACCTAGAGGGCCACATGTGGCCTTGAGACTGCAGGTTCCTCACCCTTGTCATATTCCAACCCATCTTCCTCAGCAGTTTCTCCCTCTATCATCCACACTCTCTCACTAATCTTCAAACTTTGCTTTTCTGCTGGCTGTTTCCCTGCTGCCTACAACACATCCATGTCTCCATCATACTTAAAAAAAAAAAGATTCTCATTTGACTGTCCATCCCCCCTAGCTATCAGTCCATATCTCTTTTAGCTTTCATAGCTAAACTTCCTAAGAAAGCTACCTACAACAAATGTCTCTGCTTACTATCCTCTCACTCTTTTTAACTCTCGTCAGTCTGGCTCCTGACCTCATCATTCAACAGAAACTACTCCCTCTAAAGTTACCAACGATCTCATGATGGTCAAATCTTATGGTCTCTTCTCTGTCTTCACACTTCTTGGCCTCTCTGAAGACTTCCATACTGTTGATCAGCCCCTTCCCTTGCATACTTTCTTCTCTCTAGAATTTCTCAACAGGGCTCTTTTCTGGTCCCCCTCCTACCTGGTCTGAGCTCCTTCTCAGTCTCCTTTGCTGGATCTTCATCCAAGTTTCACCCACTAACAGTGGTGTTCCCCCAAAGCTCTGTCCTGGGTCCTCTCCTCTTCTCTCCTCTCTTCTTCTTTTCTCTTCTCTTCTCTTTCCTTTCCTTACCTTCTTTCCTCTTCTCTTCTCTTCTCCTCTCTTCTCTTTTCCCTCTATGCTAGTTTAGTGATCTTATCACCTCCTACAGATTCAGTTATTATCCGTATGCAGATAATTCTCAGACCTATTTATCCAGTCCTATCTTCTCTTGACCTCCAATCTCACATCTCCAACACTTATTTGGACATCTCACACTGGGTATCTCATAGATATCTTGAACTCAAAATGTCCAAAACTAAAATCGTTATCTTCTTTTTAAAACTCTCCCCTCTTCCAAACTTCCTGATTACTATCCAGAACACCACTGAAGTTTCTTGAATAGGGAAATAATATGATCAGACCTGTGCTTCAGGAATATAATTTTGACAGCTGTGTAGAGGATAATTTATTACAGAGAGGAAGACTAGGGGCAGGGAGAACAATAGTTCAGGTGAGAGGGGATGAGGGCCTGTACTTGAGTGGGGGCCATGTGAATGGAAAGAAGGGGATAGATGTGAGATACAGTATGTCAACTTATTGGATATCAAAGGCAAAGGAGAGGGAAGAATCCAGAATGACCCTAAGATTACAAACATAGGTAACTGGAAGGATTGTGGAGACTTCAAAGAAATAAAGACGTTAGGAAGAGAAGTGGGTTTGGAGGGTAAAGATAATGAATTCTGTTTTGGTAAGTTTGAGATGACTGTGGGACATCCAACTGGAAATATCCCAAAGGCAGTTGAAAATGCAATACTAGAAAGCCTATGAGAGACTAGAGCTGGGTACAGATCTGGGAGTCCTCTGTGTAGAGATGATTGAATTCATGAGAGCTGATGAGATTGCCAAGAGAGAGGGTATAGAGAGAGATGAGAAGAGAGTCATGGGGTACACCCACTGCGGGTGATAAGACATGATGATCCAACAAAGGAGACTGTGTTAGCACTCAAAAAAATTTCTGTTGGTCTGCACTGGATCCTTCAAGTTACTATTTATTAAATGGGGCAGCCATACTTGACACCTTCTTATAAATAAATAGGTTTGCTCCTCCCCACTTAAATTCCCTTGAAGCTGAGACATTACACCAAGAAGGGTCATCCTCCCTGGTTAGCAGTTGTTGCTTTCTTGAAGAGAGGTTCATCTTTAATCATCAAGAGCAAACTATTTGGCGGTGATATTTTTATCTTCTTGGAACCAAGACCCTTTAGTGTCTCTGAATCATCCTTCAAAACCAATACTAACAACCTGTGGGAACAGACAGAATAGCTGTATGAAGCAAAACAGAAAACCAGTCTCCCCACCCCCCCACCCCCTCCAATCCCCAGATGCATACAAAACAACACACAAAAGGAAATGTGTTGAGTGAATGGTGAAACATTAGAGAAGATAAGAATGACCTTGACAAACCCTGAGAAAACCCTGTCACAAATCTTGAGAGATGATTTATGTTGGGGGAAGAGATAGCTTCAATCTCAACCTCCAAACCCAACTTAACAAAAGATGCCCCCTACCTCACCCCCCACCCAAGCTAACTGCCCTCACCAACCATCCTGTCTCCCACCGTTCTTTTTGTGGATTCTCAGATATTGCTGATTGTGTGGGTATTCACTCTGCCCATTATGTGAGAACGTAGATATGATAACATATACAGTAACACAAGACAGGGAATTACTAAGGAAATAATAAGTCAAACTCATCTGAAACCAAAATTATAGTTATTATTCATAAATTATATTAATATGATACATTATTATAACAATAATACCTAAATTTTATATAGCAATTACTATATGCTAGGCACTGTGCTAAGCACTTTATAATTATTATTTTGTTTAATCCTCATAATGACCCTGGGAGGTAGGTGCTATTATTGTCTCCATTTCACAGATGAGAAAACTGAGGCAGACAGGTTAAGTGACTCTCCCAGGGTTGCACAAATAGTAAGTGTCTGAGGCCAAATTTGAGCTCAGGCCCAGTGTTCTATCCATTGTGCCACCTACATTATTAGTCAACAAGTATTTACAAATACATTTAATAGTAATGAGCATTCATATAGTACTTTAAGGTTTGCAAAGTTCTTTACAAATATGATCTCATTTTATCTCACAACAACACTGGGAGGTAAGTGCTATTATTATCCCCATTTTGGTGTTGTTATTCAGTCCTTTCAGACTCTTCGTGACCCCATTTGGGATTTTCTTGGCAAAGATAATAGAGTGGTTTGCCATTCCTTCTCCAGTCCATTTTACTGATGAAGAAATCGAGGCAAATAACATTAAGTGACTTGTCCAGGGTTACATAGGTAGTAAGTGTCTGAAGCCAGATTTGAACTCAGTAATATAGGTCTTCCTGACTCTAGGCCTAGCACTCTATCTATTGCACCAGCTACCTAGCTGCCCTTCCTCATTTTACAGATGGGGAAACTGAGGTAGAGATCACACAACTAGTAAGTGTCTGAGGCCAGATTTGATCTTAATTTTTCTTAACTCCAGGCCTAACACCCAATTAACTATACTACCTATATATTAATAATATAATAATGTAATATATAATGCGAAATATTACAATGTAATATGTCGTGATGAAATTTAATGTAATAACATATAATATGGTATGATACGGTGTGATTATCATATCATATGTGTATATAAACCAAAAAGATGAGGAATATCCTTTTGACAGAGAAATTCTGCTGATATTCCTGGCTATGGATGACATTGTGCTGATTGCAGGAGCCCCAGAAAACTACTGGGCATCCTTGGTGAAATCCATTGTCATTAAAAAGAGCCTTATGTTCCAATTCACAAAGGAGAAACAAAGTAGATAAAGGCTCCTGCCAAAGATGGACAGACAACCTACTGGAATTTGTTCCTCAGTACTTGTGTCTTGAACAACCACTACAACTGGATGATGAGCTTGAAGAGAAGGAGGTCCAGTCAAGAAACTGTGCAGCCATTTCAGTATCTCCCATGCCTGGCATGCACTCCCTTCCATTCCTCCATCTCATAGAATCTCTCTTCTTTCAAGACACATGTGAAGTGCCACCTTGTAGGCAAAGTGTTTCCTGATGCTTCTCAATTTCTAATGTCCCCTCTCTCCAACTGCCTTGTATTTATTCTCTTTATATTTATTCCAAATGGACTTCGTATGTCCTTGTTATCTCTTCCAGTTGAACGTAAGCTCCTTGAGGGTAGTGATGGTTTCATTTATTGTAGTTGTACCCCCAGTGCTTGGCATATAGTAGGCTATTAACAAATGTTCATTGATTAACTGATTGATCCCAATTTGCTCGCTGCTGCAAAACCCCATCTCTTTAGCCCCGATATTCTCTAATGAATGAATGAATCAATGAAAAAGCATTTAAGTGCTACGTGCCAAGCACTGGGAAAATAAAGAATAAAGCAAGATGGTAATGCTATATGGTGACAAATGAGAATCATGATTGTAGGGGATCTGGAGGATGATGGAAAGAAGTGTAGCATATAGTGTATAGCATGCCACTACCAATGACTGACATGTGAGACATGGTATCAAGGACATCGCCAGGAATATGCCTAGTCAGAGAAAAGAACGAATTGGTTTTGGTATTGTAGCAAGAGTGAGAGAAAACAAATAGACAGTGTGGTCTAATGTCTAGAGCACTGGACTTTGAACCAGGAAAACCTGGGTTCAAATCCAGACTCAGACATTTACTATCTGTTTGACCTTGGACAAATCTGTTAATCAGTCTGAGCCTCAGTTGCCTTATCTGTAAAGTGAGGTGGAGTAAATAGCCTTGATGATGTCTAAGGTCCTTTCTACTCTAAGAATTAATGATCCTATCATCAATGAAATATTATAAACCCTAAAGAAAGGAGTTTTGCAAATTGGTTATATAATAGCACACATTTATATACTGCTTTAAAGATTTGCAAAGCACTTTACATATATTATCTGTCACTTGAGTCTCTCGATGTTTTTCTCTGAACAATCATGGAAGGACATGGATAAGGACTGCCCTGGATGAGAAGGCACAGATAGGCACTAATGGTGGGAGTCAATGAGGCAGGGAACCATAATGGAGTATGCTTCAGCTGGGGATTGGATTAGGTGACCTTTGAGGCTTCTTCCACCTCTGTGATTCTAATTCCATCATTTCCCATTTGTATTGTGCTGTACAGTTAATAAAAAAAAAAAACACAATAATTTTTTGGAATAGGTAGTGTAAGCACACAATATTATTTGTACTTCACAGATAAGAAAGCCAAGGTGAAAAGTATATCATCTATAGTCACATTACTGGTGGCAGAGCCAAGATGCAAGCTAAGCTCTCCACTCCCCAAGTGTTGCATTCTTTCTACCCTTGACTACTCTTCTACATCTCCTTGCTGTGCCTTTCTCCCCATTCTGGGGGATCCTTCCAGGTTCCCAGGGCCCTCATGTTGTCTCTCCTTGGATGACCAGAGCCTCTATTTGACAGTCCACCCAAGCCTTTATTCTCCGGCAATGCTTCATGCACTGGACCTCCTCCCTCTTTCCCTTTAGCCTTTCCATCAACATTCACCCGAGGCCTCGTGGTACTTCAACACTTAGATGCCTACTTCAATGGATCTGTGATCTAATGGTGGGAATGGGGAGGGGGAGTTGTTATACTCTCCAATCATATAGATCATAATCCATTCATACCTTCCCATCATGAGCAGCTCTTGTCTATCCGTAAATTTTCTCCCCACCATAAATTTTCCACAAGGAGTCTACTCTTTTGGATTTGTTGATACCATATGGATAACAACGGAACATTTGGACTGTCCATTGGTTATCCCTCACTCTCAGTAGATGACCAGTACACCTTCCTTTATGGTTATACTTAAAAGTGGAAGGGGGATTTTTAAATATCCTTTAAAAAACAATACTAAAGATATAAATGGAGAAAAATATAAGCTGACCTTTCATAGAGGTAGCTAGGTGGTACAGTAGATAGAGCGCTGGGTCTGGAGTCAGGAAGTTCAAGTTCAAATCCAGCCTCAGACACTTACTATCTGTGTGACCCTGCGCGAGTCACTTAACCACTTCTTGCCCAAGTTTCCTCAACTGTAAAATTGGGGTAATAATAGCACCTACCTCCCAGGGTTGTTGTGAAGATCAAACGAGAAAATATTTGTAAAGTGATTAGTGCAGTGCCTGGCACATAACAGGCACTCAATAAATGTTTGTTTCCTTCATATCTTTAAATGGGAATGGATTAAACATTGGTCCTCTTCAAGAATGAAGGACAAACAACAACAACCGACCCAATAAAATGAGAGTAGCAGATTGAATAAGAAAACAAAACCGACAACTTGTTGCTTATAAAGGACAAAATTTACAAGCGTTAGGTGAATGAAAAAAATCAGAATTGCAAAAATGTTATCAAACAAAGCAATTTTAAAATTCACATGTTTAACAAAGTTAAATAAAAAAATTTCATTATGCTTAAAAGAACATTAGACAATCAACCATTATTAGTGTTAAACTTATATGCTGCAAATGCCATGCATATAAATTCATAAGGGGAAAACTATCTGATTTACAAAAACTCATAGATAGTAATATAATAATAGGAAGCTTTATTGTTCCTCTCTCAGAGTTGGACAGATTTGACAGAAAGATGAACAAAAGAATAACTATATAATTGAATAAAATGTTGGAGAAGTAAGAACTAAAAAATTTATGGCATCTTTTGAATGGTACTACCAAATAATATACATATTTCTCAGCACCTAATGGCACTTTTGCAAAAAAAAAAAAAATTAGAACATGCATTAGAGCACAGAGAAATTGCAAACAAATGTAAAAAAGCAAAAATACTAAGCACATCCTTTATAGAGTATAACACAACAAAAATAGTAACAATTCAGAGAACACAAACAAAAGACCCAAATCCTACAGGGAGATTTAATGATGAAATCCTAAATAGCAAGTAAGTCCATGAACAAAACACGGAAACAATTAATAAACTTTGTGAAAGACAATGATGAAGATGAGACCGCATTTTACCCTTAAAAACATATTAACAAGATAGAAAAAAGGATTAATGAACTGCATATTCATTTTTAAAAATTAAAGTCAATAAATTAACAAGCCCAAAACAAGCACTAAAGAGGAAATCTTGAAAGTTAGAGGAGAAACAAATAAGTTGGAAATAAAAAAAAAAGTTTATGAAACTGACAAAACTAAAAACTGTTTCTTTAATAAGACTAACCAAATCCATAAACCTTTAGCCACTCTGATTGAAAAGAAGAGTGGATGAGTGTTTAATTTTGAAGTAAACAAAGGCTAGGGACAATTACAAAATATAAAATGAGTCAATTTTATTATGTAAAATTGTAAAGTTTTTGTATAAGCAAAAATAATGCATCTGGGATTTAAAAGGAAGCAATTAATTGCAGGGGGGGTTGAGTCTGTATCAAATAGCTCTAATAAGGATCTGATATCCAAGATATATAGGCAACTAACAGAAATCTATAAAGAACAAAAGTCATTCTCCAATAGATAAGTGGTCAAAGGATATGAAGAGTTCTCAAAAGAAGAATTATAAACTATTAACAACACATAAAAGAATACTCCAAATCACCAATAACAGAAGAAATGCAAATCAGAACAATATTTCACACCCTATGAAGTCAGAAGACAGTTGCAAAAGTCAGTGTTACAGGGACTGAAGAAAGACAAGCGCAGTAATGCATTGTTGTTAGAGGTGTGAATTGGTACAACCATTCTGGAAAGCAATTTGGAGTTATGCAAATAAAATTATCAAAAAGCCCATGCCCTTTAACCTAGAGATTCCACTGCTAGGCATATGCCCTAAGGAGGCCAATAACAACATTTTTTATTAATTTATTTTGATTTACCAGCAATCACTTCCATATGCTTTTGAGTTTAAAATTGTTCTCCCCATTCCTCCCCACCACACTCCCCAAGACGGTGCACAATCTGATATAGGCTATACATGTACATTCCTATTAAACATATTTTCACATTAGTGATGTTGTAAGTAAGAATCAGAACCAATAGGAGGAACCACCAGAAAGAGGAAACAAAACTCAACAGAAGGAAAAAAAATAGCAAATAGTATGCTTCGATCTGCATTCAAACTCCATAATTCTTTCTTTGGATGTGGATAGCATTTTCCATCATGAGACCTTTGGAGATGTCTTAGATCCTTGTATTGCTGGGAAGGGTTAAGTTTATCAATATTAGTCATTGCACAATGTGGCTATTATTGTGCATAAAGTTCTCTTGGCTCTGCTCACTTCACTCAGCATCAGACCATACAAGTCTTTCCAGGTTTTTCTGAAGTCAGCCTGTTCATCATTTCTTGTAACACAATAGTATTCCATTACATTCATATACCACAACTTGTTCAGCCATTTCCCAATTGATGGGCATCCTCTCAATTAACATTTTTAAAGCAGCATTTTTGTAGTAGTAAAGAACTGGAAACAGAGTAGCTGTCCATCAATTAGGAAATGACTAAAAATATTTTAAACAAAGTGTGGTATAGGTATATAATTGAATATTACTGTGCTAAAAGAGATAACAAACATGATGAATACAGAGAAGGATGAAAAGAGTTACATGAACTGATGCAGAGTGAAATAAGCAGAGCCAAGAAAACAATATGTACAAAGACTACAATAATGTAAATGGCGGGGGGGGGGGGAGGAACCAAGAAAATTACTAAAACTGGACGTTGTGAAATTATAATGTCCAAACTTGGTTCTGAAAAGGAGATATGGGAAGATACGTCTTTTTGTTTTTTGCAGAGTTGGGGTCCATGGGAGTAGAACGTTACATATAACCTCTGACTTTTTCAATGTGTTGATTGGTTTTGCTTTTTAAAAAAAAGTGTTTTTTCTTTATCTTTTTAAAATCTTTGTTATAAGAGATGGCTCTCTGAGAGGGTGGAAGGGAAAAGATGTAGCAGGAAAATGACATGATATAAAATTAAAAATATTAATAAAAATTTATTTTTTAAAATTATTAAGATCTCATGGCTTTTTCCTAGCATTTATTATCCTCTCATCTCCAATGTGTTGAGAATTGATTCCTCAAAGGTCTCAAAATTATATAACATCCAGCAAAAGCCTGTTAAATGGGTGTTTAGTGATACAGACTAGTTAAACCTAGACTCTTCACCCAAATGGATAAGCAGGGTAATGAGATAAAAACATTTAGAATGGATTGATGAGTGCAACCCCTGACGCCAAAGGCTTTCTAACCAACCCCTGTGTTTATATGTATCTTACCTGCTCATGACTGGTGTTTTCAAAGGTACCTGGGAATCTATTTACTGTAAATTTGGTATTGGTATACATTGCTCTAGCTCCCTTTGTCTACCTCAGTATAAAGCCAGAAAGACCCTACCCACCTCTAGCCATTCAATTATTCTATCTGTAATTTAGACAGATAGCTGATTTCTTGGGTGGCAACTGCAAGCAGCTTTGTTTCCCAAGACTAGACCAAAACAGGGACTTGGGTATAGTGGCGTGACGGGTGCACACATCTCCTTGTACCCTTTTTGTTTGAGAGAGGCTCCCACTCATGGCTTCTATATTATTAATAAACTCTAGTTTTATGAGAGGTGGGTGTAACTGTGTTTCTGTTCCAAAACCAGATGAGTGCATTTTATCTGATCCAGCTGCTTTTCCCATCTTTGTTTTCTTTGATCTCATTTGTATTTCCTCATTTTACTGTCCAAATGTGGTGGCCCCACTGTCATCAATTAGGAAAATCATTTGTTAAGAGTAACCTTGACAAATGTTTTCCGCTTTTTATTTTCCTCCTTCTAGTCAAATGCCCTCAGGATGCCTTAGTTGAATCTGTCGCCAAGCTTTCTGTAAACTTCTATCTTCTCTACTGTTTATTGCTCTTTTATGAGGTGATGTTGCTCATAATCTTCTACCACCATCTTTCATAATTGAGCTATGTATGCTCTGGCCTCCCTCTGTTAGTACCAGGCCTGATACATCTCCCTCCTCAAGGTTCTCAGATACCTTAAGGAATTTGTGAGTATCTTCTCTGCCATCACCTCAAATCCTCAGCAGCTGGTTCTCCCCATTTGTTAGGGAACCAGTGATGAGTATCCTATTTCCATTTAATCAATTAGCTTCAATTAGCCTTTATAAAGAGATATTTATTTCACAGATAAAGTAAGAACAAATCTACAAACATTTTCCTTAACACTTGGACACATAGTATTCTATACCACCTCAGTCTTTGGCAAGGATTAGGCTCACAACTTAGCTCAGTTCCTAAATAGCATTGATCCCACCAAGTTCAAGTCTAAAGTCTTTCTTCCAGTTTTTGTGGGCTGAAGCCCCAAAAGTCATTCCAGATGAATCCTTTGTGCTCCTGGAGGCCTCAATGCTCACCTCACTGAAAGACCTGGCCTACGTTCCTAGACTCCCAGTACTCCTGGCTTTGGAAACTCCCAAGGTTGAAGACTCCACTCTCTGTACCTAGAAAGGAAAAGAATGAATGAAAAGGCCAAGGACCCACACCCTTTTCTTGAGGGGCCATACGGGAGATGGTGGAGAAGACAGAGAAAGAGGCCCTAAGACTCTCTCCTCCTTACTGCATATTCATTGATCACGAACAAAGGAATCATCACCATCCAAAGATGTGGCCAAAGCTAACTCCAGCCCTTTTGAAGACGCTGACAGTTACATATTTGCTACCAATAAAAAAAAGCCTTCTCCCAATCAGACTTCTCCCAAAAAACTCCTTGGGGTTGATGGACCAACTGAAATTACATAAGCAGTTGCTAAATGTCTACACACACATTAATCCTAACAATTCTCCCTGAAGCAGTTCCCTAGCATCTCATACTAAAGGGATTACACCCAGGGAAGGAACTAGTAGCCTCATAGTTTTAACTTTTTGGGAGGAGATATCTGCCATCCATAGGGTTGACAAGCCAGCCTAGCAAGGCTGCTAAAGGGAAAAGCATATACCATGTGGTCCAGACCATCCCAACTACCACCTCTCTTAAAACCCTGGTAGAGAAAATCCACTATCCCTGAGCCCCAAAGTTCCAGAAATAAACATGATCCCACTACCACCACCCCTGCTTATAGCTTAATCCTTGCAGTCAAAATTGAGGGGGTGAAGCAACCTCTGTGGAGAAGGGGCCCACTATCCATGCAACTATCAACTGCCAACCAACAGAGAACAGAGCCCCAAAGTGCTGGAAGCAGCAGCTTATCCAAGACCACTGGCCCTGCTTCTAGACCAGCCCCAGCAGCCATTGTCAAGGGAAGTGATTCAAAGTGGAGATGGAATTTGGCAACTTCCTTTGCAGATACTACCTTGGCAGTCACAGTCAGTCAAGATCTGCAAAAGAAAGCTTTTGCCAACAAAGTCCTTGGCATTGTCAGATGGTTCCATACCAGAAATTGATGTGATTTTATTAATGGAAATAACATTAAAGAACACATGTTAACCCCTGCTTGGAAAGAAATACAAGGCAGTTCTATTTGACTTATAGCTTGTGTTGTCTACCACTATTAGAATGGGAATTCCTTGAAAGTAGAGATTGTCTTGCTTTTCTGTTTGCATCCCCAGCACTTAGCCCAATACTTTGCACATAGTAGGTACTTAAGAAATGTTTTTCCATCATTCACTCATTCGCTTGGTGTGTTAATGGCTTTACATGGGTTAAATTTCTATGAAGAAATGGTGATAGTACGTCTCAATGTCTGTTCTTTTATCCATTTCTCATCAGTAATCAATCAACTCTTCTCTTTTAAAGCACAATTAAATTTTATGATATTGTTTGATTATTTAAATGTCCAATGCCTCCCAATTTTCTTCTTAAAGAAAATTTTCATGATATACAGGCATCAGTATGATCTATGTGTCATTGGCTTCGCCCAATTTTTTATTCCTGAAATATGTTTTCCAATATTTTTTACTGTTTTCATTTGTATCTTTGCATTAAAGTCATCACATGGGAAAGCATGTTTTCATCATCACCTAATTTGTGAAATATCTCTGCCTTTTCATCCTCTACAAGACAGGCTGACACATAAGCTGAAAATGGCTTTCTGGTATATAATCTGGTATATACAAGGAATATAATGTCTCCTGTTTTCTTTGGATATCAACCAATCAACAAACATTTATTAAGTGCCTGTTATGTCCAGACACTGTACTAAGTCCTGGGGATACAAAAAGAGGCAAAAGACAGTCCTTGCCCTCAAGGAACTCACAATCTAATGGGGACATATAAAGCAATTCCACCATCTCCTTTATTTGCTTCTCCAAGGAGAACTGGTGAGTGAACATTCTTCAGGCTCTATTTATGACAAAAATGCCAATAAATAGGTCCACTTACTGGTCAGTGGACAAGAATATCACATTTGGAATACTATTTGTAGCCCCTTTTTCTACCACTGTTAAAACAGAAAGGGGGCTGCACTGAAGATTATTTTAAAATGTTTTTCTCTCTTCAACAAAGTCATTACCTAGAGGCTAATTAATTAAAAACAAAACAAAATTTATTTTTTAGCCTGTGGGTAACTATCCTTTCCATCCTAAGCTAGGCTGGTCCTTGGAAGGCAGATATTAACTTCTATAGGGACCATACTAAAAGTCTTTCTAGTATGGTATAACCTGTCAGAGCTTGCATTCTGTTGGCTTAGACTTTGTGAAGACAGAATCACCTCCCAGCCAGGATGAGACCTCCAAGTAGACTGTGCAAACTTGGTAAGATATACAATGCAAATTATTAAAATGTAAATGTGAGGGGTTTTTCAAAAGTTTTAGTTTAAACCAATGGGTATTAATTTTAAGCTGCAAATGTATTTTGTGAAGCTGTGAATAGGTAAATCTGTCCCACAGGAGGGATCCTTTAGCTGGATCACATGGGTGAGTGAGGAGGACTTGTGTGGCAGACCTTCGTGGCAGTTCAAAGCTGCTTCTAATAAACTGCAGGTACCTGGGGAAAGGTACTAAAATTAGGCCATCGTGTTGTCCCCCTCTATTAGAAATGTGAGCTCCTTGAGAGCAGAAATTGTCTTATTTCTCTCTGTTTCCCCATCACATAGCAAACACTTAATAAATGCTTTTTCACTTATTCATTATCCATTCATTCACAACCCACTGATACAGAGATGATTGCTTAGGAGCACAAAAAAAAAAAAAAAGAAAATATTCAAAATGCTATAATGCAAGGGCAGGAAAAGAAAAAAGAGTCTTTGAAAGGGATAATGCCACAAGTCACAGAGGAGATAGAGAAAGTAGGAAGGAACTTGACTCCTTTCCAAACCAAATGCTCTAAGTAATGTGAATTGTAAAAACACTAACAGAATCCACATCCTCTCTTCTAACCACAGCACCACACAGCCTCTCTCACACTTAGATGTTGCCTTTGTTTCTCCTGGTTTTATCTGTACTCTGCCACTGCTTAATTAGACAATCAGACTTAAGTTGCTGGTAAGCCTTCTTGTACCTTCTATCCATCTCAAAAACAGTACTCAAAGAGAGAGCTTTCTTCCCCAGCTTTTGAATTGCTGAGGTCACATCACCTGTAGTAGTCTCTAGACCGGGAGTTCTTAGCCTTTTTTTGTGCTCCAGATCCCTTTGGCAGTCTGATAAAGCCATGGATCCTTCTCAGAATCATATTTTGTTTTGTTTTGTTCTTTAATTAATTAACTTTTGGTTTTCAACATTCACCTTTATAAGACTTTGAGTTCTAAATTTTCCTCCTCCCCAAGACAGCCTGAAATCTGATACAGGCTATATATGTACAATTATAGTACACATATTTCCACATTAGTCATGTTGTGAAAGAAGAATCAGAACAAAAGGGAAAAACCACAAGAAAGAAAAAAAAGAGAGAAAATAGTATACTTTGGTCAACGTTCAAACTCCATAGTTCTTTCTTTGGATGTGGATAGCATTTTCTATCATGAGTCTTTTGGAATTGTCTTAGATCTCATTGCATTTCTGAGAAGAGGCAAGTCTATGAAAGTTGATCATCGCACAATGTTGCTGTTTACTGTGTACAATGTTCTCCTGGTTCTGTGCACTTCATTTAGCATCAGTTCACGTAAGTCTTTCCAGATTTTTCAAAATATTGTTTTTAAATGCATAACATAAAATACATAGTAATGGAGACAAGGTCATAGAATTTATGGGATCATAGCCTTAGGAAGGGAAGGGACTTAGTCCAACACTCTAATTTTAAAGATGAAAAAACTAGGGCCCAGAGAGGACATTTGGCCAAGATTCTATGCCTTGCCTTATCACAGAGACACTCTACATATGTTCTAAGATGAGAAAATGAGTAGAGAAGGATGTAAGAAATGACCCCATTCATTTTCACAGATTGTCCTCAAAGGAGAATGAAGCCCTGATTTCAAGCTGTCCCTAATAGCTGTGAAAAGCACAAGGCAACCTTGAAATACCAATTTCACAGTAAAACCCAAAATATGATAAGATATTTTCCTCTAGAGGTTCTCCACACCAGTCAAAAGTATATATATACATACATACATACATACATACATACATATATATATATATATATATATATATATATAGGCAATTGGGGTTAAGTGACTTGCCCAGGGTCACACAGCTAGTAAGCGTCAAGTGTTTGGTCTGAGGCTGCATTTGAACTCAGGTCCTCCTGACTTCAGGGTTGATACTCTATCCATTGCTCGAAAGTATATTTAGGGGCAGCTAGGAGGCGGTGGAGCAATGGCCAGAGTACCAGCCCTGAAGTCAGGAGGACCTGAGTTCAAATCCAGCCTCAGACACATGACGCTAGGAAATGTTACTTCCTGGCTGTGTGAGCCTGGGCAAGTCACTTAAACCCAATTGCCTCACCAAAAAAAAAAGTATATTTAGCAGTTCTTTTCCACCTAGCCACCAGCACTACAGAGCTAAGTATATAACTGGAAATCCTGGGAGATCCCACCCAATATGAGGGCTTCCTGCTCATAAGTAATATTTTGGTCAGCTGTTATTTGTGGAAATAAAGAGGAAAAAGTACTTGCAAGCTCATTTGATAGAAATCTTTTAATAACTACCCTAGTATTCAAGACCTCTGGAGACCACAATCTATGGTGTGGCAATCCATAGTAATGATAATGTTCATAACAACAACCAGCATTTATATAGCCTCTATTATGTACCAGGCAGTGGTGTAAGTGATTTACAAAAATCTCATTTAATCCTCACAACAACCCTATTATTATCATCCTTACTTTACAGTTGAGGAAATTGAGGCAGGCAGAGGTTAAATAACTCTCCCATGATCACACAACTGATACAATAGTACATATTTGAAGACAGATTTGAACTCAGGTCTTCTTGACTCCAGGCCCAACACTCTATCATTGCACCACCAGATGCCTCATTCAAGAAGCGAATTTAAGCAAGTATTCATTGAATGTCTATTGGATGTAAAGCATGATGGATGAGAAATGGGACATGCTCCTACCTCCTCAAGGAGATTGAGATATACATATATAAACAACTAACGTTATAATGACATTATTATAATATATGCCAATATATGCAAACAACTAACATCTAGAAAACAACTAACATTATAAGATAACATAGGTTAAATGCCACATAAAGGATAAAAACAAATTCTCTTCAGTAGTTCAGAGAAGGGATCTCTGCGACCTGGCAAAGTCAAGGAAGACAGCAAACTGGATGGAATTTATCCTGCCAGATCTGGCAGGATGGGTCAGATTTCAACAGCCAGACAGGCAGAGGAAGACATTCTTGGTGTGGAAAAGATCATGAGTCCAATTTGGCTAGAATGTGGGATTCTTATAGACCAGTGGTAGGAGATAAAGCTTAGAGAGCTGGTTTGGGCCTGCACGGAACACACTGAAGAGATTTGCAAAATGGTAACTCTACTAAGGTCAGATATTATCTCTTTTCTCATCTATTCCCAGAGCATTTAGGAAACACCCAGGCCAATGAGCCTGCTTATTCCCCTGGGGAAGGACTCTGGTTTTTCTGTAGGTTGCCATTTGGGAGGATCAGATTCTGTATTGACAGAAAGACAGTAGGGGTAGTGAAAATGTCAAGAGTAAATATGGAATCAGAAAGCTGGATTCAAACCCTACATAAAATCCTTATGAGCTTCATAACCCTCAGTAAGTTATTCAACCCCTTTGAGCCTCAGTTTCCTCATCTGTAAAGTAGGGATAATTATACTGACAAGTCATGACCAATCTGAGCCTTTCTCCAACTTTAAAATGGAGACAATAATGCCCCCCTATTTCATAGTTATTGCAAAGATCAGATGACGCCATCATGTATGCCAAGTTCTCTGCTGACCTTAAAGAACTATTTTTGTAAAGTGAGCTGACATATTATTACTGATACTGACATTCTAATTATTGATGACCTTGAGTTGGAGCTTTGATCTACTACCTGCTCCTTTCTCCACCTTCCCCTAAAACTTTTACCATCCTTCTCTCCATGCCAATCAGTGTCCCTGGCATCCCTTTAGCTTTTCAGTAAGAGTTACTCATAATTATTTAACTATGGGCTCTCCAAAAAACAATTTTACCCAGGATACCCTTTAAATTAAACCTGCATTATTAACATTGTCTCCATCACTTTCTTAAGCCTAGACAATCAACAAAACAGTAAATCAAGCTCTGATTTGTAGCTCTTGCTGATTTCCAAGGTGTCAATGCTCCACTGAAGACTTAAGAATCTGCTGTCAGGGAACTGGGTAGAACAAACTCCAGCACAGTCCTGTCTTTCTGCCGGTTTATCCAGATATTCTTTTAAATCTGGTCAAAGCTATTCAGAGGGTGACTTCAGAGCTCAGAAAAGAAGAACAAAGAAGAATGAGGAAAATGCAGCCCTAAGCTACGAAGTTCCTTCCTTTCTTTCCAAAAGAAATCAGAATTAAAGACAAACTCCCTCTGACCCTCCAATACAGGCTAGCAAATAAAGTCAAGTCTGTCAGATGCAGTCCTCAGAGGAAATCAAACAGGTTCAAAAAAGAAGGTCAGAATATTAATTCAGATGGAAAAATCAATTTGACCCACTTCACTCAGATTTTTACAATTCACTGTCATCAGATACTGAGGCCTGAGATTTTTTTTAAATGTTATTTTAGGTGTTAGAGGTAAGGGTTTCTCCTGTTTGTAGGTTTGTGGACCTACTATGAGAGCTAATCTAGCCCATTAGTTGTCATTTACTCACACTGCATCCTTACCTAACTCTGTTACCCTCTGGCAGGTGACACCTTCCCTAGACGTTGTTTTCCTCATCTGTAGAGTAGGCCTAGCATATTGATTATAGGAGATAGGCACTATAGAAATGCTATATATGAAAAGTACCAAACATAGGGCTGGTGGCCATGCCAAATTATATTAAAATATAATAGGGAAATATTTAACAAAATAAATAAAAATATAATAGAACATATATAATGTTAATATGCAGTTTTCTAAGTCAATATGTGCCACAGAAATCCTTAAATAGGTTTAGTAGCCCTATGTCTATCCGAGTTGGACATCACATCATACGATATAAATCTATATTTTACGATTAACAAAATTTCCTCCACTTATCCCTGAAAACAAATGAGAAAAGAGTACCTCCTTCTTTTCTTTGCAGAGGTGAAGGACTATGGGTGCGTAACATCACATACACTGTCAGATTTTTTTGATGTGTTGGTTAGTTTTGCTAAACTGTTTTTTTCCTCATTTTAAAAAATATTTTTTTTGTTACAAGGAATGACCTTCTAGGTAGTAGAGGGGTGTATTTAAAAATGAAGATGAAATGAGAACAAAATACATCCAAAAAATGAAAGAAAAGGGAAGAAAGGAAGAAAAAAAAGGCAAGTCTCTTGGTCCCAAAGTGGCGCGATCAGAGGCATGTACCCAACTCCTCATTAGAACATTCATTCTCTCATTAATTGTTTACCAGTCAGAATTGATTGCTGCCTGTCGGGAACACTCGCTTTTCCAAAAGTATATTAGCATGCAGCAGCCCCCAAAGTTCATTTTGGGTTCCCAAGAGTGCCACTGACTTCATTTGTTAATTATTAACTAGCCATAATTAATAAATTGATATTAATTAACCAAAAATTATGTCTCTTGGACTTTTCATATGTCACAACAATATTTGTTAAGCATTTCACAAACCTTTAAAAAGTGTTATGTAAATGCTCATTATAATTATTGTTGTTATTAACTAAATTCAAATCACGACAAAAAATATTTTTTAAGCCCCTATTCTGTGCCTGACAATGGAGATACAAAAGGGAACAAATGAAACTGTCCCTGCCCTCAAGGAGCTTATGCTCTACAGGGGAACAACAATTATTCTAAAGTTTGCAAACCACTTTCTATACATTATCTCATTTGCTAATATATGTATATCAATACAACTGGACATAGCTCTTTCCACACATCACACACGAAAACTAGTCTTATTCCATATACCACGTTTGATTAAATGTTAATTGCATGGAGCAGTCTACAGGTCTTGTAGATATTCAAAGGAGTTAGAGATCACTGTGAGCTAGGAGCATCTGGGAAGGCTTCCTGGAAGAAGCTGGGCCTTGAAGGATGAGTAGGATTTGGATTAGGTGGAGGTTGGAAGGAGATCAGTATGTATGAGAGAAGGTTCCACTGGGGCTAGAGTATTACTGGTAGATTGGCAGCTACTTAAACCACAAGCTGAGATGACAAGAAGGTGGGCAATTCTCATACCCATTGGCTTAAGTTGTGGAAAGCAGCCCCTGAGAATGGCATGAACCCATGGAAGGGTTCTGTGGGTTATCTGATGGTAGGATTGGAATTCAGAGCATAAGGAACCTTAGCGTTCAGTCTTATCCAAGTCTTCATGACCCCATGGACCGTAGAGCACTAATACTGCCTGTGAAGTTTTCTTGGCAAAGATACGGGGATAACTTGCCATTTCCTTCTCCAATGCATTAAGGCAAACTGAGGTTAAGTGACTTGCACAGGGTCACACAGCTAATACGTGTCTGAGGCTAGATTTGAATTCAGGTCTTGCTGACTCCAGGCCTGGCACTCTATCCACTGTACTACCTGGCTGCCCAAGGAGCCAATTAGGACGCACTGAAGATATCTCCTAGCTGCTGCCTCAGGGTGACTGTACCCTTTAGAAGGACACTCACCTCTTCATTATTCAGAGGCTCTCTGGCCTGATTATTCAGTTTGCATTTTATATGGAATCATAATCATTCATCCTGCCTCCCAAAGCTCGCTTCTTAGCCATTGCCATGATCTTTCTCCAGGCTTAAGGCTGGTATTATTACAGCTCCACAGACTGGGGAGATGAACACGAAGACAAAATGATTGACCCCAGAACCTACCACAAATTAAATTACAAAACAGGGAGTAAATCTCAAGACCTTCTCCAGGCTCTTCGGCCTGGGCAATTCTTATGCTCCACAGCCACTGAGCCAGAGAAGCAATGAAAGAACTCTACAGAGGTTATTTCACTCACAAGATTTAGAGCCAGAAGGAGTGCTCTTTCAAACCCTCCATTATGAGTTCAATGGAAGGATTGGCTAATGAAGGTCTAGTCCTCAGAGCAGGGGTCAGCAAAGCATGGCCAGTGGGCCAAGTCCGCCCTCCACCCTTTTTGTACAGCCAGACTACAAAGAACGGGTTGTTGTTTTTTTTTTAAATTTTTAAGTAGTTTTATTGTGTTAAAAAAAAAAAAAACATTCTTAACTCCCAGACCATACAAAAGTAGGTAGGCAGATTTGGCCCTCAGGCTGTAGTTTGCCATGTTTGGATTTGCCCACTTCCTATTGCGTTATATGAGCTTGTGTGACATATCCTGCCTGGTTTCAATCTGACATATGGTTGATTGGTGAACCTTCTTCCAGGCATGAGTTGCTGAGGGCCTAGGACTGTATCTTCTAATTAAGCAAGGACCTGTAATTCAGTTCAAATGCAAAAGGATTGATATGTCCCTCCCCTGCTCTTGTATCTTTCCTGAGAGCTTTCAAGTGAGGAAGACTGCTCTGAGCTGTTGGGTGGGGAGAGGGGCCAGGCAAACTTTATTCCCCTTTCTGTGTTACCATGTGGTTATGATTACATTACAGTTTTTTTATTTTTTCCTGATCTTAGGCGAAAGCGTTGATGGAGGCAGATGTTACATGTTACAGCCTTGTGAGCTTCAAAAGCTCCCATCGGCACCTGGAGCTGGTAGCAGCAATGGCTAAATCTGATGAGGAGTGACCAGCTTGACCCAGCCCAGGAGCTGAGCTCCTACAAAGAGCTAGCCCATCTGAGAATGGAGTGACTTGTCCACTGGTGACACCACGCTGAGAAGAGAACATGGTGTGGACTCCAGTGGAGAAAATGACCAGGAATCACAAGGTATCCCATAGTCGCACATATTTTCTACATGTGTGCCTGACCATCTTTGTATTTTAGTTCTCCCCAAGGACTGAGCATGCACAGAGGAGACTGGGTTCCCCAGTTTGAGGTGAGTTTTGGGGTACCTTTTGTCTTTTCTAGAACTTCTCAGTAAATGCTCTGTTGTATTCAAAAGCTAACTTGATGTCAAGGGATGAATTAATATTTGGAGAAGCATGCTAGATGAAGGCTTGAGAACAATAGTATTAAAAATCACATGCCTCTTGGGCTTATTCCTGGAATCCTGAGAGGAAGAATAGTCAGCTGCCTTAGGGGACCTAGCCTGCTAGGTCAAGTGAGGTTTGAGAGAGTGATCCCAGAGAGAGTGCTACATGCTACGTGCCTGGTGAGAAAACTGAGGGCCAGAGAAAGGAATTGGTTGGCCTTAGGTCACACATCTAGTAAATGGCCAAGCTAGACTTTTAACCCAGATCTCTCACTTTAAAACCAATGTTTTTCTACTGCACAGAATCTGAAGTCGCTGGGAACTCACGAATAGATGGACAACATTCCTGAGAATGAGCTGGAGCTCAGAAACCCAAGGATGGACTATGGAACTCAGCTCTCAGCTTCAGTTCACCAAATGACCCCCTTTTAGTTCACCAGAAACTTTTTTTTTTTTTCAGAACATACCTCACTACATACAGCCATCTGTCAGGGCCAAGAGGATGAGAGAGAGAGCTAGAGACAGAGAGACAGAGAGACAGACAGAGAGAGACAGAGACAGAGATGTGAATGGATAGATGCATGGATGGAGATAGTGAGATATTTATACATGTACATGTATATATATATATATATCCATGCATACCTATATGTATATGCACACACATGTGAAGGCCAACCTGCCATTTAGATGGAATTTCCTCAGGCTTTAATAGATCTTCAGGGTCAAGGGCCCCCTCCCATAAGGGTCCATGTGTTTCCTGTTCCCTGCAATGACCACAAGAAGGGCCATCTGTTAGAATTCCCTCTTCCCATCCTCCTTACTCATATAGAAGACTGGTATACTCCTAAGAATCAAAACTCACTGAAAATGGAGCAATTAGTTCATTATCAAATCCTCCCAGATGCTCACTAGGTATGTGATCTCAGATATCTCACAGCAGTTCTATGCCTTGGTTTCTTTATCTGCAAAAAGTGCTCAATAATGGCACCTACCTCACAGTGTGTTGTGAGTATCAAATGAGATCATGTATGTAAAGTGTTCTGTTAACCTTAAAAGGATGTCTTAATGGTGTTATTTTACACAGGTGTTCTCCACCTCTAAGGGCAAGCACTTCATTTGACCATAATCTTCAAGTTTTTCTAGTTTCAGCTGAACAAGCCCAGGCAATTATGAGCTAACCCTCAATTACAAGCTCATGATTTTTGGTCACACTGAGCAGGAGTAGACAAAACTCCTATTCTAAAGTCTCTTTGAACTCTAAGGCTCCATGATACTAAGTTTTAGTCTTCATTGACCTGAGGTTGTAGTAGGAGGGTGGGGGAAAAAAAAGATGAGAGCCCAGAAAAAAACCTAATGAAAAAACCAAGATACAGGGCAAAGGGGGAATTATGAACATTTAAAGAATGGGAGGGATTGAAGTGGCATGGGGAAAGATTCAGGACAATAGGCACATCAGACATAATTCAAAGGATAGAGGAAAAAAGATGTCAAGCAGATACTAAAGAATTTTGAAAACTTGAAAGTCCTGGGAGAAAAGTTGAGATGCAATGCAGTTCAAACAATATGTTTCCAGTTAAAGTAAATATGAAGTTTGGGTAGTTAGAAAATCAAATATGTACCCAGAATAGGTATGGGCTGGAGACAAGAGACAGGAAGACCTGTCAGTTAGCTCCCACTTTCAGCAAACACTTCCTGGGAATCATTAGCAGAGGACTCAAAGAATCGTAGAAATCTAGACTTCTAACCATAAGCTTGGTGGGTGGCTTGCCCACCTCCTCTCTCTTCTCTTTTCTAGCTCTGTTTTCTCTGGATTATCTTGTTCATCTCATCCTGCACCCATGCAGGTCAAAGTTTCCCAAAAGAGGCAATATGTGCTCCAATCAAATCTCTCTGGGGGTAACTCTGGTGTTTGGCTATTCCCCTTCTATTCTACACTGTAGCTCTTAAGCCCCTACTGGTGTGCTTATTTATTTGTTTGTTTGTTCTGTTTTTTTGTTTTGCTTAGGCAGTTGGGGTTAAGTGACTTGCCCAGGGTCACACAGCTAGTAAGTGTCAAGTGTTTGGTCTGAGGCCAGATTTGAACTCAGGTCCTCCTGACTTCAGAGCCAGTGTTCTATCCATTGCACCACCTAGCTCCCCTGTTGTGCTTATTTAACAAATCAGCCAGTTGACTTCCCTCACTATTCATCAAAACGTTTACTAAATACAAAGCAAAGCAAAAATAATTATATGCCCATTCATAAGTCTGGGTACACTCTCCCACAAATAGCTGTAGTATTTGTGGGGAAGAGTGGGCAGGGGGCAGAGCCAAGATGGTGGAGTGAAAGCAGTGACTTGCTTGAGCTTTCCCCCAAACCCCTCCAAATACCTGTAAAAAAAAATGGCTCTAAACAAATTCCAAAGCAGCAGAACCCACAAAAAGATAGAGTGAAACAAATTTCCAGCCCAAGACAGGCTGGATGGTTGATCAGAAAGGTATATCTCGCCAGGTGGGGAGAGCAGCCCGGTGCAGCGTGGGCGCACAGGCCGCAGGGAACCTGGAGTAGGCCTCAGAGGACTGAATTGCGGGCAGCTGTGCGGGTTTCCAGGCTTCTCAAACCATGAACGCCAAAGACAATTTGGAAGGTCAGTGGGAAAAGTCTATGACTGCGGTGAGAGAAGGAGCTAAGTCTCAGTCGCAAGTCCCAAATGTGGCCTCTGGGTCAGTGGCTGCCTCCTGAGCTTCTGGCCCACAGACTGAGGGGAATCTAGTGGCTGATCAGAGGGGGGATTGCAGGGATCTTTTTGCCAGTGCTGAGGCAGGAATTTCTTGCTCTGCCCGTGCTTGGATCTGGGTCACAGTTCTAAGGAGGGTTCCTGGGGTGAGGAGGAGTGCTGGCATGGTAGAACTCGTTGTGGGGGTAGAGAGGAAACACCTCACGCCTTATCATACCACCTTGGAAGAACTGAAAATTTACAGGTCCCTAGAACTGTCTCTGAAAACAGCTGTACAAACCCCCCGAAGCTTGGGACAGTACATTCTCCACACTGGAAACAGACTCTTACCTTAACAAAGAGTTTAAAACTCAAGTAATTGGCTGGGATCATGATTAAGCAGCGCAAAAAGAGTCAGACTATATTATCTTACTTTGCTGATAAAGAAGATCAAAACATACAATCAGAAGAAGACAACAAAGCCAAAGCTCCTACATCCAAAGCCTCCAAGAAAAATAGGAATCAGTCCCAGGCCTTGGCAGAGCTCAAAAGGGTTTTTGAGAAGCGAGTTAAGCAAGTAAGAGAAGTAGAGGAAAAACTGGGAAGACAAATGAGAGTGATGCAATAAAATCATGAAAAACAAGTCAATAGCTTGCTAAAGGAGACTCAAAAAAATACTGAAGAGAATAACACCTTAAAAAATAGCCTAACTCAAATGGCAAAAGAGGTCCAAAAAGCCAATGAGGAGAAGAATGCCCTAAAAAGCAAAATTGGCCAAATAGAAAAGGAAGTCCAAAAGATTACTGAAGAAAATATTTCCTTAAAAATTAGAATAGAGCAATTGGAAGCTAGTAACTTTATGAGAAATCAAGACACTGTAAAACAAATCCAAAAGAATGAAAAATTAGAAAACAATGTGAAATATCTCATTGGAAAAACAACTGACCTGGAAAATAGATCCAGGAGAGAGAATTTAAAAATTATTGGACTATCTGAAAGCCATGATCAAAAAAAGAGCCTAGACATCATCTTTCAAGAAATGATCAAGGAAAACTGCCCTGATATTTTAGAACTAGAGGGCAAAATAGAAATTGAAAGAATCCACTAATCTCCTCCTGAAAGAGATTCCCAAAGGAAAACTCCTAGGAATATTGTAGCCAAATTCCAGAGTCCCCAGGTCAAGGAGAAAATATTGCAAGCAGCTAGAAAGAAACAAATCAAATATTGTGGAAACACAATCAGGATAACACAAAATTTAGCAGCTTCTACATTAAGGGACAAAAGGGCATGGAATTTAATATTCCAGAAAGCAAAGGAGATGGGATTACAACCAAGACTCACCTACCCAGCAAAACTGAGTATAATCCTTCAGGGGAAAAAATGGTAATTCAGTGAAATAGAGGACTTTCAAGCATTCTTGATGAAAAGACCATAGCTGAACAGAAAATTTGACTTTCAAATACAAGACTCAAGTGGAACATGAAGAGGTAAACAGGAAAGAGAAATCATCAGAGACTTATTAAGGTTGAACTGTTTATATTCCTGCATGGAAAGATGATATTTGTAACTCATGAGACTTTTGTCAGTATTAGGGTAGTTGGAGGGAAAAAATTATATGTATGTACAGATAGATAGATAGAGGGCACAGGGTGAGTTGAAGATGAAGGAGTCATATGTGGAGAATTAAGGGATGAGAGAGGATTATACTAGGAGAAAGAGAAAGGGAGAGGTAGAACAGGGTAAATTATCTCACAAAAAAAACAGAAAAGAAAAAGCTCTTACAGTGGAGGGGAAATGAGGGAAGGTGAGAGGGAATGAGTGAATCTTATTCTCATAGGATTTGACTTAAGGACGGAATAACATACACACTCAATTGGGCATGGAAATCTGTCTTACCCTACAGGAAAATAGGGGGGAAAGGGGACAAGAGAGTAGGGAGATGATAGCGAGGAGGGCAGATTGGGAAAGGGGGTAATCAGAAGCAAATACTTCTGAGGAGGGACAGGGTCAAAAGAAAGAATAGAATAAATGGGGACAGGCAGGATAGGATTAAGGGAAATAGAGTTAGTTTTTCACAGCATGTCTACTATGGAAGTGTTTTGCATAACTGCACATGTATAACCTATATTGAGTTGCTTGCCTTTTCAATGAGGGTGGGTGGGGAGGGAAGAAGGGAGAAAATTTGGAACCCAAAGTTTTAAAAGCACGTGTTTAAAAAAAAAATGTTTTCACATGCAACTGGGAAATAAGAAATACAGGAAATGGAGTACAGAAATCTATCCTGCCCTACAGGAAAATAGAAGGGGGAGGGGATAAGAGAAGTGGGGGAGAGATAGAAGGGAAGGCAGACTAGGGGAAGGGGTATTCAGAATGCATCCCATCTTGGGGTGGGGGGAGGGGCTAGATTGGGTGAAAATTTGGAATGCAAAATCTTGTGGAAGTAAATGTTGAAAACTAAAAATAAATAAATTTATTAATAAATAAAAAAAGATTGGGCAAAAACTTAAAAGTACCAAGTAGTAAGGCACATATGTAAGAAACATGTGCCCAAGGCAACTCATAACTCTGGAATTGAATTTCCCTTATCTTCCTCAGAAACTGCAGAAGTTCAAGAATGGGCGTGAATGGGTGGCTCTGTAGCTAAGCTGGACTGCTCCACTTCTAAGTCAGTCTGCTCCTCCTCTGGGTTAGGATCCTTTTCTGTTGGCTCTTCCTCCACTGGGCCATTTCTCTTTGCTGCTGAATAGTAGTACTATATTCAATTAGCAAAATTGTCATCCCATTATATAAGGAAAAACAAAGAGCAACAAATAGATAGGAGTGGAGAACAAAGAGATAAATGGTGAGTTGAGAATGAAAATATCACAAAAGTGCAAAAATAGTTATATTTCCAAAGCAAGTTATAAGAGAAAGAGGGTATTTCTGGAAAGAATGACTAGAGAATGACTGACTAGAGAAAAAGAAGATTTACTTCTGTTCTTTGCACTACTCCCTAAAGTATGTTTCTTAAGAAGCTCATCTGTGGATGCCACTTGGAAAAATGGGGTAGGGGCATGACTGTCCACTTGCGTGATACAATTCAATAATGAGGGTGTAGTACTGTCAATCCTAACCCAAAGGTTTTTCGCTCCACTTAATACCAGAGGACTCTGGGAGTTAAAACACACACACACACTTTGTGTGGTTCTCAGAGAGGTTGTTATTGTTCAGTCATTTCTGACTGTGACCCCATCTGGGATTTCCCAGCAAAGATACTGGAGTGGTTTGCCATTTCCTTCTCCATCTTATTTTACAGATGAGGAAACGAAGGCAAACAGGGTTAAGTGACTTGCCCAGGGTCACATAGCTAGTAAGTGTTCAAGGCTGGATTTGAACTCAGCTCTAATCCTGACTCCTGGCATGGTGCTCTACCCACTAAACCACCCAGCTGCCCCTCTCAGAGAAGTAGCTGCTCCTGCCTCCCAGTTCTGATCCTTCTGTGAGTGGTAGCACTTGATTCAATTGATTAGGGAAGTGGTCTGTATTCATTTATTCAATTAGATTCTTGGCTTAGTCCCTACCAATCAAGAAAACTCCTCATTCCTCCTTTTTCCACTTCCTTAGTTCCTATTCATGTACTGCCAAATCGAGCAAGTGAAAGTACTGACTGGGTCCGCTACAAATTTGTTATCTAATTTCTGCAGCAAGGCAATGATTTTCCTCTTCCTTAATTGATTCTCTAGCCTATTCCCCACAGCAGCTGTTTCAGATTTTCTAATCTCTGCTCAAGCCTCCCACATTGGCCCCACCCTCACAACAGAAGAGCTATCAGTGGCACATCATATTTTACTGCTAAAATTGAGGCCATTCACAGGGAGCTCCCTCTCCTCCCGTTCTTTAAGTATCACCTCCCATAACACCCCCCAATCTCTCATCCTTTACTCCAGCCTCTGACAAATAAGTGCCCCTTCTCCTTGACATGGCCAGCTCCTCTTCATGTGCCCTAAATCCTGTCTCTTGCCATCTTCTCCAGCAGATTGATCCCACAATCATTTTCTCTCTCTCTGATCTTGGATCTTTCTCAATCTATTGATTACTTCCCTGCTGTTTATGAGCGTGTCCATATTCCCCTATTCTTTAAGGAAGAAAGAAAAGCAACCTTCACTAATTCCTTCTATTCCAGCAAGCTATTATCCTCTGTCTCTCTTCTCTCAGCCAAACTTCTACAAAATGCTATTGTCTTCTGCTTCCTCTTTTCTCACTCATTTCTTAATCCCCTGAAGTCTGTCTACCAGACTCGCCACTCAACTGAAACTTCTACACAGGCATACCTTAGAGATATTGTGGCTTTGCTTCCAGGCTGCCACAACAAAGTGAGCATCACAATAAAACAAGTCAAATGAATTTTTTGGTTTCCCAGTTATGTTTACATTATACTGTAGTCTATTCAGTGTACAATAGTATTACGTCTTAAAAAACGTACACGCCTTAATTTTAGAAATACCTTATTGCTGAAAAATAAAATGTTAAGCATCATCTGAGCCTTCAGTGAGTCATAATCTTTTTGCCAGTGGAGGGTCTTGCCTCAGTGTTGATGGTTGCTGACTGATCGTGGTGGTGGTTGCTGGACGGTTGGGGTGGCTGTGACGATTTCTTAAAATAAGACAACAACGAAGTTTACTGCATTGATTTTTTTTCTTCCTTTCACTTGAATACTTAAAGGCCATTGTAGGGTTATTAATTGGCCTAATTTCAATATTGTTGTGTCTCAGGGAATAGGGAGGCCCAAGGAGAGGGAGAGAGATGGGAAACAGCCGGTCGGAACAGTTAGAACACATACAACATTTATCGATTAAGTTTGCTGTCTTATATGAGCACGGTTCATGGCCTCCCAGAACAATTGCAATAACAGCATCAAAGATCACTGATCACAGATCACCGTAACAGATGTAGTAATAATGAAAAAGTTTGAAATGTTGAGAGAATTACCAAAATGTGACACAGAAACACAATGTAAGCATGTGCTATGGAAAAATGGCACCAATAGACTTATTGACAGAAACCTTCAATTTCTAAAAAAAAATGCATCTATGCAAAAGTATCTATGAAGTGCAATGAAATGCCTGTACTGGAAGTCAATAATGATCTCTCACTAAATCTGATGGCCAGTTTTGTGTCTTTCTCCTTCTTGACCTCTCTGAAGACTTGACGGGGATGACCACCTTGTCCTACTAGATACTCTCTCTTTTCTGAGCTTTCATGACCTTACTTCCCATCCTACCTAGTCAGACTGCTTCTTCTCAATCTCCTTTGCTGGATCATCATCCACATCGCATCCCCTAGCCCACCCCCTGCCCAGGTCACTGCACTGGGTTATCTCCTATTCTCTTCTTTTTCGGTACTCTCTATTGGTGATGCTTGCAAGCTCACATTTATATCGAAAACTAGTCTCTTGATTTCCACAGTTTGAACTGGCTATCTTGTAAGCATTTCATGTTGAATGTAACCTACCTTTGGAGATTAGCCAATAGTTTTGGACATGGAGCAAAGATGGACAAGGCAGGATGGGGTGTCTAATTTATTACTTAACCTGAGGGCAAACTGCCCACTACCTACTTCGAGCAGAAACTGACCTTGGTAGAAATGTAAAGATTCACGGAAGTTGGAGCCAGAACAGTGTCCCAACTAGAGTTGATATGTTGAACTTTTCCATCATGGGTTGTGGTGAGGTCTGACAAGGTCACTGCTCACAGGTAACAGAGGTAGGCTCAGGTGACCCAGGAGCAGACCATGCAAATGCAGAAACAAAGACAGAGTTATTGTTAAGATTGCTTTCCCCCTGAGCTTTTCTGAGTTTAGAATCCATTCCACTCTCTACACTAGTGAAGATCAAAGTCTCTGATCATCTCTATTTACTTCTCCAAACATTGCTCGCTTAGCCTGGCCTCCATCTCTCTTACCCATAAGTCTCCTCCTCCAAGAGCAAAGTCAGAGGTACTTGGGGTAGTTTGCCCTCAAGTCAAATCTGATTTTCCTTGGAGCTTAGGGAATTATGGGAAGAAGACTGTCTGACCCACAAACAGCCCTTCCCCTACCCTGTTTCCCTTTGCTCCATGTCCAAGTCTTTTGCCTGAGCTCCAAAAGGTTGATTATATCAATATGTCCAAATACGTTATCTCTTTCTCCAAACCCAACTCTTGCAAATTTCCTTATTTCTCTCAAGGGCATCATCATTCTTCCAGTCATCCAGGTTCACAATCTTGATGTCATCCTCGAAACCTCATTCTTCCTCACCCCCATGTATCTAATCAATTGCCAAACCTTGACATTTCTACCTCCTTAACATCTCTTACGTTGGTCCCCTACTCTCTACTCACACAGCAATTCCCCTAGATCAGTCCCTCATCACCTCTTGCCCGGACTATTGCAAGTCCCCTAAGTAGTCTCCCTATCTCATATCTCCATTCATATTCCACACAGCTGCTAAAGTGATTTTCCGAAAGCACAGGTCTGACCATTGCATTCCATCTGGTCATCATACTCAATAAATCTCAATGACTACATATTACCAATATACGCTCCCCTGTTCGGACTTTAAACCCCTAACACACCCTAATCCCAGCCTACTATTCCAACCCATTACTCATCACACTTCTTCCCAAATACCACTGTCTCGTCACAGAAGACTTATTGCTGTTTCTCATACATAGCTCTTCATTTCACCCCTCTGTACCTTTGTATTAGTAGTCCTTCATGTCTAGAATGAACTCCTTCATCTCTGCCTCTTTAAAGTCCCAATTCAAGTCAGCTCAAGTATTACCTTGTGTAGAAGACCCTTTCTGATTCCTCTTAGCCACAAGGACCTAGCACGTATATTATATAAATTTTATGTATAGCTTTGCACATATAGTCTACTACAGTTAGACTGCAAGCTTCTTGAGGACAGGAATTGTTCCTTTTTATAATACCATAAACATTTATTAAACACCTGCTATGTACCATGCACTGTGCTAAGCACTGAGGATATAAATGGGAAAAGATAGTCCTGCCCTCAAGAAGTTTACAATCTAACAGGGAAAGATCAAACACACAGAAAAGCTGAAAAGAGAGTACAGGGTTGAAAGTAGAGACCAATCCAAGGAGCACAGCTATTGGGAAATGATTGAGCTATGGGTCCTCTTTAAATGAGGCTTTGGGAGGAGTTTCATTTGTTTTGTGTTTTTTTCTACTCTCCAGCCTTTCAATCAGAGGCTCAGAAGCTGATGGTATTGATGAGGTGTGAGTACCAAAGCTGAAGTAATCTCCTGGTTAATGAATTTCCTGGTGATAAGCTTTTTTGTGCCTAGCACAAGGTTCCTGAAACGAATCAGTCACTTAATAAATGCTTGTTGACTGACTAATTTATTAATAAATAGTATATTTCAATGAATTTTAATCACATGAGCAAGATGTAATATAATTAACTAAATAAGGATAGTCTAATTACAACCCATTCTTTATTCATAACCTATAAAGCAAAAAGAATAAAATCAAATATATCCAAACAACCATTACACAGATGAGACTTCCCACGGCTCCTCCTAGTTACAGGTATCCCTAAATCTGTATGCACATCCCACATCTCAAAGTCTATCTAAGGACACAGTTCAGGTATTTAGCCTCAAACGTCTTCATCAGCCACCCCCACCAAGAGTTAGTAAGCATGGTTCCACCCAAAGTTTCCCAGAGGGTCAAGGTCCAGCCAGTTGGGGAATTTAGAAACTAGGAGGTCTGCTTTTTGTAATTCCTTGGAGAGACAGCTGATCCAGCTCTCAGTGTGCTTCCTGGAGAGACTAGCTCATCAATGGGGCTGACTAGAACTCTAGCTCCTCAGTTCTGTTTCATCCTTAGTTGAATGGTAGATCAAGGATCCAGGTCAAGGCATGAAGAGTCATCTATCTCATCCTTCTCTCTCAAAATTCTCTCTGTCTCCTTCCTAAGGTATTTCCTCTTGGGTCAAGCCAGACTCCTCCAGTCATTGGAAGGTAGTGGGTCAGCTGGAGAATGTTGTGGAAATTTCATTGCAACAATGAACTTCCTGTCTAAGCCTCTCCCTACTTCTTCCTCACCCCCAAGAACTGCTACATTCCAAAATGGAACTTTAAGGCCAGGGGAATATGCCTATGGAATAACAAATAATGTACAATATTACTCCACTTGGATCTGCCAGTGGGAATCAGAGAAAAGATATTCCCAACCTTATGGAACCTTGTAGAGGAATTCCTTCTATAGTTGTCAACATCTCAATCTCTCGTCACTACTGTGAAGATGCGACATTGAGCTCACAATTGTCAGGCATCTTGTTGACCATCCCTGGTACCTTTAGCGCTGCAGGAAAAGGAAGCCCAATAAGTCATCCTTACAGAGTCAAGCCTGTGTAGAGATGAAGCCAATAGAATTCTTCTGGCCAGTGTTCTTCACATGATTACTCCGTTTCCATTAAGGGATTGTTTTTCACCCTTTTGTGCTCTGCTGAAGGGGGAATCAGTCTTCAATTTAATTCAACAAATATTCATTGAGCACTTACCTATGTGAGGCAGTGCAATGTAGTAGAAAGAACACAGGATATGAAACCCAAAGACTCCAGAGAAAGTCTGGCTTCTGCTACTCCCTACCTCTGTGACCTTGGGTAAGTCACCTCTTTAAGCCCCAGTCTCCAGATTTCTGTCCCTAATCCAATCCACAAGCAAGCATTATACACAAGGCACTGTACTAAATACAGGGGACACACACACACAAACTAGAAAAAACAGTCCCTGCCCTCAAGAGGTTTTCATTTCCCTGAAATATGTGCCATAATAATAGTAATAGTTAGCTTATATATAGGCAGCTAGGCGGTAGAGTAGGAATCAGGAAGACCTGAGTTCAAATCCAGCCTCAGACACTTACTTAGCTGTGTGATTCTGGGCAAGTCACTGAACCCTCAGTTTTGTTTGCCTCAGTTTCCTCATCTGTAAAATGAGCTGGAGAAGGAAATGACAAACCACTCCAGTATCTTTGCCAACTTCAAATGGGCTCATGAAGACTTGGACGTGACTAAACCATAGCTTTTATATAGTGCTGTAAGTTGTGCAAAGCACTTTACCCATTATCTCATTTAATCCTCACAGCAACCCTAAAGTGGGCATTATTATCTCCATTTTACAAATGAGGAAACTGAGATAGACAGATAGAGATTAAGAGATTAGAGATCACAGAGAGATTAAGTGACTTGCTCAGGGTCTCACAGCTAGTAAGTGTCTGAGGTAAAATTTGAACTCAAGTCTTCCTGATTATAAATCCAACCACTATCCACTGTGCTACCTAGCTGTAAAAAGATAAGTATATGCAGGATAATTTGAGGAGAGAGAGAGTCCTCTCAACCAGGAGGATCAAGAAAGACTTACTCTAGGGGCAGCTAGGTGGCGCAGTAGATAGAGCCTTGGAGACAGGAGGACCTGAGTTCAAATCTGACCTTAGATACCGGACACTTATTAGCTGTGTGACTCTGGGCAAGTCACTTAACCCTGATTGCATCACCAAAAAAGACTTACTCTAAGAAGTGTCACGTGAGCTAGGCCCCCAAGAAAGCCAGAGATTATAAGAGGCAGAGGCCATGGCGGAGAAGTAACCTTTCCTACTCTAAATCTATCATTTTACTACAAGGGACTGTGAAAGACTTTCTAATTAGCTTCCCAAAAATGCTCCTGATTCATAAGACTAGAGATTTAATGGCTTTAAGTGACCTCATGGGTCATCTAATCCAACCTCCTGTTTTTACAAATGAGGAGACTGAGGCCCTGGGAAGTTAAGTTATGCCCAAGTTCACACGAGAGACAAATGACAGAGCATGGATTTGAACCCACATTTTCTGACTCCAGATCCCACCTACTTTCCATTGTTTTTTTTTTCTCCCATATTTCCAGCTATTCAGAAATGAGCTCAGGGTCTCCCTGTCCCATGCCCTTACCTCCCATCATGAAATCTCCAGAGTCTCTCTCGTATCCTCAATTAAACAACAGTTTGGTTAAAATCCTCTCTCTTCAAGAGATATCCCTTCCTGAGCATCTTCCTTCTACTAACTGCTAGGAATCTGCCTCTCAACTGAACCCTTTAAAAAGCAACGAAACATAAGATAAAATAAAACCTCGATGGGGTGGGAAGGATGACTGTTCCTTTATAGGTTCAACCAGATGATCACTGAGGTCCCCTCCCATTCTGAGTCTCTGAGAAATGCCCAAGAGGTGATTTGACCAGGAATTCTTTAGTGACTGAATATCGTTCCCTTGACCCACTTTGTTACACTTGAGGAAAGGAAGTTGATTCGTCCAGAATGTTGGTAATGTTAGGGAGAAGATATTTCAGGAATTCAAGGGTCAAAAGAGAGCTGAGTAAAGAACTCTTTTAAACATACAAATAGGACCATAGGATCCTAGATTAAGAATTAGAAGGGTCTTTGGAGGTCATCTAATCCAGCTTCCTCATTTTACAGATGAAGAAACCAAGTCCCAGAAAGGTTAAATAATTTGCTAATGTAATAATTTGTAAATGGAAGAACCAGGATTAGTTGGTGATCTATCACCAGCTGGTGCAAACATTGCTTGAATGTGCTATTACTTCAGATGACTTTTGAAAAGTCTCTGGTTTCTGTGATTCTGAGCTGTGTTTTTATACTCTTCCACAGTATCATTATATATAATCCTTTCCACTAGGTGGCACAGTGGATAAAGTACTGGGCCTGGAGTCACAAAGATTCCTGAGTTTAAATCTGGCCTCAGACACTAGTTGTGTGACCCTGGGCAAGTCACTTAACCCTGTTCGCCTCAGTTTCCTCATCTGTAAAATAAGCTGGAGAAGGAAAGTGGTAAACCACTCCAGTATTTTTGCCAAGAAAACCCCAAATGTAACCAAGAATTGGAAATTGAGGGGATGCCTATCAATTGGCAAATGGCTGAACAAGTTGTGGTATCTGATTGTAATGGAACATTATTGTGCTATAAGAAATGATGAGCAGGATGATTTCAGAAAAATCTGGAAAGACTTACATGAACTGATGCAGAGTGAAGTGAGGAGAAACTTTGTACACAGTAACAGCAATAATGTATGATGAACAACTGTGAATGACTTAGCTATTCTTAGCAGTACAATGATCCAAGACAATCCCAAAGGAATCATGATGAAAAATGCTGTCTCCAGAGAAAGAACTGACAGCATCTGAATACAGACCAAAGCGTACTATTTTTTTATTTTCTTTCCCTTTTTCGGTTTTTTTTTGTTTCAAGTTTTCTTCCGCAAAATGACTAATGTGGAAATATGTTTTACATAATTGTACATGGATAACCTACGTCAAATTGCTTATCATCTCAGGGAGGGGACAGAGGAGGGAGGGGAGGATAGAATTTGAAACTCGAAACTTAAAAAAAAACCCAAATGTTAAAAATTGTTTTTGCTTGTAATTGAGGGAAAAAATAAAATATTATTTAAAAAGAAACCCAAAGGGGGTCACAAAGAGTTGGACACAACTGAAACACACCAGAAGCACAAAGCACAGTTATCATTTCTTTGATAAAGATTCTGCAGTGATCCAGGTACACTTTCCCACCTAAGATTAATCGTCTTTGGTAGAAATTGATTTTGATTTCCTATTTCAAACACTGATTAGAAAATTCTATTCAACTCACTTTTATTAAGCACCTACTATGTGCCAAGCACTGCACTAGATGCTGAAGATACAAAGACAAAACAAACAGATGAAAAAACCCAGTGTCTGCTTTCTGGGAGTTTACATTCTACTGGGGAGTGGGGGAGGGGAGAGAGAGAGGAAGGGATGCTTTGTTTACCAAAGGACTGAAAATAAAACTTTTTAAGTTTGCAACTCACAGCAAGCCAAGCAAAGGAAATATGCATGCCCTAGTCTATTCATTAAGCTACATCTCTAGGATGGTAAACCAGTACTTGGAATTTGTATCAATGTGTTATCTCTTTGTTCACCTTTTTTCATGCTGATACTCAGAAAGAGAAATGCTCTCTGGGATATTTAAAAAAAAAACGAACAAACCCACAACTATGGAGCTGTTGTGTTTGTGTCTCTTCTCCAAAAGATCTCTGTTTCCTCTCCGTTGTCAGGAGAGGAAGTAAGTTGCTCATTACATTTAGAACCCTGTTCTATCAGTCAAAGCTCATCTTCTCAAAACAGCAAATTTCATGCTCAACTTGCCAGATGGAATCTCAAATCTAGTTGTCCGACTTAGGTAGGCTATTTGAAGGGCTGCCATTATTTTTTTTATCATTGCATTTCTTTTCATTTCTTCCCATGCATGGTGCTACAGGGAGTCCCAAAAGTCGCAGTGCAGTTTTCTGTTATTAAAGGCTGAAGGATCCACAAAGACTTTCAGTGTGCCTTGGCCTCCAAAAGAAGGCCATTCCCTAAGTCATCATGCAAGTGTCCCTCTGCCGCCTTTTCTTTCTAGTTACTAAAGTAAATGGTAAAGTAACAGCTATAATATTTTGACTTTTGTTAGTAGCTTTCACCCAAGAATCTCAAGCCACTTTAGTATAAGAAAAATAACCACCATGATCATTTTATTTTGCTTTCAGGGTGCTTCTAGTGAGCCTACAGAAAATGACCTTATATCCTAATATTTTTATTCAGCTACAAAAGGCACTTAATAGTGAAATGAATGAAGTCTGTCTCTACCTTCTACACTTGCTCCCCTTTTCCTTTTGTAAGCTGGCAGCCTTACAAAGGTACCGTGGGTAAAGCGCCAGGCCTGGAGTCAAGAAGAATCATCTTCCTGAGTTCAAATCTGGCCCCATTCATTTACTAGCTGTGTGACCCTGGGCAAGTCATTTATACCTGTTTGCCTCAGTTTCCTCATTTGTAAAAATGAGCTGGAGAAGGAAATGGCAAACCACTCCAGTATATCTGTCGAGAAAACCCCAAATGGGATCATGAAGAATCAGATGCTACTGAAAAACGACTAAATTAACTCCCTCTTCACTCCCCCAGTGCCCTCATACAGCATAGTATAGGGCAAAATTCCGGCCCTGCCACTGATGACCTGTGTGTCCTTGGGAATGTCATTTCGTCTCTGTAGGCTCTGGTCTTCTCAGCTAGACAATGAAGGGGTCAGACTAGAGGGCCTCTGGGGGCCCTTCCAGCCCTAGTGCGATGATCCTATGATGATCTGTAAAATGAGTGGGTTGAACCAGATAAGGGGTTCTTAAATTTTTATGTGTCATGGACCTCTAGCAGTCTGGCAAAACCTTTGGACCCCCTTCTCAGAATCATCTTCTATTGCCTGCTTTCATAACTGAAGGAAATTTCAATCTACCCATTGACCCAGGTCCATGGATCCCAGATTGAGAAACCCCAGAATTAGATGATCCCTAAGACTCCCTCCTGATATTCTGTGATTCTGTTATTTCAAAAGGCAGAAACGGGAGGGAAGACATCCAAGGTATAGGGAAAGATGTGAACAAAGTCATGGAGGCCATAAAGTATGGGATCAGCTAGGGGGACGGTGTGCCTGAAGAAAGAATAATGTGAGAGAATTAGGTTGGACCCAGATTGTGAAGGGCTTTGAATGCCAGGTCACCCTCGTGATGTCCTTGGTCCTCTTTGAGAACCAAGTACGAACAACAGCAAGTGTTGACTTTGCTCAGTAGCCAATGCTCAGAGCTGTGCGTTAAGAAGGTCGATCTGGAAGCCAGCACTCTGTGGAAAGCCCTCTTGTCCAAAAAGACATAACTCAAACCAAAGACCACAATGGCGGAAGTATACAAGGTCTTGCACCTGCCCCTGGTCGAGGAGTCTGGACAGGATATGGGCTCCGCTGGCCAGCCTGGCTTCCTCTGCCATTGTTTCACAATCCCCACTTTCCTGATAACCCCAGCTGTGGGAACTGCTAGATGTAAAAAAAACTAGGTGAGCAGTTAGAATGGGCTTTCCTCTAGATGGGAACTTGGCCACAGTGGACAACTTGGAGCAAAAGCGAGAGGGCAGAAAAGAGTTAGAGAAGAAACTTATCTGGAGACAAATAAACTGCCGAGGTCTCATCAAAAAGAAAAGACTTGCTGTGAATGAATGTATTATCATTGCTCTAAGTTGCCCCAGAAGAAAAAGCTAAAACTTGCATGCTAATAATAGCTAACATTAAAATAGCACCTACTAAGTGCCAGGCACAGTGCTAAGCCCTTTACAATTATCCTTTCATTTGATCCTCACAACCCCAGGAGTCAAAGGCTATTATTATCCCTGTTTTACAGATGAGGAAACTGAGGCAAACAGAAGTCAAGTGACTTGTCCCAGAGTCACAGAGCTAGTAAGTGACTAAGGTCAGATTTGAGCTTAGGTCTTCCTGAGTCCTGGCCTGGTGCTCTATCTCTGATCGCTACAGTGTTGACTTCATAGGGCTGACTGTGAGGCGTGTCTCTGGGTAGCAAGGTGATGAGCTATAAGTATAGAATGAAGGAGACATCATCAGATATGGCTGTTGGGTGCTTTGTTTTCCATTGATACAAGGAAACGTCCTGGGGGAAGGGGAAAGGAGTCAGTCATGGGGAAGTAGCCTCAACATTTAAAAAAAATCAGAGTTTTTTTTTTTGGTTTGTTTGTTTTTTGCAATGAATGTTGTTTTTGAATCCCTGGTATGTGGTCCAGTTCCTGGTACCTGCTAAGAGCTAAATCAGTACTTACTGACCTTGCCTGTTCTGAGCTCTTTGCTCTCCAGGTGCATCAAATCTCATTCATTTTTTCATCCATTTATCCAACATCTCCAACTGGGTAAAGAAAGCTTAGCTGAAGATGAAGAGAAATAGATAAGACCCATCCCTAACCTCATGGAGCTCACAGTCCAATCAGCCTTTATGGAGCCTGAAGCGAAGCTGGGACCATGCTTGGAAAACTAATTCCCCAGGCTGGAATTGCCGTTGCTAGAAGCCACACGGACCCAAGGCAAAGGCATAGAGTGTCAGAGCTCGAAAAGGCCCCAGAGATCATCCAAAGACCCCCTCACATGAAGAAACTGAGACCTGGGTAGAGGACTATAATGGAGTTGAAAGAGCATTGCATTTAGAATCCAAAGCCAGCAGAGCTACCATGGGAAGAGTGATGAATCAGAGTCAGAGGTTCATGACTTTGTCTCTTGTGACCAGTGTGACCTTGGGTAAGTCATTTAACTTGACCAGCCTTCAGTTACCTCATCTGTAAAATGAGCAAGCTAATTTAGATGGTCTCTAAGGTCTTTCCCTACCACCTGCTTTCCCAGGACCTAAGCCTCACGTCCCAGTTCCACCACTTATGAAGTTGGGCAACTCAACCTTTCTTTGCCTCAGTTCCCCCATCTGATAAGAAGAGCTTCATTTATATAGTGCTTTAATGCTTGCAGAGTGCTTTACATAAGGTAGTCATTTGAATAATGATCCTGGTAAGGTAGGGGCCATTATTATACCCATTTTATAGTTGAGGAAACAAAGACAGACATTAAGTGACTTATCTAGTCACACAGCTAGTAAGTATCTAAGGCTGGCTTTGAACTCAGGTCTTCCGGACTCTAAGTCCATTACTCTACTCACTGTTCCTCTGGCTGCCTAATCTGATCTATAAAAATGGGAAAAATAATAATACCTTCTTTATATACCTTGGGGATGGGGGGAGGAGGAGGACCTAGGTTGTTCTGGAGCTCAAACAAGGTAATTTATGCAAATTGCCTTGTAAAGCTTAGGGCCGATATAAATATCCATTATTATTATGATTATTGCACAAGGTCACAGAGTCAGGAGCCAAGCCAGAATAAGTACGTGACTTCATGCAGGGCTCTTTCCAACACATTTCAATTCCTGTAAAAGCCAGTATAATCCAGAGTTTGTTTTTTCTCTCACAAAATACACTGATACAATGACCTCAGCTTGAAAATCAGTAGAGACTAAACTGGGGTGAGAAGGTTCGGGGTTTAAGGGATAGGGAGGGGAAGTACATGTAGAATCTTTTAGCGAGGCTAAATTCATACAAGGTGGCCAGCCAACCCACCATGTTTGCTGAGCATCTTCTATTCTGTGCAATGTGGCTTGTCTCTTTTTGATTGCAGCTTGGCGTAATGAATAGAGAGCTGAGCAGACTGGCCTTGAAGCCAGGAAGGCCTGGATTCAAATCTTGCCTCAGATACACACTGGCTATGTCACCCTGGCTAAGTCCCTTAACATCTCATTATCTATCCCCAGGCAACTCTAAGACTATAAATTACAAAGAAGATAAAGACTTGCATTGGTAGAAGGAGAAACCATGGACCCAGGTCTAACTATTATTTATAGCATGTTAGCCTGGCAGAGTAGATAGACATGGTTTAAATCTCACTGGCACCATCTTCCACCTTCCCACACACACATATACACTTCCTAGTGGTATGATCCTGGGCAAATCATTTTAGCTTTCTCCTGCCTCAGGACAACTTCTGAAGACCCTATCTACTAACGTTATAAACTGGTTTCTCTTCCTCTATATTCTCGATGCTTAGCACAGTGTCTGGCCCATAATGGAGGTGCTTAATAAATACTTGTTGACTAACTAACTGATTGTGATCTTCATTCACGGAGAGTTCTCACACCCCTACAAGAGGACCTCCCCAAATGTCAAAAATCACAAATCCTTTGGGATTTTCATAACAAAAATAGCACTTCAATATGTCAGAAGATCTATGGCTTAATCTGCATGGGCGCTCCCTTCATCAAAGCAGTAGCCAGTCTTCGTGAGCTTTTATGGCCAAAAGAAATCATCACCTTGTGGTCAACTGTGGTGATGAGCCTCACATCACTTATCTGGATTTCTCCCTGGAGGACAGACATCGTCTGTGGACAGCCTGCCACAAATAGAGTGTCTGCTGATACTACCACAAAAGGCAGAAGCCATGCCAAGGATGTCAGTACCCAGTGAACAAGAGTAATTGGAATTGTTAACCTTCTATAAACCACTTGAAGAATATTTTTAAAACGTGGTATTTTTGCTAGTGATGACTCCATGGCCTCTTATGAGTTTACTCATTGGCATTCCTGATCTCTGAGAATGGCAAGAATCCATGAAGAGTTATGCATTGAGGTTACAAAGGGCACATACCCTCATGTTTTCCCCAGTGATGAGACACAGCAAAGACTAAAGCTGTGCTAGAATAAGACCCCAAGAGGCTGTCCAGATATATAGGTTCAAGGCTTTAGTCTGGCCTTCAGTTGCCAAATTGGGACGAGGGACTTCTCTCCCACCACAAAGTAAGATGAGTTTATATCCTGAAATATGAGGGCTATAGATGGGCTATTTTTTTCTTGTTCACATCATTGCATGGTATTCTGATTTGAGTTTGAATTGATGAGATGGAAAAGATATTGAGGTAGTTAATTTCTTAGTTCCCAAGAATTTGCTAGGGCTCACCGAAAATGCAGCAAGTAGATAAACAGTTTTTTTAGGGCTTAAAGAATCAAAGGCCGCTCATAGTGCGTGCAATAGTTCTGTGTCTTTTAAAATTCCAATCTGGTTACACCATTGACGTTATAACCATTCGGAAATATTTGGTAATTAAATATGGAAGGTAGAGATAAAGGCAATGCATCAACAATTTCCCAAGCCTTATTTTAGTCAATATTCTCCTATCCCAAAAACCATTATGATATGAGCTTCTGGAAAATTGGACGTTGTCAGAATTGGCCCATCTACTTTGAGGACATTGTCCCATACTGATTGGCCCACACAGCCTCTGAAGTGGGTTAATACCAGTAAGAGCTTAACTTCCAGAGTGGAAGGACGCTTACACAATGATATAATGATTTGTGGGACATTGAAGGAGATTCATATGTGTATACACACACACACACACACACACACACACACACACACACACAATGACTTCAGGCAGAAAACTGATGCCTACGACCCAGAAGGTAGGTGCTGTGTTGACTTGAATGACTATAGGCAAGACTAGGAACTATCAAGCACTGTCAAGAGCTCCCCAGTGAATCCCTGTCACCAAAGGAATGATGGAGGGATTGGCAGCGAAGCTCCACTTTCTTCTTCCGTGTAGAACTGCTGATTTCTCTCCGGTTACGTCTTGTGCCCTTTGGCTATTTCTCTCCACCCCCTTCCCCCAACACTTTTACCTACTGCTCCCTCTGATGTGTACGTTCTTGGTTCTGTTCAATAAGGCTGTGCTTGATAGTCATTCTAACCAGACTTCCTTTTTGTCTAGAACAGGAAGAAAATCATAAAGAGCCCTGGGGCGAATTTAACTGGGAAAGGGGAGGTGATAGAGAACAATCCTGCTCACCCTTTCCACCTTTCACTCTCCCCGACTCCCACCCCTTCCCAGAGAATAAAGCCTTTTCGGGGGAGGAGAGGAAAGTACCCCTGGAGAGAGGAACCATGGCCACAGGACCCGGGTGGGATGGCTTGCCCCTCCATATCCCACTGAAAAACACAGGACACACCCTCTCTTATCAAAGCTCTGGGGGAAAACCCCATTCACCTTGTGCTGGTTACAGTTGTGGAATCATCTTACTCCAGGCAGTGCACTAAATGTTATGGTGCCCTGTACCCCTCTAGGAACTGGAAAACAAGTTCAATGGATTCAAACCAGACAAGTAGAAGGTGCTAATTCCACAGATCCATCATCATTCACTTCTCTGTATGGGCACATGTGGTGTGGAGGACCTAGAGGCAAGCCAACCTCCCCTCCCGCAGCACGTGCTCACGCTCACACACACACACACACACACACATACACACACCACCACCTCCACCACCACCAACAACAACAACAACAACCAAAAAGAATGAGGCCCAGGGTCAAAGGCAACAGGGGCCACCACATTGATTGTTCCTACTGGCCTTTCTCTCACCTCAAGGCTCAGACTCTCATCAAAAACTATTGTGCTGTGTTCTATCAGCACCAAGGTCTGTCTCCACATCCACCAAAGCATTGCTTCAACAAGATCCTCCTTCCTGGGACCCCTAAATGTCCCAGCTGAGAAGCTGATAAGATTGTTCCTCTTACCAGCTGCCCTGGTATCACATACAAGAACCAACCTCACTTTGTCCTCCTCCAGAGCCATCTGGGTCCAGCCTCCTGGCGCTAAGAATGCCCGTGTTCTCACCCCAAAACACCTGTCTTCTCTCCTCTCCTTGCTCCCCATCCCCACCACTGGCCTACCTGAAATGTTACCATTAACAACATATTCTTTTGGGTAACGCAAATACCTCTGGGGTGAGTTATACCTTCAGCTCTCCTCAATCGTTAAGACCTGACTCTGGATTAGTTGATCAAATCCTTTCCAAATTGACAGCTTAATAACGGAATAAGGGAGAGATGCCAATCCAGAGCTCAGGCCATTGTCCCAGCTACTGTAGGATGGAGTGGGCCACCTCAGTGGGGTGTCCTAAGTGACCAGGCAGCAGGAGGAGAGAACTAGGTACCAGAGTGATGATAGGAGTGTGGTATGAGAGGGGAAGAGGGGCATTAAAAGGAGAAGCTAGCTGATTGCAATGGCAAGCTTCCTTTCTAAAAATTCTACCTAGAGCAGCCCTGATTCAGAATGCTGTTTAAGCAAATACATGTTTAGATTTGGGTTCCTTCCTGCTTTTTCTTGGCTCTCTCACATATGCTCATCATTCAGCCTCATCCCTTAGTCCCATACCCCATTCTCCATGATACTGTTCTGATATTCTCCTCCACTGATTCTATATTGGTCCATTTGTGGAAGCCAGGAATGCAGACATGTAAACTGAATGAATTTCTTAAGAGAGGAATGTTTCCATGAGACAGGGAGCCCCAACAGGCTTGAGGACAATTTAGTTCCCAACACACACATTTGGAGAGTTGACAAAAATAATATTTAATTCAAGTAACAGAATAATTCCCAGTGCAGGATTGGGGGCAGGGAAGGACTTGCAGAACAAGAGCCCAGCACCTCTGTTTTTATAAAACAGTATCAGATCGGGAGTCAACTCCAGCATGCTTTGGGAGACAGAGGAGTTATTATATTCATTAAGGTGAGTTTTGATCTCCCCTGCATTTCGTGTGCTGCTGGCTGTTCTGCTGACTCACTCTGTGCCCTGGGACCAGTGAATTTATCATTCTGTAGCTCTCAGTTCTGCAATATTTTAAATTGGGGTTGTATAAAGTGTTCATCTCTGCAACTGTCATATTGGATCACTCTTTTTTGTTGTTGTTTTTATCACTCTTTTAAAAAAAAAACTTTCTGGGCATCAGCATGGTATAATAGAAAAAATATTGAATTAAGAGGCAGGGGCCTTGGCTATCCTTTTCCTGTAACTTACTTCTTTTGTGACCTTGGGTGGGTCATAGGATCATAGACACAGAATTGGAAGGGACCAGAGAAGTCATCTAGGCCAGCCTTTTTATAACCTCTCCAGGACTCAGATACCTCATTTGCCAAGCTAGAAATGTAATCAAAACTGCCTGGAGGTGAAGGCTGTGCCATTTTTTTGAAGTGCCTCCAAGGTTTGTTATGTCCTTCCAAGGCACTGTCATCCAAGGCCTTTATTAAACACCCATCTGAGAGAAATAGAGAGAAACAGTCTCTGCTATCTAGAACCTCAGTTCTAGACCTCATTTTGCCCACTAACTGGTTGTTGTAAGCATGAGCAAGTTACGTCACCTCTTGCTATTCTCAGTTTTCTCATCTGTAAAACAAGAGGGTTGGATTAAATGGCATCCAATGCCTCTTCCATCCCTACCATCCTATAATTCTAGGATTCTGGCCCTAGTCAGAGGACCTAGGTTCAAATTCCAACTGTATTGCTCACTAGTTGTAGGACCTTTAGTAAATAATTTCATCGCTTTGTACCTCAGTTTCCTTATCTGTAAAATGATGATCTTTATGTACTCTTAGGCTCCAATTCTATGGTACTTTGATGATAGTGTAAAGGAAAAAGACAGATATCTAACCAAACAAAAGGCAATAAAAGTCTATTGTAAAATGCTGATTACTCTTACATGGAGTCAGATGTGCCCTTGACCAGATTGGGGCCCCTGAAACATAGATACTCCATGTAAAAAACAAACAAACAGACAAACAAATGAAAAACCCTGATTCTATAGTCTTGGTATTCTACAGGTTGGTATTAGTCTTGTCTTCTTGGCTATCAGAATTCTAAAGGGACTCATCCAATTGATTGGGATTTCCTTAATCAAGCTCCCTGAGAGATATAAATACACAAGAGAGAGAAAGTGTGCTTGACAGCGGTCAGAGTCAGGTGTGATCTTGGTCCTAGGTGAAATGATTCATATATGGTGGGATGTCAGGAGATCAAGAGAGGCTCTGATCCCCCAAATACCTTCTGCAGCTGCTGGCTGACGCTTGTCGTTTCAAGAGCTAGGGCTTTATTCCTTTCATTTTAGCTTTGATCCTTCTCAGATACCCTCTGCATAGGGTAACAGTTGAAGAACACTGACTTTGGAGTAGGACAACCTAGTTTTAAATTGCTTAGATTAGCTACTTATATACTAGCTGTGTGACCTTGGGTTAGTCAGCCATTTTTCTAAGCTTTGATTTTCTTATATATAAAATGAGGGACTTGGAGATGATCTCAGTGTCTTCCAGCTCAAAGTCATAAGCTACTATTAGTTATATATACCTCAGCATAAATGTAAGATCTGGACGTTTTGATAAGGGGATGGGGAAGAGGAAGGAGGTGCGAAAATACTAACTAGCTGCCTAAAGGGAAAGAGGACGCTGAAGGAAAAGGGTTTGGGCTTGACCTGGATTGAAAAGAAACTTTCAGCTTTACCTGGATTTGCCCATTAGGAACATACTGCATACTTTATACAGCTGTATGTATAAAAAGTAACTTCCCACAGTAGAACGTGAGCTCCTTAGGGCTAGAAATTATCTCTAGGTTTGTCATTGTAACTCTTAAACACATATATGGGAGGAGGACTACCATAGAGGAAGGGTTATTATTTGTGAGAAAGAGAGCTTACCTAGGGAGAGCAAGCTTATATAAGGGGAGGGGGCTCACTTAGGGAGAGCTATTGTTGTTGTTTGTCCTTCATTCCCAAAGAGAATGACATCAGGGGGATGATGCCATGACTTGCAGAGTGAATTACATTTAAGTGAGGGAGGGCTGTGCAAAGTCACTAGCCTCACTTTCTCCTCCAGAGCCATCTGGGTCCAGTGGCAAGATATACATCAGGACGACTGGAGATGGCTCCAGTAGTGAGAGTTAGCTTCCATGCTTTTAGGGGAAGTGTGTTCTAGTAAATATTTACTGACTCTCCAAAAGGAAAAAAACATACACAACATACTTTTAAATCTAATCTGCACAATTAATATTTTCTCCGTCGCTTTCTTAAATCTCGAAAATCAACAAAATAAATCAAGCCCTCATTAGTAGAGTTTGCCTGTTTCTGAGATGTAAGTGTTCACATTGAAATGTAACAATCATTGTTCTGAGCTGGTGCAGCTGGCTCCAGCATACCCCTGAGAAGGAGACTTACATACAGGAGAAAAAGGAGGGAAAATGGCTCAAGTGCAGAGAAAAAATATAATGACAATCATATGCATACATAACAATCATATGCATATACACATACACAGTGCTTTAAAGTCTACTTTATAGGTATTATTTCATTTACACCTCACAGCACCCCGAGAAATAAGTAAGTCCTCTCATCATGCCCAATGCACTTTACCTGGTACCAATCTGCATAAAGGCTTGCTGAGTCTACTTAGTGCTCTTCTCTGGCAGTTTCTGAGTGAGGAGAATTTCTAACTACTGTTGGGTAGGGGCTGGGCAGACTGCACTATCTCCTGCCCGGTTGCCATGTGTCCATGACCACTTGGCAGCCCTATTTCTCTTGTCTCTTTTGTGTGTATTCTTTGCTGATCATAGGTGAATGAGTATATAGAGAAGGAGGCACTCAGGAGACCAGTGAGACTGGGAGATCCATCAAAGCTATTCAAGGTCCCGCCAACAACCAGAGCCAATGGCAGCCGTGGCTGAGTCTGATGAGGAACCATGGGCAATCCTGAAGCAGAACCTGCTTACCCCAACACAGCAGTGAATCGTATGGAAGATGAGGCAGATGAGCAAGGAAGCAACTCATCCGTTGGTTATAGCACACCACGAAGTAAAGCTGATGAGGACTCCAAAAAAAAAATAGAGAAAAAGGCTTTCATGGCCAGGAAGTACCCCCTTGGGTTGGATTTGAGGGAAATGTTTTGTACTGTCAATCATGAGAATGAACTCCAGAATCTGAAATAGTTTTAGAAAGAAATACATTTGGTCATTTGGTAGGGAGAGAGCCAGAAAGAAGGTGTGGCTTCCTCTTTGTGAGATTACATTATACAGAGTTCAGATAAGGGCATTAAGGACATTTGCCTGATTGACTTCACGTAGGCAGTAGGTAGTCTTCAAGAGAAGGGCAGTTTGAGATATATATCAGCAGGCAAATCAATCTAGTTTGGGGAACCCAAAACACAAGCTCTGAGTGGACCCAAATCAAGCATTGGATGAAGCATTCCTCATAACCATCAGCTTTCCTGGAACATTTCTGAAGTCAGCTTGACGTCTACAGTAAGCTTTTGGGCTAAACAATTTTTTAGCCACATAAAGCTAGGTTCAGCAATATCAATAAAGGATAAATAATAAATACTTTCTCCACAGTACTAACCACTTTAAATTTTAATCTGTTCTCCTCAGGGACCAAGTATATACAGAGGAGAGAGAGAACTTCCTGGTTTGGAAGAGATGTTTTGTAACCTATCCTTTGCTATACCTTCTCAGTAAATATCATTTTGTGAAAGTTAATTGATATCAACTGGTTAATTGATATCAACAATATTAACGGATATTAAGGGAACACATTAGATGGGGAGTTGTGAGCAATAACAATAGAAACCCCAGTCTCTCAAGTGGTTACCCCCAGGACCTTGTGGGGAAAAGCAGCCAAATGCTCTTGGGGACCCAACCCTACTAGTGTGGGAGACAGCCCAAGGAAGGTGCTCCACCTGTAAGATGGGTACTACAGATATCATTAGGATAGGAACCAGATCGGTTATTTCACTATAATGGAGAATTTCCAGGTGAGGATATTCCTCCTACCAGCGCAGATTGGCACCTTCTCTACCACTAAGAGTCTAAGAGAGATGCCCAGAGCACTGAAAGATTAAATGACTTGCCCAGGATCAAATAGCCAGTATGGTCAGAGTTAGGACTTGAACTTGGGTCTTCTGGCTCTGAGGCTGTATCTATCCTCCATTCAGCCACGAGAGTGATTTTCCTAAAGAGCAGTCACCTCCTTTTCAATAAACTCCAGTGATTCCCTATAACCTCCAGGATCAAATACAAAATCCTGTTTGGAGATCAAAAACCCTTCATAATCTACACCTTTCCAGTCTTCTGACACACCTTACTCCTCACCAGGTACTCTGATCCAGTGACATCGGTCCTCTTGCTGCTCCATGAATAAGACCCTCCATCTCTTGGCTAGGGGCATTTTCTCTGACTGTCCCTCATACCCGCAATGCTCTCTTTCCTCATCACCTCCTCTTGGCTTCCATGACTTCCTCCAAATCCCAGATCAAATCCCACTTTCTACTGGAGTTCTTTCTCAACCCCTCTTAACTCTAGTGCCTTCCTTCTGTTATTTCCTAATCAACCTGTAAATAGCTTGTTTATACATATTTGTTTGCTGTCTCCCCTATTAGATCGTGAGCTCCTTGAGGAGAGGAATTATCTTTTGCCTCGTTTTGTATCCCCAGTGCTTAACACGGTGCCTGGCAGGTTGTAGGTATGTAACAAATTCTGATTAACTGGCTGACTGATTACCCCACTCTGCCTCTCACAGATATTCTTCATTGTTCCCACTTCATCCATCAGGGAAGAAACTGAGGCTGAAAGAGATGGAATGCCATGCATGCACAGGGTCACACACCTAGAATCAGAGGCAGGATCTGAACCAGGGTCTTGCTGATTTCAATCAAAAAAACAAGTATTCAATGAGATCTCCCTCTGTACCTGACACTCAGAACTTTCCTCAAACCAGGGGTCCTAGGACCAAAGCGGACATCAATGGGTAAACATTTAATTCAACCATTACTTTAGTGTGAAAAGAAGTTTGTTGGAGCTACAGCTGAGAGACATCACAAGAATGCACAGATGGTGAGATACGTCGAAAAATGGCCAGATAGAGATGGATAGGCAGCAAAGCAGCTATTTGTGCATAGTTGGGGATCTGATGGCCAAGATTTCATTTTAAGTCTCTGTAAGCTGGAAGCCTGCCCCGCTCCTGAATGCAGCTACCATCATTCCCTTCCCTTCCTTCTTTACTCCCCACTATAATAAATATAGCTGACATATGTCTACCTATTTCTACAAATATGCTTCACAGAAACACCTCCTTATGACAAATATATCTCATATTATCATCTCATGCACCACAAATAAATCTCATTTTTGATTCATTGGCAAAAGATAAGAAACCAGATAGAAGCAAGTACTTGGTCAATATTTCTTTTTCTTGAGAGAAAGTGGGAAAAGTGTTGGCTTTGAAGTCGGAAGACCTGAGTCCAAATTCCAGCTCTGGCATTCATTCCTTATGTGAACTTAAGCAAATGACTTCAGCAAATTACTCTCTTAACCTCAGTTTCTTCATCGGTAAAATAAGAAGTTTAGACCTCTGAGGTCTCTTCTAGCTCTAAATCTATGAACTCTCCATGGAATATAAATATGCCTACATTACCCCCTCGCATACCACACACACTTTACAAATCATATATCACAGATGACCACCGTACGAAGACAATAGGCAGTTTAGTGCCAAGCTGTGTTCCCTGCCCCAATATTTTTGTTTTGGCTGCTCGTGGGTGAGCTGGCTACTACTAGGTCCCAGGGGCTTGAAGCCTCTTTGTTGGAAACAGAGATAAGTTCAAGAATTCAAATATACAGACAACTGAATTTCAGCCACTTTGCCAAATCTCCCTCCTTGAAGGCAGAGGCTCCTTGGGTGGCTGACCTTATAGTCATCATAAGTCCCACATGTGAGTAGAGATAGGTGACTGCTGATGGGGTGTTCTCTGAGGGTCCAGAAGAACCTTCACTAAAACATCAACAATTCCCCTTCCTTCCACCTTTCTTCACCATGGTCCTGCTATAGCCTGGGGTGGGAGTGGGGAGGGAAATGGCCAAGGGTTTTGAAGGGGTGGTTATGAGGAGTAAGCTCTCTCACTCATCAATATGTATTAGAAAGCCCAGCAAGCTTTGTTCACTTACCAGAAATAAGATGGTGACTCCCCAAGCTTCAGAATAGGGGCTCTCTGTTCACAGTTCAGCAAGCAGGGATTCTATCTTTCTCACCTCTGATGACAATGATGAGAATAATAATAATAATGCCAATGGATGAAAACACTGATGCTGATGATAAAATTATTGTTATAACTCACATTTTAAAAGTGCTTTACCCCCCCAAAAAAATGGCTGAAAGGCCCTCTAGAGAGAGAGGCATGGACATCCCTCCTCTAAATGTCTCCTTATGCTGAAGAACTCAAGAGGAAAGCTGTCTCTGTAGGAGAGGGGGGAGGAGGAAAGAGCAAGCCAGAAAAGAGTTAAGGGGGTAGGAAAGTGGACTGTCAGGGAAGGTGTGAGCCCAGCTCCAGGCCCCATCAGCAGCACCTCATTGACTTTTAGCGCTTCCTTGTCACCTCTTTCCCCTGGCATCTCTGATAAAATACCGTTCTCAGTGGAATCTCTTAACCAAATTCCCTCCATCCCTCACCACCACACCGCTTCCTCTGCTACCCCTCATCTCCAAGTATGTGTTGCTTTGGGGTCACTATATTTGTTCTAGGTGAGGACTCTTCACCAGTGGGGCTGGGCTCTCAGGAAAGGGTCCATATATGTGACTTTCTCTTTTGGCAATATCATATTAAGCCTCCATCTATCCCATTCTACCAGGTTCAGGTTTCAAAAACTGCCAAAGTTCCCTGTTCCTGGATATTTCCTGCAACGCTCCTCATCCTTTTCCTTGCTAGTAGTCACCAGCATGGAGACAAAGAATTCCATCCATCTGAAAATGGGGCTTCATAGAAACAGGAAACATTTGCAGGTTAGAGTAGCCTTCATGGAAGAAAGAATTGAGCTAAGTGTTCAAGAATGCTTAGAATCTGAGCAGGCAGAGCCAGGGAGGGAGAATTTCAGTCAAGTTACAGAGGCAGGAATAAGCCAACAGAGCCAAGCCAATAGGGCTGGTGATCTAACTTAGAACTCGAACTGGCTCTTTGCCTTAGCATCAGTGTGGGAGCAAGTCCTGGATGCAGGGAAGCTGTGTGAATTTGATGACGAAAGGAGGTCTTTCAACTTCAGAGGATATCTAATGCAACCCATTTCATAGTAAGAATCTACAACATGTACAAGTAGTCGTTCAGGCTTTGCTCCATTGGTGGAGAGCCTATCGCCTTCCAAGAAAAGCCATTCCACTCTGACACAGCCCTAGTTGTTAGGAAGTTTTACTTCACATCAGATCTAAAGCTGTCTCTTTAATTTCCACTCTGCTCCTACTTCTGCCTTCAGTGATTGTCCTCTGAGCACAGAAAATCAATCCAATCCCTTCTCTATGAGACAGCCCTTTATATACTTGAAGACAGCCATCATGTCCACAAGAAGATTTCTCTTCTCCAGGCTAAACATCTCCAATCTCCAACTGACCTTCATGTGGCCTGATCTTGAGGTCCTTTGCCAACCTGGCTAGCCTCCTCTGGATACACTTCAGCTCAATCATGTCTTTTCTTTCCATGTGGCCCAAAATATTAATACACAATACTCTGACCAGGACAGAGTACAAGAAGTCTATCCCCAATTCAATTTTGGATTCTATTTCTTTTTTAACACACCCTAGGAGCACACCATTGATAGGTGGACTTCCCAGTCACTAGGACTCAAAATGTTTCTTACACAAACTTCTGTTAAGTCGAACCTCCTCCATTTAGGAAGCTAGGCTTTTTTTTAACCTGAACATAAAACTGTACATTGATTATTATTAAATTTAATCTCATTAGATTCAGCCCAATGTTTTGAGCTTGTCTTTTTTTAGTATCTTGGCTCCATTATCTAGTATGTCAACCCTTGCTCTCAGCTTGGTGTCATCTTATAAGTATGTCATCTGTGCCTTTCTCCAAGTCATTAATAAGAAACAAACAAAAAAAGGAAACAGAAGAGGCCAAGCGTAGGTCCATGGGCACTTGATAAGGGAGCCCCTTTCCAAGCTGACAATGAACTTTTTGGATCAGGTCATTCCACCAGTTCTATCCAAAGACAACTACCCATCTGTACAAATACAGTCTATCCTACAGTTCTCTATCTTTTCCACGGCAGTAGCATAAGAGATTTTTGTCAAACACTTTGCTAAAATCTAAGTAAACCGTAGCTACAGAATTCCCCTGATCTACAAGTCTAGTAACACTGTCAAAAAAGGAATTAAGATTATTCCCATCTGACCTGTTCTTGATAAAGCCATGCTGGGCTCCCTGTGATCACTGATTCCTTTACTGAATTTTCACCATGTAATCCTTTAATAATAAATTATAGAATTTTGTCAAAAATCAAAGTCAAACTCAGTGGCCTATAATTTGCAGTCTTCTTTCTCTTCTTTTTTTTTGAAAATTGAGACATTTTCCCTTTTCAAATCTCCTCTGTTTCTCAACACTGATATTGGTTCAGGAATACTACTAATAATAATAATATAATTATAATAATAACTGACAGCCATGTGCCAAGCATTGTGCTAAGCACTTTGCGAAGAGTATCTCATTTGATTTTCACAACAACCCTGGGAGGTAGAGGATATTATTTTACCCATTTTACAGTTGAGGAAACTGAGGCAGACAGAAGTTAAACGAATTGCCCAGGGTCACACAGTTAGTAAAGTGTCTGAGGCTGGATTTGAACTCAGATCTTCCTGACTCCAGGTCCAGCACTCTGTGCACTTAGCACCACCTAGTTGCCCCTCATCATATATTTTTTCTTTCAGTACCCGAGAATGTAATTCATCCAGATCTGGTGACTTGAACTCATCAAGGACAACTCCATGATCTTTTATTACCTCCCTATTTATCTTGGAGATCAACTCAATTAGTCATTCTGTCCTTTCCAGTGCAAAGATCATTCTCCTTGACAGAGAAAATAGAAGCAAAATAAAAATCGAACCTTTCTGATTTCTCTCTCACTGAGTTGTCAGTCATCTTCCCAAAGGGAGGCCTGACCACGGTCATTCTCTACTCCATAAACTCCAGTGGCTCCCTATTGCCTCCAAGATCAAATAGAAAATCCTCTGCATTTGAAGCCCTTGATAACCTGTCCTTCCCCTACCTTTCCAGTCTTCTTACACTTTACCCCCCACCTCCACCCCAGGATTCTTTGATCCAGTGACACTGGCCTCTTGCCTGTTCTATGAACAAGACATTTCATCTGTAGATTCCATGCATTTTCACTGGCTATCCTCCATGCCTGGAATACTCTCGCTTCTCATCGCCACCTCCTGGCTTCCCTAGCTTGTTTCAAGTCCCATCTGAAGTCCTGTTTTCTATAGGAAGCCTTTCCCAGTCCCTCCTAATTCACGTATCTTCCCTCTGTCGATTATCCTGTACATTGCCTGTTCATACATGGTTGTTTGCGCATTGTCTCCCCCACTAGACTGAGCTCTTTGAGGGCAGGGCCCGTCTTTTGTTTTTCTTTATATCCCGAGTGCTTATTATAGTGCCTGGCACATAGTAAGTGTTTAAAATATTTATTGTCTAACTGCCTCTCTGGCATCCTTTATCATCAACTTATCCACCCAGAGCCCTTCTTTGATACTGTTTTCTTCCCCAACAAAATTTTTAAAAATTTTTCTATTGTTATCTCTAGTTTCCTCACTAGATTCTGATTATTCTGAATTCTAGCATCCATGGTACTATTCTTACAGGACCAGACCATGTTTTTTAATTCATTCTCCATTACCTGCCCTTGTTCCCATCCATCCATCCATCCATCTATCTATCTATCTATCTATCTATCTATCTATTTCTATCTATTTCTACCTATCTAGTTCTATCTCCATCTATCTATTTCTATCTCTCTATCTAATCTATCTCTCTATCTATCTATCACACAAATTGGTTGGTATATTCCCTCTGCATCTAAATAAATATCTCTAAATTAATTTCTCTCTTTTCCTATTCAACAGATCTATTTCTCTTTGTGTCTTCAGGATTCCATTATTGAGTCTCCTATCCATCCTGCTCTGACTTCCCCTGAATGATTTCAGGCCACAGGCTCTTACCTATCTTGCTCAGAACGTTTTGACATCTACCCTCCCCAAAACCAAGATGCATGCCATTCTATTCTTGGCCTTCCTCTCTTCTATCACAAATTCTAAGATGGAGTGGTCATTTCCTCCAATGTTCCTATCATTTCTTACCTAGCAACCAGTTTCTGTCGGTAGTGAGAATCAAATCTGGAATAGAATTTTCCCCTTGTTGGTTCCTCTAACTATTGAAGAATGAAGCTATCATGAAGAAAAGTGAAGAATTTATTAACTACTCTGCTTTTGGCAAAGAAAGAATACCAACAGATGTCCTGAAAATCAAAGTCTTCCCTACTCTAGCACACTGCCCCCCCTGCCAGGCATGTGGTCTGTCTCCCAAATTTTGCATTTTTCCCTCTTTCCGTACAAGTGGTCTGCAATGTGCTTTGATGACAATATCCCTACAGTTTCCCTTCCATTAATCTTCATTTGTGTGCTCTCCACCTTACCCCACCCCCTCACTTCATTCTCAGTGTATAGGACAGTGCTTTGTACATAGTAAAGATTTAACAAATGGAGTAGATTTCTTGACATGCATATATTTTCTTTATATATTTTTTTCTGAACTGACCCTTTACTTACCCTGTTCTTTTTAACTAAAGTATAATGGGGGGGGCGGTATAGGGGGAAGAAGGGAAACAACAGACTTTCTAGTCTACTGCAGCTAGAATTTAACTCACGGAGTGCTGAGCCTGTGCCCTGGCAACTTCTGAGGAGATATTTGGCTTCAGACTGACAGGCTTGTGGTTCACTCAGTGGAACTTTAAGAGCGTGACTCACCTCTGCCCCACTCTCTCTTCCCATCAGCAGAATGAGTCAGAACTCTTTGAGCCTCTCCCTGGATGCTCTTCTTCAACCTTGGCAATATGGTGGCTTCCAGAACATGTCTTCAGACAAACCAGTCCAAGGGTTGAGTTCATCCCCCAGCTGGTCGTCATCTTCTCCAAAGAGCAGTGGAGTAATTGCCAGGAGCTTCTCCTAGAGGGCTTCAGCATTGACAGAGAACCCAGGAGTTCCACTTCTTGAATTCACAAGGTTATCTCCAAGACTAGGTACATCCGCCGTTCAGCCACTTTTACTTAATAAACACAAAGCAGAGGCAGCGAAGACCTTGAGATCCAGGGGCAAACACGTAATACTTCAGCTGCCATGTTGCTGGGGTGGGTGAGAGGTGGCTCCTCTCCATTCCTCCAGGGAGAGCCAGATGGGCAAATGAGAAGAGAGCCAGAACCAGAGAGTAGAATCACCCCTTTTAAGGTTACTTAAGCCTCCTAGGTTAATGACCACTCCTCTCTGATGCAGCTTTGGCATAAGCTTACTCCAACTTCTGCCATCACAGGGTAGGGGACCAAGGGATCCCCAAAACAGTAAACCCCCAAACATTGAGCAACATGTTTCCTTGGGCTTAGGCTAAGCACCTTATGATATTTGTCCTAGGCATAGCAGATTAGGGGCCTGCCTATGTGTACCATATCCTCTTCCTACCCCAACCATTACAAAAGAATATCCTTTCTAAGTCATAGTGTAGTCGTGGGTCTCATCTTTCCCAGACTCAGTGACATTTGGGGTCTAATTTTCCTCCTGGCATTAGTGTCTTTCACACACCTTTCTTGTTACTCATACTTTGTACATTTGTACATAGAAATCTGAGGCCATGGGTTTTATTGCCTGATCATTTCTTGTCTCCTGTGTACATCTAGATGTTTCCAATGCTGTTCTTTTTGCCATGCACTAGTCTGGTATTCCTGTTTCTTCTTTCCTGGTTTGTGTCTGTGTCCCTTATCTGAGGTCCGTTTCAGTAGGCTTAATCACAGGAAAAATGTGTCCTGTCTAATTTCCCTAGTGAAAGAAGAACTAATCCTAGAGGATTGCTCTTTGTTTAGCTGTAGGGACAAAGCAAGGGTTTCTGGCTTGCGTTAATCACATTGTTTATGGGGGCATACTAGGATGAGCTGAGGTGCCGGATGAGGCTGAAAGTATCTGAGAGTATGTTCAGACCATTTAAAGCTGCATAGCTAGAACTGGGTGAGGTTAGGCAGTGGGGAGGAGGGGTACCACATCACCAATATCCTAGGACTGCTTCTTGGGGTTATTACTTGCATGAAAAGAAAAGGTCGGGTGCTGCTGTTTTGTGTTCCTCACTTCCAGTGTGTGTGCCTTTCCTCTATATGATCTTCAGCCTGCTGTGCTCTGACTCCGTCCGAGGATTTCTGGTAAGTCTTTTGCTGACTTCTTGCATTAACCTCAACTTGGTTTTCTGTTTACCTGCTTGGATCTTGACTTAGACCAAGCCCTTCCCTCCTTACTCTATCCCCCTACCCTTGGAAAATATCCCCTCGAAGTTAATTGCTGCTATCTCTTCCAAACTTCCCCATCCACTGCCATGGGGAACAGGAATAACACATTCTTTTCCCACATCAAAACAAAAATAAGCTTCCATCCTGGGCTGTGATGATGACAAAGCCATTGGTTACCCCACAGACCACAGTGCTGAAGCCTCCAGCTCTGTACACCTAAAACATTATACTCTAGCAACAGTTGGACTAGACCAGAGAAGACCTGGACAAGTTCCAGGGAATCTTCCCAGACTTACAGGAAGTACTGAATGCTCTAAGAGCAGGTGGATTTGACTGCCCTGGCTGACAAAAGCACAGTGAGTCCCATTTTACTGGGTGGGCTGAGGACCTCCTAGATTTTCTGGCACGAATCAATCTGTTTATGGACCTTTCCTCCTAAAGACTTCCCACAATCTAGGCCAAGATGGCCTATGAAATATCCTACTTGCAGGAGCAGATGAGCCCACTGGACCAACTCCTATCTCATGCACCAAAAGAGAGTCCATGTTAATCTGATCAAGAAAACGTTAAAATGAATATGGAAGGAAAGGGAGAGAACTAACTGTCCAGACTTATGTCAAGCCAAGTATCACAGACAGTAGTAGATATAACCTAGGAAGAAGAAGAGTAATTTTAAGGAAATAATATTAATGTTGAGTCAATATTAAAACTGACTAAAATAAAAAATAAAAATTTAAAAGTTAAAAAAATTCTTTTTTTATTCTTTTATTAATTTATTTTTAGTTTTCTACAATCACTTCCATATACTTCTGAGTTTTAAATTTTTCTCCCCCTCCCTTCTCCCCCTTTCCTCCTCAAAATGGTGTGCAATCTGATATAGGCTCTACATATACATTCCCATTAAACATATTTTCACATTAGTCATGTTGTAAGGATGAACCACAAGAAAGAGGAAACAAAACAAAACAGAAGGAAAAAAAAAGAGCAAATAGTATGCTTCGATCGGCATTCAAACTTCATAGTTCTTTCTCTGGATGTGGATAACATTTTCTACCATGAGACTTTTGGAGATGTCTTAGATCCTTGTATTGCTGAGAAAGGCCAAGTCTATTAAAGTTAGTCATTGAACAATATGGCTATTACTGTTTACAACATTCTCCTGGTTCTGCTCACTTCACTCAGCATCAGTCCATACAAGTCTTTCCAGGTTTTTCTAAAGTCTGCCTGCTCATCATTTCTTACAGCACAATAGTGTTCCATTACATTCATATACCACAACTTGTTCAGCCATTCCCCAATTGATGGGCATACCCTCAATTAAAAAAATTCTTAAAGAAATCATATGCCTATCTGAAAATGCATAAGTAATGTAAAACAGTGAAGAAGACAGCTTTACATGAAGAGGTAAATTCCATTTCATGGGTCTCCCTGAGACTCTCTGAGATGAAACTGATGACTGGAATATAGTTCTCAAAAGGTACACCTTGTTCAAATGGAAGAGGACAGCTAAAAGGAGCAGTAAAGTTACATTGTATCTTGAGATATACTCATGTGAAGAAATTCATCAATTGGAGGAGGGGAAACATGGCAGAGCATTTGGGTGAGGATCAGTAGAGAAAAAAACAGAAACAATATTGTCATAGGAATATACTATAGGCCACCTGGACAGAAGGAAAACATAGATGAGCAATTCAGGATACAGATCACAAACCTTGCACACAGACCTGGAATCACTCCTTCCTCATCTCCACCTTTTAGAATTCCTAGTCTCTTTTAGACTAAGTTCAAGCATCATCTGGTACAGGAGGACTTTTTTGATCTTCACCAGCTGCTAATGACCTTTTCCCCTCCTAAATCACCCTTTATCAATTTTGTGTATCATTTGTGTATGTGTATATATGTGTACGTATATATATACACACACTTATATAGGTGTGTATATGTATATACACAAAAGAAATCAATTGCTCATACATGTGTATACATATATATACACTTATACAGGTACACATTATTTACCCCAAGAAAGTATAAGCTCCTTAAGGCAGGAGATGTTTCACTTCAGCCTTTGTAGCCCCAGCATCTAGCAGTGTGCCTGGAACACAACAGATACCTAATAAATAAGTATTGATTCATTAATTGATTGATTGATTCAAGAACTTGACCTTGGACAGTTACTTCACCAACATGGGCCTTAGTTTCCTCATCTGTATAATGAGGAGGCTATTCTAAATTATTTTAGATTACCTTCCAGTTCCAAATCCTACAATCCTATTAGCCTAAAATCTTGCAAGACTAACCTCATTTCCTTTTTTGACAGTGTTAGTTCAGGGGAAATGCCATATACGTAGAATGCTTACCTGAATTTTAGCAAAGCATTTGACAGTTTCTAATGCCATCCTTGTAGAAATGGAGGAAAAATATGAGTTAATGATAGCACATTTAAATGGATTTTTAGAACTAATTGAATAATTTGACCCAAAGAATAAACATTAGTAGGTCAGTCTCAGTTTAGAGAGATGTCTCTAGTGAGGCCCCACAGAGATTTGTCCCTGATCCTGAATTATTCAACATCTCTATCAATGATTTAGAAGAAGGCATAAATAGGTATACTTACCATATTTGCAGATGGAATAAAACTGGGATAGCTAATGCATTCAATGATAGGGTCAGAATCCAAAAAGATCTCAACAGGCTAGAACAATCTAATGAGATAAAATTTAATGAGGATAAATGTAAAAGTCTAATACTTAAATTTAAAAAATCAATTGCACAGGGGCAGCTAGGTGGCACAGTGGATAGAGCACTGGCCCTGGAGTCAGGAGAACCTGAGTTCAAATCTGGCCTCAGACACATAACACTTACTAGCTGTGTGACTCTGTGCAAGTCACTTAACCCCAATTGCCTTACATAAAAAATAAAATAAATTATGCAAGTACAGAATGGGAGAGCCATAGCTAGACATATCAAGAAAAATAAGAACTAAGGGCCTGTTAGAAGATCGCAAGTTCAATATGAGTCAATGGCCCCCAAAATATATAACGTAATAAAATTATATATAATACAAAATATATAAAAAACAACAGCCACCAAAAGCTAATGCAGTCTCAAGCTACATTAAGGGAGGTATAGTTTGCAGACCTTAGACAGTGATAATCCTGCTATATTCTGTCCTGGTCAGAGAAGACCATATCTGTATATTGTGTTCCATTCTGAGCACAGTATTTTAAGGGCATTGATGACCTAGACAGTGTCCTAATGACAGTAGCCAAGGTGCTAATTTTGGGGATCATCACTCACATTTCTAAATGAGATTAGCAAAACCCGTTCCTGGGTAAGCCACTTAACATCTCTGTACCTCACTTACCTCATCTGTAAAATAAGAGGGTGGGAGGAGGTCCCTTTCAGCTCTTGATCTGTGATCCTAAGATCAGATAAAGCAACTGGGGGTGTTTAACTGGAGAAGGGAAGGTGGATATGAAAACTGTCTTCAAGTAAATGAGGGGCTGAACTGAACGACCTCTAAAGCCCCTTCCAGCTCCAAAATCCATAATCCTATTTGAAGGTCGATTTTGGGGAACCACTCGGCTGCAGACAACAGAACTATGAGCAAAGAAGTTGTTGGGAGACAGATTTAAGTTTGATATAAACAAAAGCTTCCTGACAAGAAGTGCTGGGGCTGGGCTTGTTTGGTAGGGGATGGATTCTTCCCCACCATTAATCTTCTAAACTCAACTGGTTAACCATCTGTGGGTATGATGGGCAGTGAATTCTTATTCAGGTCAGGGATGGGGAACCTTCGGCCTCGAGGTCACGCTCATGGACTCTCTAGGTCCTCAAGTGAAGCTGTTTGATTGAGCCCAAACTTCACAGAACAAATCCCCTTAACTAAAGGATTTGTTCTGTAAAACTTAGACTCAGTCAAAAAGCCACACCCAAGGACCTAGAAGGCCACATGTGGCCAAGAGGTCACAGGTTCCCCACTGCTGGTAGATGATTTCTGAGGTCTCTCCCAGCCCTTGAGATGCAACAATTCTATTCTCCTCAGCTCACAACTTTCTGCCTAGCCCTTTATTAATGCTTGCCTTAGATCTAGGCCTTCTATTTAGCCATTGGGATTTGCACTTCGAGCCCAGATGTAATCTTCCATTTGGACCTTCTAATTGTAATTAATCTCCAACACACTTCACTACCACCCTAATTCCCTGGATATGAATTGAGTGGCTCCATTTAAAAAATAAAAAATCTTGCCCAGATTTCTCTCCCAAAAGGCTCACTGCAAAATTTGAAATTCCAAGAGATTCACTCCTTTGGGTTAAGCATTGTTCTTTCTCTGTAATCTCTTAAAAGTAAACATCCTTGAGAAGGGTAACATACTAAGCGCCTTTCACCTTAGTATGAATGAGTTAAATGATGCTTTCCTCTCAACCAGAAAGGCTGCAGGAACAGTGGAGTCTTGGGTCCCTAGGGCCTGGGGCGAAGGGTCTGAGAGTAAAGGTAATGGCTGCTAAAGACAAAGCTGGCCTGCTTCCCAATGTGGGGTTCTGAATAAAACCAGTAACAATAATAGCCGCTGCAATAACATTAATGCTTTATTGTTCATTATGTGAAACTCGTTTCCTCTCGGTAAAACTTCTTTACTTTAGACCATTATCCTTTTGTAATTAAAACAATACGTTTTATCCTCCACTTGGGATTCCTTCCTGGAAGTACCAGGGGTAATCCGTATTGAAAGCTTTTATGCAGGTTCCCTCCTCAAGCAGAAGCATCCAGGACTGCTTTATCTGAGTAAGTCCGGTGAGTTATCTCAAAGAACTCATGATGCCAAGATATTGGGACCCGGCCAGGGCAAAGGCTCTCTACTTGGCATGAAGAAGGCGAAGGTGGAAGATCATCTCTGCAACTGTCATTATCTAAACTGGCGCAACTCCTGGTGACTCTCTCACTGGGGTCTTCTCTCCTAAGCATGGCAACGTTTCCAATGGCATCTGTAGCTGAGAAAAGACATATTTCTTCCAAGCATGCCTCTCTTTACAGAAATTCCTAGCTTAAAGAAATGAGCCATGAGTTTGCTTTACTCACCACCAACAACTAAACTAACAGAATTTGGGGAGTCCTGTGCTACCATTGTAGGTCGTGGATTTAAAGCTGGTCTAGTCCACTCCCTCATTTTACCCATGAGTCCAGAAAGGTAGGTAGTAAGAGGCAGCCCTGGGATTTAAACCAAGGTTTTCGGACTCAAGGCAGGGTTGTGCAGTGGACAGAAAGCTGGAGTTGGAGTCAGTAAGACTTGGTTTCATATCCTGCCTCAGACACTTAAAAGCTTTGTGACCTGATTGAGTTACTTAGCTCCTCTCAGCCTCAATTTCTTCATCTGTAAAATGGGATTGAAGTCAATAACCCTTAAGGTCCTTTCCAATTCTATTTCTATGATCCTATGACATTCTTTCCCTCTGTGTCTCTTCTAAGAAAAGTCTGTCCATTGGAGCACTCGGCTTCCTGTCTCATATGCACTAAATACTATCTATCTGACAAACACTGACAACAATCAACTTTTTGCTAAGTCCAAAAAGCAGTCGCTAAGGAAAAGAGGAAGCATCAGTTTGATTAATCAATCATTAGGCTGGAAAAATTGATTGACATAGCCACCACCTACCAATCTGTGGTTCACCATAGAAAGGTGGCTGGCTACTGGACATTTAGTAGTGTCTAAGACACATGGGGATTGAACCTCCATAGCTAAGCAAGGCTGGATCATTTCTTTACTTAGTTTTACATGGGTCGCTTTCCTCTGGCCCAAGGATACTGTAAAGTACTATGAATAAATGAACTGGGATGCCTAGAAAGTAGTCGGTCAAAATGGGAAAAGAATAAATAAACGAAAAATACCTTTGCTGCCAAGTTTAATGTGTCATGGAGGTTTGAAGCTACTGAAAAATAAAAACTTCCTAAAGCACCTTATAAAAGCTTTGGAGATGTCCCCTCAAAGGGGGAATGATATATGAGGCAGAGTGAGGTAGGTGACTGGACTGCCAAAATTTCTGTGCATACCTAGACCATCCAAGATGGAAGTACCCATGTGGTAGATGACAGGGACCTGCTTGTGGGAGACTTCCTGCCTCCCTTGACCAAATGGGTAGGAATAACCAGTTTCTTCTCTAAAATTATCAGGCTGGGACAGTCTTTCTTTGTCTCTGTCCAGGATGATGAAGGCACTTGAAACCATGTTAGATGATAAACATAGGCTGTTTAGCTTGGAGAAAGGAAGACTTAGAGAGACTGAAAAGTGTCTCCAAATATCTGAAGGACTATCATGAGAAAGAGGGTTTAGATTCAACATGGGTAGCTTCAAAAGAAAGAACTAGAGCCGATCAAACAAAGTCAACACGCATTTTAAAAGTACTACTTATGTCCCAGGTTGTGCCCTAGGCAACCAATGAGTAGAAATTAAAAGAAGGAAGATTTTGGCTTCATATAAAGATGAACTTCCTACTAATTAGAGCTTTTTAAAAATGAAACTGGCTGCCCTATGAAGGGGAAGGGAACTAGCATTTATTAAGTACTTCTATGTGCCAGGCACTGTGCAAAGTGCTTGATAAATATTACCTCATTTCATCCTCACAACAACCCTATGAAGCAGGTGCTATAATGATCCCTATTGCAACTGAAGAAACTGAGGCAGACTAGGGTTAAGTGATTTGCATAGGGCCACACAGTTCATTAGTGCCTGAAGTCAGATTTGAACTCAGGTCTTCCTTAACTCCAGGCCCACACTCCATCTCACTGCCACCATGAGATGTCTGACCCAGGTTCCTCACATGCCTTCCCTACTTCCCTCTTTACCAGTCCTAAGCCACTATTTTAGCAAGGGATTCATTCTTGCAGGCAAAGGGTTAACCATTTATAATAGATGACCTTACATATTAAAAAAAAAATAGAGACTACAACCAAGGACCTGTACCAGACCCTGACTGAGCAGCCAGTGGGCCTAACTGGTCCTAAGATTTTTAAGGTCAGATAAATCCTAGTCCTACACATGACTGGGAGAAGGGCCACAAGTTATGTAAGTATTGAATATTTTTATCTTTGTAATGCCAGTATTTAGCACAATGCCTGGCATACAGTAGGCACTTGAAACATTAAATGATGGCTGAAGGATTGAATAGACAAACAACAGCCCTTCAGACTGGGGATGTTGCCTAATAATTAATAATAATATATATTCTAATAATAAATAAATAAATAATAAAAAACCATGTCTTTTGCTCAGACTTCACCAAGTTTCTCCCTCAAGAAGGCAATGTTTTATAGTTGAGTCAAAGGGTCTAGGTCTGAACCACCTACTCTCTACCTTTGTGACCTTGGACAAATCCACTTCTCTGGGCTTCAGTTTCTCCCTCTGTAAAATAAAAGGATTGAACTGGATCAGTTGTTCCTAGACTGGGGGACCTCAAAGTCAGTAGGGATCAGGAAATCCAGACACGTACAAGGTATTGTCATGTAATGTTATCGCCAATAGGTACTGTGAGACAGCTCCTATCATGTGGGCACCTGAAATGTTTGGACATTAAAAAATGGAAATGAAATTTATAAACCTCTGGTCAAGTCCAACTCTCTCATGGAGAAATTACTCATACTACAAAGCTAACTGAACTAGCTAACCTCTAGGGGTTTATATAGACCAGGATAACTAAAGGTTAAAGGACGAGGCTGTTATTTTGGACTCTGTGCCTCCTTAATAAATATGAACAGCTCTATTGGCTACACAGTATATTGTAGATCTGAGATGCAACCCAGACCCATAAAAAGGGACAGAAGATCTACCCAAAGATTCAAGGGATTTGGAAAAGCTGGGTGCAGAGACCTAAGCCCCTGGGGAATGTATTAAGGGGCCATCTACCCTTTCCCTGGTTCCAGAGATAATCACTTGGTCCCAAGACAATGGGGAACCCTGTGGCTCAAGAAACAGCAGCTTACAAATACAAGCCGCTTGCCTGAGCGTGAATTTCAGAGGTGAGGAAGGAAGGAACTCTTAGGGTCCTGCACACTTGAAGGAATGGGTTTGGAGTCACAGTAGGGATGGTAGATTAGAGGACAAGATGGGGGTGGGGAAGATAAGGACAGTACAATGCTGGGAAACAGGGCCCAGAAATGGGAGGCTGACGGTGCTGCCGCCTCCTAGTATGCAAACTTTGCTAACTTTAATATTTTGTCAAGGGCTAAGGTCACAATTGGGAGCCAGTCTATGACCCAGCAGAATGAGATGGAAGTTACTACCATTCCTTGGCTTAGTCCAATTCTATCCTGGGAAGGAAGCGAACAGCTGTGGAGAAATTTCTCTGAATTCCGGGATTAACTATGACTGAAAGGAAATGCTTCTATGGGTAATACGAATACTGATCTGGCTTGCCCAAAGAAGTAGGAGTGATTCATCTAATCATGGAATCTTGGACCTTGGAAGGAGCCTAATAGATCTTCTAGTCTAAGAATTCTTACCATAGGTGGATTCCAGGGGGCCCATGGACTTGGAGATGAAAAAAATTACATTTTAATTTTCATTGATCTTTTATTAAGGTTATAAAACAAAACCTACATTTTATTTTCATTAACCTCTAACTGAAATGTATCATTTCCTTCAATTATAGACGTAGGCAACAAAGCATAGTGGTATTAGCCTCCACCAGGCGGCCAAAGGGTTCCACCAAAAAAAAAAAAAAAAGGTTAAGGTTAAGAACCCCTGGATTAATTCAACCCTTTCATTTTACAGATGGAGAAATTAAGCCCTGGAAGTAATTTAGGATCACTCTGACAATTAGGAGGAGGATTTCTTGAGTTTGAGGAGTTTAAAATTGAGGAGGAAACAATCAGTTTCTCCTACCCATTTCAATTTCATCATTTGGTGGTAAAAAGCCTCTTGAATTGAGTGATTATGTGGTAACCAAAGTGTCCACACTAAGAAAGGGAAAAGGAAACCCAGCCACAGGACTTTGATGTTCAAAGGAGATTTATTAAAGGATAGTCTTTACAGCCCACTGGAGACAGAAATGGGAGGCAGTGGGCGTTCCAATCTGTCTAGATGGGGAAGATGGTGTGGCTGTTCCCTTGATTGAGGTGACATGACAGGTCAGAAGATGACTTCCCAAGTTTCCCTTTTTGTATAGGCAAAGGACTTTCTCCAATGTGTGTTAGACATGTTGCCTCCTTTTCAGGGGTTCCAGAATGGTGATTAATGGGGAACAGAGTGTCATCTACTGTCTCGCTTCCATTTCTATACTTTGGGATCTCTGAGTGCCGTAACTGATTAGGGAGGATGAGAGTATGGGACTGGAATGTTCCTTGATGTGAAGGTCCATATCTATGACACCAGGTGCTATGAAGCACCAGATGAAAACTTATCTGGAAAATTATTATTGGAAAAAGAAAGGGGAGACTTCTGCTGCTTTTAGGGGTGAAAGCAAAAACCAAGGAACCCTTACCACTTAGAGGAGTAAACAGACAGTCAATAAACATTTATCATACACCTACTGTGTGCCAAGCACTGTGCTAAAAGTTGGGGATACAAAAAGAGGCCAAAGACAGTCTCTGCCCTCAAGGAAATCAAAATCTAAGCAGGGAAAAAACAAGCAAGTAAGGATGAATGTAGTAGTTAAAAGTGCTGGACATGGAGTCAGGAGGACTTGAGTTCAAATCCCACCTCAGGCACTTTTCTAATTGTGTGACTTAGCCTCCTCTCAGGTTCATTTTTCTCATCTATAAAATGGGAAGAATAATAGCACTGACCTCACAGGGTTGTTGTGAGGATCAAAAGAGATGACATGTGTACAGTGCTTTGCAAACCTTAAATCCAGCTATTATCTTATTATATTATTACATGCCAATTATCAGGCAAGTTCCAGGAAAATGGCTTTTGGGTGGTTTTCTAAACTGAAGGATCAAATGTGCTTATGATTTTTTGTTTCCCTTAGGATTCTATCTATGAATGCTAACAAACTTATAATGCACAAAAAGCCTAACCAAGGGCTAAAAGTCTTATTTATTTATATAGCTTTGTACAAATTGGTATAGCTATGCGTGTATGTATTCTACAGCAAGCAAGACTGATTCACTGACATTCCTCAGAATGAGGAAGGGTAATACTTGAAGATTCAATCCTAAGAAGCAAAATTATATCTTTATGCATACAACAAGAAGGGGGCATGGAAACTACAAAGACCAGAAGCCATGGAAAGCATTGCCCCAGTTATACATGTGTTAACCCTGTTTAAAGATATGAAGTCAATGATGCAGGATCCCAAAGCTAGGACGTTCTTTCCGTTAGGTGTCTTTCTCGCCTAATCCAGCCTCTCACCCAGGACGGAAATCCCTCCTACCACATCCCTGACAGATGGCACAGTGATATGCTCTTTCTCTTATAGTTTGACGGAAGCTAACTGAATCTATGTGTAACAGGGCTTCATTGGGCATGCCCAAATCATCTAAGAAGAAGGCACCCATGTGGGAGATGGTAAGAATCTGCTTCTAGGGGACTTCTAGCCTTCCTCTGCCACATGGGAGGAAACAGCCTGGTTTGTCTTTGTCTATCAGTCTGGGAGTTTCTGTGTGTGTGTGTGTGTGTGTGTGTGTGTGTGTGTGTGTCTGTCTGTCTGTCTGTCTGTCTGTCTGTCTGTCTGTCTCAGGGCTCTTGAAACCATGTTATATGATGAATAGAGGGCTTTAGCTTGAAAAAGGGAAGACCTAGAGAGACTACAAGGATCTATCTCTATCTGTGTGTCTCTCTCTGTCTGTCTCTCCCTCACCATTGTCTCTCTCTGTGTTTCTTTGTCTCCATCTCTCTGTGTGTCTCTTTCTGTCTCTGTCTTTCTGTCTCTCTGTCTCTGTGTCTATCTCTCTTTCTCTGTCTCTCTCCGTTTTTCTCTCTCTCCCTCCTTCTGTCTTTCTGTCTTCCTCTATCTCTCTTTGTCTCTCTCTGTCTCCCTCTATCTTTCTGGCTCTTTCTGTCTTTCTATCTCTCTCTCTGTCTCTCTTTCTCTCTGTCTCTCTCTCTCTGTCTCTTTGTCTCTCTGTCTCTGTCTCTGTCTCTCTCTCTTTCCCTCTCTCTCTCTTTCCCTCCCCCCCTCTTCATCACTCTCTTTCTTCTCTCTTTCTCCCTATCCTGAGAAGTAAAGTCCAGGAGGTGGCAAAAGGACTTTCCAATTAAAGATGCATTCCCATTGGGAAGTCACTAAAATCACCACAGGAGATAGCAGCCTATTCTGCCTCTGGGAAAGGTTGGCAGCTTTAATCTTTACCCCTCTCTCCTCCCTTGGTCAAGGGTGGCATTGAATACTGTTATGTTACTTTGGTCCACCCAGGCCTTACTCAGTAGCTATAAAAGAAAATACAGCAGCATTAACCGCGGAAAGAGCTCTGATCTTGTAATCACAAAACCTGAATTCAAATCTCAGCTCTGCTATTTACCAGTTGTGTGGTCTTGGGCAGATCACTTTACCTCTGTCTCATCTACAAAATGAAGGGGTGACACCTAGGTGGTCTCTGAGGTTCCTTCCAGCACAAAGTTTACGATTCTAAACCGGCACTGTTATCATTATTTGCATTTTTTTACTTGGGTATATTGAATCTCAGAGAAGTTAACTAACTTACCCACAGTCACACAGCTAATAAGTATCTAAGGAAGGATTTGAATCTAGGCCTGCCTGACTCCAAGTCCAGTCTATCCCACACTGTATTCGTAATGTTACAATGTGTTGAGTAGATAAGTCAGAATAATAATAACAGTAATAATTAGAGTTTTCATAGCTCATTACCTCTCCCGAGCTTGCAGAATTTGTCATCAGATTTTCAAGCAGGAAGGAGTCCAAGCTTCTTTGCACCCCTCCCCACCCCCCAACTTTTTGATAAGGAAACAGAGACCCAATTCGGCTGAAGAACTTGCTCACATACAGAGCCCAAGGCTACCCAGTCGCAGGGCCCCTCAGAGTATTCTAAGCTTTATTGTAGAGCGTCCTTCTCTTGTTTACTGAGAATGCTGTTGACAGAGACTGCCCAAGTATAACAACGAGCTTGTCTTTGTTAAAGGAATTGAGGAGTCCCGACTCAGTGTTTGTGCATCGATGGAGGCCCATGTGAATACTTATCCATCTTTCTGGAAATGTAACCCACCTCTGGCGAGGGATTAGTTTTCTTGCTTCTCCATCTCATTCCCTTACTGGACATCCACAAGTCTTTGGGAGGAGGAGTAAAATTCCTAGAATTTTCTCTTAAGACACTTGCCCCTTCCCCAAGCCTAGAGGGAAATATAGTCTGGTGCGGCATGAGGGGAAGAAAGTCCCCACCTGGTAGATTGCATTCATATGGAGTATACTGGTCTTGGTACTTTTGTATGAATCATCAAGGGTCCCCAAATGACTGTGTGTGCTGACGTGTCTGTGCATATGTTTGAGATATAGGTAAAAGAGGCTGTGGGAGATGAGACTACTGAGAGAAACGACACATGGCCAAAGATGAGAAACCTGGGTTTAATCCAACAAGCACTTAGTAAGGACCTCCTGTTAGGTGCTGCACCCACCTGTGTGGTACAGACACAAAAAAATGAAAAGCAGCCCCTTCCCTCAAAGAGCTTATGTTTTACTGGGTTTGTTAAGGAGACCGTGATGGAAATAACTGGGAATGATAAGTTGATCTAACTGAGGGGAACGGCCTATAGATATAAGAAAGAATGCAAGATATTCAAAGGCTTTGGACTCTCTTGCTCTTCCCCAAAATGTGCCCAGGAAATACATACCACCCCGTCAGGGAAACAAGTCGGAAAACAGGTGAAGTCCCTGACCTCTCTGGGTGCAGCAGTTATATGATAGCTCATCGGTGGGGCAACACGATTCAGAGGAGAAGCAACGCAGAGCTGGAGGAGGGAGACAGCCTGGCAGGGGAATGGTGCCTTGGCCAAATTCCTGACTCTCAGCTGTTTGTCCTGCAAATGGAAGAAGAAAGCCCTTTGAATTCCTGAGGTCTTTGTGGCAAGAGCTATCGCTTTACAGGGCCCTTGGAACTTGATTGAGTAATTCACACTCAGCTGGACTGTGGAGTGGTTGCCATGTGTGCGAGTTTAGAGTTTCTGAAAGAGGCATTAACGTGTCGCCAGTTAGAGAGCCGCAGGAGGCCTGACGCGGCAAGAGAGGATGGCACCAGTGAGTTTATAATAACACAGGGACTCAATAGAGTTTCCCTGCTTCGACTCTCTCTCTCTCTCTCCCCACACATACACATACACGTACACATATACACACGTATGTATATACATGTGTATATGTATATATGTGCACAAAATGTATGTGTGTATTCACAAATAGACAGATGATATCTGTGTGTATATATCCATACATGCATGTGTACATTTAGAGTTACATGTACAGTTAGAGTTAAATGTACAGAATTAGAGAATCTGAGAACTGGAAGGCATCTCAGAAGTCCAGTGAGTAAATCATGACAAATTCCTCTGCAGTATTACCCTCATTAGCAGCAAGTGGTCGTCTCACTTCCCCTTGAGTTCTCAGGGAGCCCTTCCTTCCATCAAACCTCTATCTGTTATAAACCTGCAACACTGCTACATAAAGATGTCTGTTGACTGAATGATAAGTCAGTTGACTGCTCTGAGTTGTATCCTCTGGACCTACTCAAAACAAATCTGATTCCTCTCCCACAAAGTGTCCCTTCAAAAATTTAAAGACAACAATCACATGCTCCCATCCCCTGCCAGGCCAGCTCTTCTCTGGTCCAAGCATCCCCCAGATCCGCAGATCCTCATGGTTCCCAGCCTCCTTTTCATACCGGACAAACTCTTCTTGACTTATTTCAGTTGGGTGTTCTTCCTGAAATGAGATTTGCAGAACTGAGCAGAATTCCACAAATGGGGCCTTATCAGAGCAGAAAACAGGACTCTCACCGCCCTCGTTCTGGATGCCATACCTCTAGCGTGATGCAACCTCAGATCACATTTGATTTTTGGTCGTTGTAACACACTGTTGCCTCATGTTAAGCTTACAGTCCGCCAGGTCTGTCTCTGTCTCTGTCTCCCTTCTTTCTTTCCTTCCTTCCTTTCTTCTTTTCCTCCTTTCTTTCTTCTTCCTTCCTTTCTTTCCTTTCTCCTTCCTTCCTTCCTCTCTCATTTTTTCCTGTCCCTTTCTTTTTCTTTCTTTCTCTTTCTTTTCTTCTTTTTCTTTTTTTTCTTTGTTGCTTTCTTTCTCTCTTGCTTTTTTTCTTGTTGTGATTTCATCAGTGAGGGGAGTTCTACTAACACAGATAAGCATCTGCTATTCAGCTTTTAGCCTTACAGAGTTGCTGGGGCACTAAGATACTAAATGATTTGCTCAGGGTTACCTAGCCAGGTTCTGGGGGGGGGGGGGTCAGAAGTAGAACTTGAACCCAAATCTTTCTGACTGAGTAGCTCTTCAGTCACTACTGCCTGCTGCTTCTCTTCCAGGTCTTTTTCAAAGGAGAGTTTGTTTAACCATACCTCCCCCATCCTGTCTTTTTGCAGTCAGTTTTTAAAACTGCTGGGGACACAGTAGACTGCAATTACTTTGCCTTTTCCACCTAGAAAGTACTTCTCCAAATACTCCTACATCATTTCTTTTTTTTTCTGCCTGACTTCTACCACCTCAGCAGCACAGTGGACAGAGTGCTAGGCCTGGAGTCAGGAAGACCTAGTTTCAAATCCCGTCTCAGACATACACTTAGTAACAGTGTGACCCTGAGTAAGTAATTTAACTTCCACCCCCCCCCAGCCTCAGTTTCCCCATCTGTAAAATGGGGATAGTAAAACAACAGGTTGCTGTGAGGATTAAATGATATAATATCTGTAAAGAGTTTACCACAATGCCTGGCACACAGTAGGTGTTCAATAAATGTTTGTTTCCTTTCCTTCCCCATTTTACAATGATGATGATAATAATAATAAAGATAATAGGTGGCATTTATATGGTGCTTTAAAGTTTGCCAAGTACTCTATGTGCATTATCCTATTTGATTCTATAGGATCTAGTTCAATAAAAGGAAATGAGCATTTATTAAGTATTTAATGTGCCGGGTACTTTGATAATTCAAGATTAAATACAAGACTTAATTCAAATGCCTCTCTTCAACAAAGTACGTTGGGTTTGGAATCAACTTCAAAGCCCAGCTCTGCTGCTCCAGTACCCGAGTGACCTCAGACAAGCAGTGTGACCTCTCTGGGCCTTAATTTTCCTGTGTATAAAATGAAGGCATCGATCTAAGTTATCTCTAAGGTCTCTTCCAGGTGTAAAACGTATGGTCCTCTGGTCACAGGATCATAGATATAAAACTGGAAGGGACCTTGGAGGCCGTTTAATTGGCCGGAGCTTTCTCTACCCCCTCCTTTAAACAAAAACAAAAACAGAAACAAACGTTTTATTTGTGTGTTTTGTTTTAGCATTACATACATTTACAGATTATTCCCACTTTGCAGAGGTTGGTTGTTACCAAGTAAAACAGGCAAAATTAATAATACAGTGACTTCATCCAAAAGTGAAGTCACATTTCACATTTGTACCTCTTGCCTCTATTAAAAAAAAAATTAACAGAAATTGATTTTTCTCCCTTCCATCCCTCCAACTCCATTGGTGGAAGGAGAAGAAAAACAAATTTCTTCTTCCAAAGTTGCAGTCAGGGAAAAACAAATTCCTTGAATGGTTGTAAAATTTTTTTGAGATATTTTATTTTACTCTTTAAATCCATTGCCTCTCTCTATTGGATAGCATGTTTCATCACTAGTCCTCTGCAATCATGAATGATCACTGCTCTTAAAGCTTTCACAGCTGTTTGTTTTTACGGTGTCGTTACAAGATAAATTGTTTTCCTGGTTCTGCTCATTTCACTCTTCATCTGTTTGTAAAAGTCCCCCAAATTGTCCATTTTTATAATATTGATGTTATAAATTATTTTTCTGGTTCTTCTTCTTTAGTCTGCTTTGGTTTATATGTCTTTCCATGTCTTTGAAACTAACTATTCCCCATTTTCTTACAGCACAGTAGTATTCTATCACAATCATATTCTCCAACTTATTCAGCCTTTTTTCACTTGTGGTCAATCTCTTCATTTCCAGGGTTTGGGGTTTTTGGGGGGTTTTTGCCACTATAAACAGAGCTGCTATAAATATTTTTGTACATAAAAGACCTTTTCCTTTTTCTTTGATCTATTTTGGGTATGGGTCTAGCAGAAGTATAGTTGGGTCAAAGGACATGGACTGTTCGGCAACATTTTTGTATAATGGCATTGCTTTCCAGAATGACTGTACCCATTCATAGGTCTACCAACCATGCATCAAAGTGCCCGTTTTCCCACAGCCCCTCTAGCATTTATCATTTTCATTTTTTGCCATCTTTGCCACTCTGATAAAGGAGAAGTAGAATCTCATGATTGCTTCAATTGGCATTTCTGTAAGTAGTAGTGATTTGGAGCATTTTGTTTTCATATGGCTATAGACAGCCTGGGTTTTTCCTGTACAGAAATATATGTTCATATTTTTAGACCATTTATCAGTTGGGGAATAACTGTTTTTCTTATAAATTTGAATCAGTTCCTTATTTATCTTGGGAATGAGACCTTTATCAGAAAAACTTACTATAATGATTTTTCCCAGTTATTTATTTCCCTTTTAATCTTATTTTTATTAAATTACTTTGTACAGGGCTCTTTTAGTTTTATGTAATCAAAATTATCCATTTTATCTTCTATGATTCTCTCTATTCCTTGTTTGGTCATGAACCTTTCTCCTATCCATAGATCTGATAGGTAATTTTCCCCATGTTTCTCTAATTTGTTTATGATGTGGCTTTTTATATCTAGATTCTGTCTGGGGCTTATCATCATATAAGGTGTGAGATGTTGGTTTAAATCTAACTTCTTCCATACAGCTCTCTAATTTTCCCGGCAGCTTTTGTGAAATAGTGAGTTCTTTTTTGTTGTTGTTTTTTGTTTTTTGGGGGGTTTTTGCTTAGGTAGTTGGGGTTAAGTGACTTGCCCAGGGTCACACAGCTAGTAAGTGTCAAGCGTTTGGTCTGAGGTCGTATTTGAACTCAGGTCCTCTTGAATTCAGGGCCGGTGCTCTGTCTACTACGCCACCTAGCTGCCCATGAAATAGTGAGTTCTTATGCCAGTAGCTTGAGCCTTTGCATTTATCAAATATGAGAATATTAGATATGTTTGTTTCTGTATATTGTATACCTAATTGTTCCATTGATCTCTTTATTTTTTAACCAGTACCAAATTATTTTAATAATCACTGCTTTGTCATATAGCTTGAGATCTAGCTCTGGTAGGTCCTTTTCATTTCCATGTCTTTTCATTCTTTGTGGATTCTTGGCCTTTTTATCCCCCCTCCACACAAATTTCATTATTTTTTTTTAATTTTATAGAGTAATCCTTTTGTAGGGTGATTTGGTAGTTTTATTCAGTAGTGTGGAGTTGAACAAGTCAATTCATTTGGATAGTATTGTCATTTTGATTATATTGGCTTGTCCCACCCATGAGCAATTAATATTTTTCCAATTGTTTAGATTTGTCTTTATTTCTGTAAAGAATTGTTTATAGTTATATTTACATAGTTCTTATATGTATCTTGGAAAGGGGGTTCTCAAGTATTTTATGTATTCTGTAATAATTTTAAATGGAATTTCTTTTTCTATCTCTTCTTGCTGAGTTTTATTAGTAATATATAGAAATGCTGGGGATTTTTTGTGGATTTATTTTATATCCTGCAAGTCTGCTGAAGTTATCATTTCAATTAATTTTTAGTTAATTCTTTAGAGTTCTTTTGTCCTGCCTCTGCCATTGGCTCCAGTACCCACTGATTTTGTTCCATCAATTTTAGAGAATCTCTTTTACCACAGCTGCATTTAAGTACTTAAACTTTTTAGGAATAGTTACTTCACAAGTCTAGCAAAAAAACAAACAAACATATAACCATTCTCCCTCCAACACCTGGAAGGCATAAATCCTCCCTGCACCATCTTAGTCTCTAGGGAGGAGATTAGATTCATAGCTTAGCTCAGTGCATATATAGCATCAGTCCAACCAATTTCTAAGCCCAAAGCCTCCCTGGGCTCAAATCCCAGCATCCTGGCTTCTCAGGGCTTCCCTGCTGGGCTGGAATCAATTTTCGGCCAGGAGTCCTGCCTCCAAAGTCTCCACGGCTCCATCTCCTGGGTCTTGGGACTTAACTACCTGTCTCTAGAACTGAAAATGACAAACAAAATAGATACCCCCAAAAAATAAACCCCAAGCCTGACTCTTGGGGCCATAAAGGGGTAAGGGGGCAGGCAGTCCTTCCCCCAACCCAGTCCAGTTCGTGATGTCCATGCTGTGGATAAACAGGATCTTTACCCTCTGGATACAGCTGGCAAGAAAGAGAAAAACTGTCCCAGTCTGACAGTTTAAAGATGCAGCCCTTTCTGGCTATGCAGCCAATGGAAAAGAGACTGTTCTCATCCATGTGGTAGGGAAACACAGGGCATCCTCTGCCCTCTCCCTGCCATCTCCCCCATGAGGGCTGCCATTTTTGTTCATCTGAGAATGTGACAAAGCCAGGTTCCTTGCACTATTTATCATTTTAAGGAAAGATCCATTTGTTTTTTTCTAATGTTTCAACAGAAATGAGTGGTATATTTTGTCAAAAGTTCTTTCTGCATCTATTGATACAATCATATGATTTTTTATTGATATGGCTAATTAAGTTTAGAGTTTTTTCTAAAATTAAACCAGCCCTAAATTTCTAGTAGAACTCCAGTCTGTCAATAAACATTTATTAAACATCTACTATGTGCCAGGTACTGTGCTAAGCACTAGGAATACAAAGAAAGGTAAAAGACAACGCCTGCTCTCCAGAAGCTTCCAGTCTAATGAGGAGGACAATGTATAAACAAACTATATGCAGGACAAATAGGAAATAATCAACACAGGGAAGGGACTAGAATTAAGAGGGATAAAGAAAACCTTATTGTAGAAGGTAGGAGTTTAGGAAATAAGGAGGGAGGGTATTCCAGGCGTGGAGGATAGCCTTGAAAATTAAGTCCAAAAATGGAGGATCTTGTTCAAGGAATAGCAAGGAAGCCAGTATTATTAAATCAGAGGATTCAAGATGTAAGAAGAATGGAAAGTGGGGGGGCAGGGTAAGGAGGAGGACATTATGAAGGGCTTTAAACTCCAAAAGAGAGGATTTTATATTTGATCCTGAAGGTGACAGGGAGCCACTGGAGTTTATTGAGTGAGGGTGTGACATGGTCAGACCCTTGCTTTTTAGGAAAATGACTTTGACAGCTAAGTGGAGGATGAACCAGAATGGGGAGACACTCATGGCAGCAGACCTACCAGCAGGCCACCATGATAGTCAAGGTGTGAGGTGACGAGGGCTTGTACTAGAGTTGGGGCAGTGTCAGAGGAGAGACGAGATTGGATGTGAGAGATGTTACCACAGCAAAATCATAAAATTGAGAGGACTTGGTAACAGATTGGTATGGGAGGGGTGGAGTTGCGGTGAGAGGGAGTGAGGAGTCAAAGATGGCACCTAAGACGTGAACCTAGGTGACCAGGAAAATGATCATGCTCTCAACAGTAATGAGGAAGTTAGAAGGAGAGGAGGTTTGGGCAAGGGGGGAGTTGAGCTTAAGGTGTCTATGGTGCATCCCGTTTGAGATGTCATATTGCATAACCTTTGTGATATGTCATTTTATTCTCTTTGCTAATATTTTAATTAAAATTGTTGCATCTGTGTTCATTAGGAATATAGGTGTATAGTTTTCTTTTCTGTTTTGATTTTTCCTATTTTATGCATCAAGACCATATCTGCATCTAAAAAAATCTTTTTTTAAAAGTCTAAATCAGCCCAAGCTTTCCCCATCCCCTCTGCCCAAACAAACCATCTTTTCTTCCTCTTTGTAACTTGTTTAACACACTTTCACATTCTACCTCATATTATGCTTATTCACATATGTTGTCTCATATATATGTGTATGTATGTGTGTGTGTGTGTACATATATATATATATATATATACACATACATATAATCTACCAGATCATAAGTTCCTTGAGGGCAAGGTTCCATGTATTATTCATTTTTACGTCCCCCAGGCAGGGCTAGCACAATGTTTGGTTTTTTTTTTGGTTTTTTTAGGCAATTGGGGCTAAGTGACTTGTCCAGGGTCACATAGTTAGTAAGTGTCAAGTGTTTGGTCTGAGGCTGGATTTGAACTCAGGTCCTCCTGCCTTCAGGGCTGGTATTCTATCCACTGTGCCACCTTGCTGTCCAAAGTTAGTGTAGTTTTTTTGTTTGGTTTTTGGGATTTTCTTTTTTTTTTTGCAGTGCAACTGGGGTTAAGTCACTTGTCCAGGGTCACACAGCTAGTAAGTGTCAACTGTCTGGTGTGAGACCAGATTTGGACTCAGGTCCTCCTGACTCCAGGGCTTTAGTACTCTGTCCACTGTGCCACCAGCTGCCACAAATGAGCTGGAGAAGGAAATGGCAAACCACTCCAGTATCTTTATTTTTTCCTTTGGCAAGGCAATTGGGATTAAGTGACTTGCCCAGAGTCACACAGCTAGTAAGTGTTATGGGTCTGAGGTCACATTTGAACTCAGGTCCTCCTGACTCCAGGGTCAGTGCTCTATCCACTGCACCACGTAGCTGTTAGCACAATGTTTTCACCATAGAGGATGCTCAGTACTTACACTTACTAACTGTGTGACCCTGGGCAAGTTACTTAACCTCTGCCTCAGTTTCCTCACCTGTAAAATGGGGTTAATAATAGCACCTACCTCGAAGGATCGTTGTGAGGATCAAATGAGGTCATATTTTTTAAAAAAATTTCAGCGTAGTACCTGCCCCATAGTATGTGCTAGATAAATACTTATTCCCTTCCTTCCTCAATAAATATTTATTGAATAAATGAATCATTGAATTCTATATAGCACCTAGCCTAACAACATGTTCATAAGATCTCTTACATATATTTCCTAGATTATTAAGAGGTGAATAAAGAAAAGAAGGGAAAGAGGAAAGGAAAAGAGATGGAAAGAATATGGCAGAAAAGGAAAGAGTAGACAGAAGTGGAAAGGGAAAGAGGAGAGATGTACACGACCTTATGTCTACAACTTCTGATAAGCCCATGAATTCTTGTGAGTGTTGAATGATGGGAAACACAGATCCTTTCTATTGTCCTGGAGAAGGAGGAGCAGAGAGAAAAGCCCAGGTGGAAAAGTAGGCAACTGAGCTTATACTCCTCATGCTCAGAGAATCCTGGTTTGCCTCAGTTCTTCTAGCCCTTTGGGTCCCTTCTGAGAAAGGTTCTACAGAAAAGGAGGAGGAAGAGGAGGCAGAGGTCGGGGAGGAGAGAGTTATTGAAGGCTTCTTTTTTTTAATACACAGAAGAGAACAGAAGGAAGGTCTTGCAATGCACTTTACATACATTATCTCCTTTGTTTCTGGACCCAATGAAATACAAAACCCAATTCAAATGCCACCTCATCAAAAAGTACAGTACAGTGAAAACTGCATTGGGTTCAGAGATGGAGCCCTTCCTGGGTTCTCATGCTTTCTCTGCCACTTTACTTCCTGGGGAGACAGAAGGACACAGCAGGAAGGAACCCCAGAGAACAACAGCTTTGAATTACTGCTGCTGTTCTGAAAGAGGACCAATGACATCGGGAGGGTGATGTCTTGACTTGCAAGTAAATCGGATTTAAGTGAGGCAGGGCTCTGCAAAGTCATCAGCCTCACCCCCTCCTCCAGAGTCACTGGACTCCAGTGGCAAGACATAGGTCAGGACGGCTGGCAATGGCCCCCGGATGCAGTGGGAGACTTTGGCCTCTGTAAGCTTTCCCAGGTCTCAACTTGTCTGAGGCAACACCCATTCAGCAGTTAAAGGCTAGGTAAGATTCGAGGCAAAAGATGGACTGGTTTGCCTTCACAGAAGGATCAGTCTGGGAGGCGAAGACCCTCAAAGTTTCTGGCCAGAAAAGAAACAATTGCTATTTATACTCACTCTGAACCATCAAAACCCAAACAATGGTCCCAGCCCAAAGCTCACTTGTTCAGCTTTGAAAATAATCTGTTGAAGGCAGGACCTCGCCAGGATGCTGAAACAAAAAAGAAAGAGGTAACTCTTCCACTTTGCAGGTCATATATATATACATATATACACATATATACTTACATATATATATATATAGTTATATGTTACATATAATCTACACTTAGCTTTCCCCAGACCACAGCAAAATGCCCATTACTACCAGAAGGACCTTCCCCACTGTGAGTTGAAGAGAAAGCAGTTCAGTCAGAAGAGGGGAAAGGACAAGGAAGACAGCTCATAGCCCTGACTATGTTCATGTCAAGGTGACCGGTCCTGAAAGGAAGGGAACGGTTGGTCAAGGGGCTTGGGAGATAGGGAAGAGGACGGAAGGAGTCAACCACAGAGACCATTTATTCCAACTGCCTCCTTTTCCCAATGAAGAAACTCATTGGACCCATAAAGGTAAAATGGTTTTTCCGAGGCCCTGGGTCTCCCTGACTCCCGGTTCAATGTTCTTCCCACAACATCACACAGTCTTAGCAGAGGCCAAGGCCCAAACCAGGGCCACCAGAGGCACATTGCATGAACACAGTGGGACAGCCCAGCCCAGCCCAAACCAGGTGCTGGTTTATAGAGATAACATTGTACTTACAGGGTTTGGCATTAGTTTGGGTGAAATCATGTTTGGAAAGCCGTCCTTCCCTCCCACACCCTGGACTCATGGAGCAAACCTGTTTCTTCATCCAGCTCAATATTTCCCTGAGGCTTCCTTAGTATCCCCTTACTCTGATTCCTCTGTCCCCAGGACAGGTAAATGGTGAGGGAACCATTTTCAGCAAAAGTCCCCATGGGCCTCTGCTAAAAATTACTCACTAATACCTGTGGCCTGGATGGCTCAACATGGCCTACCCAAACCCGTGGAGGCCATTTTCAGCAGTGGAGAAAACTTAAGTGAGTATAAAACACGTGCAAATGTTTCTGCATATGAACTCTCTGGTGCTAATCATGATCTCTGGGAGGGGCATGGGGACTTCTGTTTAAACATGGATTATTGTGTAAATGTAGGAGACTTCTCTCTGTGCTGTTCAGATATATCCTTCATGGAGGTCTCTAAAGGGTTATTTTGGGGCATGAGTTTTCAATCTTTCATGAAAAGAAGCAATTTTTTTCATTTCTTTCCAAAGGCTTCAGATCATAGTATAATGGGGTACTAGAGAGGGAGGGGGGTGGCAGAAATCTTGTTGGCAGTAAAGTCCTGAAACTGAGGTGGGTAAATAAGACTCTCTGTGGAGTTGAGAAGAAGATAGTTAATGCTTCCTTTCCAACAGATAATTCAATTTAATTTGACAAATGTTTATCAAATGCCTACTATGTGCCTGGCGCTGTGCTAAGTATTTATTAACCACTAACTCTCTGGACTTTCTCTACTATGCTATTTTTAGTTGTTCTTGAGTCATTTTCAATCATGTCCCACTCTTCATGACCTTATTTTGGGATTTTCTTGGCCAGTAGGGTTAAGTGACTTGCCTAGGGTCACACAGCTAGTATCTGAAGACGAGTCTTCCTGATTCCAAGCCCAGTACTCTATCCACTGCGCCACCTAGCTGCCCACTCATGCTATTATCTCTTTTTCCCTTCTTCCAGCTCTCTCCTTCATTTTCATCTTCCTTTTATATGTTATCTTCTTTTATTAGAATGTAAGTTCCTTGAGGGCAGGTCTGTCTTTCTTTTTGCTTGTATTTGTTTTCCTAGTGCTTAGCACAATGCCTGGTACATAGTACATGCAAAATAAATTCCTGTTGTGAAAATTTATTTTCCTTAGTAATCATTATCTTGGAAACTCAGAGCTTCCCCATCCTCTTTTCTTTCTAAGTTCAGTCCTTCTTCAGAAGGACATCAAGGGGCAGGTAGGTGGCACAGTGGATAGAGCACCAGCCCTGAAGTCAGGAGAACCTGAATTCAAATCCAGCCTCAGATCAAACACTTGACACTTACTAGCTGTGTGACCTTGGACAAGACACTTAACCCCAACTGCCTAAGCAAAAAAAAAAAAAGAGGGACATTAAGATGTAATCTAAATAGGTCTCTCCTGCTCATTATGTTGCTTAGACAGGTCTGGGAGAATGTTGATTCCTCCCTATTGTCAAGACAGGTGATACAAAAATTGATGTCTCTTTGACCAGGATTGAGTGACCTGGGGCATGAAAGACGCTCATATTAATATAGTTCACCTCCCAGAGTTGATTGGCATCCCTTGGGAACACCTACTCTTCAAAGGGCATATAACCCATACCCACCAAAATCCCAATTTGAGCCAGTTCTGAACAGCTCCCTTAGAGGGGCCCAGTTTTGGGCTGAATTCCCAGGCAATGCATGTCAAGCCAACTTGAGAGAGATTAAACCATGGATACACGCACCCTGATTTCATTTGTCTTTTTCTTAGAGCTGATTCTGTTTCAAATTGGGGTTCATGGATTTTTGGGTTCACACTATTAATGTGCAGTCTACACCTATATACACAACTGTCATATCCCTAGGTGAGGAAACAAAAGGTCTTGTTCTCCATCACAATTTAGCTTAATTAGCACCAGCACAGGACTGTTATTTGGCAGTGCAGGGTAATTTGCCCTGTGGGTAGTCTACTTAGAGGCATTTAGAAGTATGACTTGAAGTGCTGATCAGAGTGAAGAGTGGCTGATGATTCCTGACTTTGTCCTTGGCTCTGACCCTAACCTGCCTCTCCACCCTTCCGCTTACCACCTTTCTTTGTAACTTGAAGTGTTTTGTTGAATTTTTCCAAATCAAATAAGAGATTGGATATTTGCCATAAATATCCCTCAGGAATAAGAGGCAAGGTGGTGTAATGGATAGAAGGCTGGCCTTAGAGTCAGGAAATCCTATCCTCAAGTCTCGCCTCTGACATATATGAGCTGAATAACCCTGAGCAAATCATTTAAACTCTTATGCAAGGCATTTTTCTAAGGCTATAAATTACAGAAGAGTTGCCATTTTGTGTGATTTGCTTTGGGTGATAGGAGTTTCCACCCTGGTAAAGAGAGTTTCCATATTGGGAATTTTTCATACCAATGAAATTGCTCTGGAACTATCCCTGAGGGATACACATTACTGGTCTTAGAGAGGAGGTAGCTTTGTGTCATATTGTTAGGAACAATAGGACTGCTTAGTAGAATGTGTTCCCATTCAAGGATTTTTGGCTTAGATACCAGATCCAGTTCTAGGACACTGAAATAGTCTTGGAAACAGGTTTAAAATCATACTCACTGCTCAGGAAAACAAGAACACAAAGTATCCCAAGGGAGAGACAGAAGGTGGCTCAGGCCAAGCAGGTCAAACTCTCATCACCACCTTGACCCCAATGGAGATAACCTTCCTAGGACCTTGAACTCCAAAGCCTTTAAAATCCCCACAATCCTCCAGCCCTGCTTCCGTATTGCACTTGACAGCCATGAATGAGGGGAGAAATCATTCCCACCTTCACCATCACTACCAAAGGCTGAATAACTTCTCCTCAAAGGCAGGTGAGCCCAAGAGCCCCGGGAGTGGCAGCAGCCCACTGACCACCAGTCCTGCTTCCAGAGCAGTCTCTGCAGCCATCATCCCAGGAAGCATCCCCTGTGGAATTGGGACCAGATTCACACATGCTATAGTCACACTTACTTAAGACCCAACAAAGAAAGTTCTCTACACTGAAGGTGTCAGACATGAGACCTGAAGGCTGCATGCAGTCCATGACACTCTTGAATGTTCCCAAACCAGATTCAAATACAAGTGGTAAAGATTTAACCAAATAAATAAAACAGATAATATTATTATAAGGTTTCCTAAATCAATATGTGGTCCACAGGGATTCTTATGTAAAGTTCAGTGGCCCCTATTTCTCTTTCAGTTTGACACCATTACTATACTGTGAAGCCTTTGGCATTGTCAAATGGTTCAACACCAGAAGGTGATATGTTTTTATGAGTGTAACTAAGATTAATAAGATGCATTACATTTGCTTTGCCACTGGACTTAATGGGCTATGAGACCTCCTCATCTGACCTGTAGCTGAAACCCCTCTATATGTGTTGTCTGGTCATCTCCACTTAGGAGAAGGTGAGGCTGGTGACCTTACACTGCCCCTGCCTCACTTAAATCCAATTCACTTGCATGTCTTGGCTTCACATCCCTGATGTCACGGTCCTGTTCAAGAACAAAGGACAAATAACAGCAAGAACATGAGCTTCCTGTGGGCAGGGGCTGTCTTATTCTTCTATATGCATTCCTAATACTTTTGTATATAATAAGTACTTTTAAAATGCTTTTGCATTCATCCATTCAGATTTGCTGCAGATAGATCTCATGGCACCAAAGACTCTTCTTCATAAACCTTATGGTATAGGTCTCCACTCACCCCACCTTCGGAAAAGGAACTATGATACATGTAGGTATTAAGTAAGGAGAAATCCAAAGGCAGAACTTAAGAGACAAAAACTCACAAGAAGCCTGGAGACTATTTAAGACGCTTATTAAAGAAAATGTGTGAAGAGGGTAAAAAAAAAATCAGATACTTTAAAAAAACACGAAAAAAGAAAGCCAACTCGGCATGGCTATCAGATTCAAGTTAGAAAAGAAGGAAGGATATTTCAAACCCTCCCCCCTAAAAAAATAACCCACGTGAGGAGGAAAGGAAAACCCACAAAGCATGGAAGGCAAGGTATAAACTAGACATTAGGCAGACTGGGGGGAAAAAAAAGGACTTTGAGAACCACTTTTTGCTAAGGACTCCAGAATCAATTTTTGAAAGGAAGGAAGCCAGCTAGAAAATGAATGTGACAGGGAGCATTTATTCAAAATGGGGAGGTGGGGGAGATTATTTCTGGGAATGACTGTACTGGAAAAACAAAAGGCCTCCACAAAATGTATTTTATAAAACAAAAGAAAATGGATAGACCTCTTTGAAGAAGGCAGGGCAAAGGAAAACTCAGAGATTTTTTTTTTTCAAAAGAGGTAGTCGACAGACTGAATAAGCTATTTGTCTTCAAGAAGAAGGATGTTACAGAGAGTCTCAGTCCCCACTTGCCATATCCATATTATTCATTGAAACGGTCAGGTTAAAATGCCCTTTCTGACCAACTCAGTTTCATGGAGATATGAACTGGACCCGAAAAGGGCAAGTTGGAAGGGAAGAGAGGAGTGGGAGCAAGGATTCTAAGAAACATGATCAGCATAAACAAAGACACATATGATTTATTTTTGAAAGTGGGGCAGAATGCAAAGGTGATGCAGTGCTGAGAAAAGGCTGCATGTAATGTGGAATGGAGAATGTATGTCGAGGGAGGAGGGGTCCAAGGGATATATCAGAGATGTGAGGGAGAACCGATCTGGCATAGAAACGTAAGGGAGTGGGCAGATCGACCCTTACTAGTAGGCAAAGTAGGTGGCCGCCTATGCCCTATAATTATTGGGCTGTAGAAGGTGCTAGTTAGGGCTCCCTGGCCCAAAATATTCCCCTCATCTTCTGTCATTCTATCCCAGGGGAGGGGAACCTGCGGCCTCGAGGCCATATGTGGCCTCGATAAAAGGATTTGTTCTATAAAACTTGGACTCAGTCAAAAGGCCACAGCCAAGGACCTAGAAAGCCACAGATTCCCCAATCCTGTCCATCCCTATAACAATTCAACAAGCATTTATTAAAGGTCTGCTCTATACAGTCATGATAGATTCATTGCCTCAAGTGACAAATGCTTCTAAGTCTCCTAGACTGGAGTCTCTGTTAAAAAGTCAATTCTCCTGGGAACTGTTAAGCCTTATCAGCGACCACTTTAGAAGGGATTAGTTGAAAACCAGCTGAGAGCCAGACCCAGAGGGATGGGTCATAAGCAAGGAGCTAGGAGAGAGATGGCAGTGCTCATCTGGAGAGCCTGGTACTCATGGGGAATGGGAAGGAACCAAAGACAAGCTCAACCTTTCTTGACAATTTTGCCATAGAGTATCCCTGAGGGTTAGAATGGATGTTCTGTTAGGTGTCCAGGAGATGGGAGATTGGTCTTGGGCAAAGGATAGAAAATAAGTTTGAAAACTTTTCTGGTCTTCTCAGTTACTAGTACCTTTCCCCCAAAACCACCTTGTATTTATTTTGCACGTATGTGTGTATATACACCTATGTAGGTAAGTATGGTCTCTCCATCTCTGTTATGTAGCTATGTGGGGTCTCTCCATTCCTACATTTATTTTGCATGTGTGTATGTGTGCGTGTGTGTGTGTATGTGTATATATGTATGTATATACATATGACTGCATATGTACTGTATGGGCAGGTAGTTGGCACCATAGTTCATAGAGTGCCAGGCCTGATCAGGAAGCCTCATCTTCCTGAGCTCAAATCTGGTCTAAGATATTTACTACCTGTGTGACCCTGAGCAAGTCACTTCACCCTGTTTGCCTCAGTTTCCTCATCTGCAAAATGAGCTGGAGAAGGAAATGGCAAACCACTGCAGCGTCTCTGCCAAGAAAACCCCAAATCGGGTCATGAAGAGTTGAACATGACTGGAAGTGAACAACAACAATATATACCATAGGTGTATGTGTATATGTGTGTATACACTTGTATATTTGACTATATTTGTACTGTATGCATACGACTAAGTATACACCCTTATGTAGATATGTGTGTGGTCTCTCCATTTCTGGAAAAGAATGTAAGTTCCCTGAGTACAACAACCATTTCGCTCCTATGTCTATATCCCCAGCACCTAGCACAGTGCCAGGTACATACTAAACACTTTAATAAATGCATCTTGATGAGTGGACTAAGATAGACAGCCTGATCAGTAAAAGGATGGCCAATTTTCTTAGAAGATAGGCTGGTGGAAAAGCAAATATTGGTGAGTCGCTAATGGACTATGTGACATATGAAAACTTTGATTTCTGAGTAATCATTTTATTAATAAGGCTAGCATATTATTATTAAAAGGATGGTCATTTGGCTATGACCAAAGACAAATCATGGAACCCACTCAACACTTATATGCTCTTGGAAGAATAAGTGTTCCTGGGGGTGGTAATGGACTCTGATTGGTTAACAAGTTATGAGAGAGAATGAATATGGTAATGAGAGGTGGGCTTATTCTAATGTAAAACATAGCTAATCCTCTTTCCTTATAATAATAATAATGGGGAGGGGGACTTGAGTTTGATCATGTCATTTACTTCATAATCATCCCCTGTCCTGGGCAATTTAATCAAAGAATTTATCCCTACTGAACCTAAGTAGACCTGGGTGGGGTCTAAACAAGATTGAGAAGAAAGCCAATCCAAACTCATTATCAGCAATGTCCTTCAGAGACTGAACAACCTACAGGCTTCTGAAAAAAATCCTGGTCCCAATTCAATAATTAATTATTAATATGAGAAAGAAATAATCATTTCTCTCAACTATTAGATTTATCTTTCGGCATTGTTTTAAAAAGTCATTTGTAAAACTTTGGCCTTTATGCTCAAAGTCATTCAAAAATCACCCAACTAGAAGACATACCAAGTAAGCATGTGCACGTGCTGATTGCCAGCACGAACCGTACCTGCTGACTGCACAGGACATGCCTTGTCTCTGGACCTGCCCTGACGTTGTACCCACACCATGACTCACCAGAGGAAGAATCTGCAACCCAAAAGGGATTTCCAGGACATAAGAACCCAGCTGAGGTCTGCAAGGAAGCCATAAGCAGGAATCAGAAAGTGAAGATGTCAGTGCTGTCCTCATTTTCCCCTCCCCACTCCAGTTCTCTATTGGAGGCATTCATTCCATTGTGTCCTGAGTTTTGTTTTGTTTTTTTAACAGCTATTTATAATTAATATAATATTTGGAAGGTACAATCCTTGGGCTCTTAAAAAGTCTGTGGATCAGCCACCCTAGATGAGTTGCTATGGGTCACATTGTTACAGGCAAACACACATTCTTAGTCCTCTGGATTCTCCTTAAGTCGTTCCTTCTTTTACCCACGTAGGGTAATACAGTATTATTGTTACTGACATCACACTTATGTGATTGACATCACAAATTAATCATAAACCACCCAAAGCAAAGTACCCCATAAAGTGTTTTCTACTTGTGGAGAAGATGGAAAGAAATCGCTTGGGTGAGTGTAGTTGGGTCCATTTGGAACCAGCTGAATGGCTGAACCCAAAGAATAATTATTAATAGTTCATTGTCACAGCGGCAGGAGGTCTCCAATGAAGTACCCCAGTGCTATTTAACCTTTTTATCAATGACTTGGAAAAAGGCATCAATGGTACGCTCATTAAATTTGCAGATGTCACAGAACTGCAAGGGATAGATAGTTCAGTAGATAAAAGTCAGGACCCCAAAAGATCTCAATAGGCCAGGGCAGTAATGTCAAACTCAAATAAAAATGGGGTCACTCAACATCTGTAAGTATCGCTATGCACCTATATCGACTTAGAAAACCACGTATGAATGTTATCTATATTCTACTGTATTTGTATTTATTTTGTTAAATATTTCCCAATAACATTTTTAATCAGGTTGAGGCTGCACTCAGGCTTGTTTGATACCTCTGAGCTAGAGGATTAGACAATAGCTAAGAAGATGAAATTCATTACGGATACATGTAAATGACTCACACTTGAGTAGTAAAAAGGTTGGTTTCAGAAGTACACTCTGACGACCTAGTTAGGTGACTTTTCCCAGTTTATCTATGGAAACTAAAGGGACATAACACCAAGGAACAATGTCTTGTCTGTGTTCCTGGAAATAAGCACATCGTATGTGCTCTACAATAAGCCTACAGAATATTTATAGCACAGGACACAACCGAGGGCTGGGCAGTGAGGATTCTATGTCACAAGGTCAGCAACAATCAAATCTTTGGTGGCACCTTCTTTTGACGTGATCCAGGCCTGTTCTAGAAGGCATTGGCCTCTAACAGGATCCAAACAATGACAAAGGAATGGCATTGGGTCAACCTGCGGGCAACAAGGTTATGGCTCATTTTTCAGCCCTGAGATGAAGGCTTAGGATGGAGCCAAAGGATTTCTGCCTCTGTCTCTGCCTCTCCTTCACTGATGAGTCATTCTAGCCAGTCTTAGGAAACGTTTGACGAGCACCCACCTCGTGAGCACCCATTCAGATCTGCAGCAGCAGCAATTAAAAAAACCTCAACATGCCCAAGAGCATCTTGTCCTGGAGTCATTGACATTCCTTAGTTCCTAAGTCACTGTCTTACTCATAATCCTGCAGGTCTGTGACAATTAAGGTCCTTTTTACTCTACAGTAAGCAGGGCTGGGGACACTCTTTCCCAATGTGGCCCAGTAGACAGAGCCCAGGGACTGGGAGGGGCCTGAAGGGCAGAGTCACTCTGACTTCATCATTCGAAGAGAAAACTGCTGACATTTCCTTCACTCCCTCCCTAGGATGCTCAAATGGCCACAGCTGATTCTGGTGAGAGATAACCTGTTACTTTCCCCACAGTCCTGTCCTCATTTGAATGATTTAACTCTGGAGAATCCCAGACATTTACAAGGCAGTGGCAGGCTCCGGTGCCTTAAAACATCATTAAATACTTTTACAGCCACTTCAGAACACTAGTAAAGAGCCCTAAGTTCTATTTCCCCCCACGCCTGGAACTCTCCCTCCTCTGCTCAGATTGCTGACCAACCTGGCTTTCTTTAAGACCCAACCAAAATCCCACCTTCTACAGGAAGCCTTTCCCAGTCCCTCCTAATCCTAGCATCTTCCTTCTGTTAATGATTTTCTATTTATCCTACATATAGTTTGCTTTGTATATATTTATCTGCATGTTGTCTCATTAGATCATAAGCTTCTTGAGGGCAGGGTCTATCTTTTGCCGCTTTTTCTATCCCCCGGACTTAGCACAGTGCTTGGCACATTGTGGGCACTTACTATGTCTATATTTATTGATCGAATGATTTACAGCTGTATTTGTGAATGGCTCTATTGCCTTGTGCACAAAGATTTATTAAGCACCTGCTGTTGTCTGTTCAGTTTTCTGTGGTATCTGACTCTTCCTGATCCCATCTGAGGTTTTCTTGGCAAAGATACTAGAGTGGTTTGTCCTTTCCTTCTCCAGTTCATTTTACAGATGAGGAACTGAGGCAAACAGGGTTAAGTGGCTTGCCCAGGGTCACACAGCTAGTAAGTGTCTGAGACCAGAATTCAACTCAGAAAGATGAGTCTTCCTAACTCCAGGCCTGGCACTCTATCCATTGCACCACCTAGCTTCCCCCCATTAAGCTCTTACTATGTGTGAGAGCTCATACGAGGCCCTAGAGACACAAAGCTAAAAATAAAATGGCATTTGTCTTCAAGGAGCTCGCGTTCTGTCAGAGGAAACATGTGCATATGGAAATACACACAAAATAAATACAAGGTAATTGGGGCTCAGGGTACTAGTGGTTGGGGGACCAAAAATGGCTTCATGGAGAAGATAGTGCTCGAGCTGAATTTGGAAGGAAGGTACAGGTATTAAGAGGCTCAGGAGAGAAGGGAGAGCATCCCTGGAATGAGGGGACAGCCAGGCCAAAGACAAAGAGACAGGAGGTGGATTATAGTGTGTGAAGAGTAGCAAGAAGGCCATTTGATCGGACCATACAGTCCATAAGGGGGAGTGATCTAAAATAAAACTGGAAAGAGATAGGGATCAGGCTGTGAAGGGTTCTAAGTGTCAAACAAAAGAGTTTTTATCCGATCCAAGAAAAAATGGAGAAACATGGAAGTTTGTTGAGCAGGGGTGGTTGGTCCCAAATTTTGGGAAAATTACTTTTTGTTATATGGCAGTGGTATGGAGGATGGATTGATAAGGGAAGACTTGAAGCGGGGAGACCAATTGCAATATATATTTCTCCCAAGTTTTTTTTTTGTTTCGTGGCCCCCTTTCCAATGGAAAGGCCAAGTTGTTCCCCTTTGATTTGGGGACAATAATCAGGACAGAATGAAAAAATACGCTATGGAGGCCTCTTGATGCATTGGGATCCTTGAACTTCTTCTGGGTCTCTCCTTTAAGGGGAAATGGAAGTTTCCACTTCTCTTTCACAATGAATCTTATTGGCTCAGTCCATGTCCTCAAATTTATCTTTCTTTTTAGCAGACATTGTCTTCTACCTTTCTTCTTTTTAGGACATTCTGGGAAATTCACTAAAGCATCCAGGTGCTGTTTCCTGTGCCCTTCTCAGCAGGTTTGCCCAAAGAAGGCCCATGAAGACATTTGGCATCTCTGCTTCTTAGGATGGCCTTTGCCCATTTTTTGCCCATTTGGCATCTCTGCTTCTTAGGATGGCCTTTGCCCATTTTTTTATGACTTTCCCTCAGAGCTGCCATCACCCAGAACCTAGCTGGTTCTGACTCGCCCTAATGCTTTCTCTGCAGAACTTAATGCCCTCTAATAGCAAATGAGAGCAGGAAGAGGTGACTTCCGCCCCCCTTCCATCCATAGGTGGTATAGTAGATTTGCTTAGAACCTTCTCATACAGAAGGGTGACAAGAGTGAGCAGCTTGCTTGATATGGAGGCTATGAATTCAATTCAGTTCAATTCAATGAATATTGATTAGGCACCTACTATGTGCCAGGCACTGTTCTAAGCTCTGGGGGAGAAGTATAAAAACAGCCTGGATTTCTTCTTCTGAACTTTGTCTAAAGTCTGTGAGGCCTCATTGCCTTCACTTCCATTGTCCTTTACCCCATAACTCACTCAATTCATTGCAACAAGCCCGGGGGGAGGAGAGGAAAAGCTGTTATTTGTGCAAAGGCATCGCTGGTGGTGGAATGCCATACCCAGGAAACAGATGGCAGGCCAGTTAGATGGGAATGGAGCTTTCCTGAAGCACAGGCCTGACCATTTCACTCCCTACTCAATAAGCTCCATTTGCCAGTGGACTGATAGGGTCAGATCTGTGTTTTGGGAAACACCTGGAAGGCCAGTTTCCAGTCTCACTGGCCTAAAAATGATTAGACGACAATGGTTTCTCAACAATTCTTAACAATAATAACAAATATCCTAGGACAGCACTTCGCAACCTGTTCCCTATAGGTCGCTGTCCCGGCATCATGTGTCAGTGGTTGTCAGTCACCACCAGACTGAGATGAAGTCAGACTGTAGGCCTAGGAGGCTTCCAAGAGCCCAGGACTAATCTGGCCAGCCATCACCAGGGCAGCTGTTTCCTGGTCTGAAATCATTCAGCCAGTGTGATCTGAGCATCCCAGCTCTGTTGTTTTCTTCTAGACCTCTTACACAATACCACCACCTTGGCCCTGCTTCCACCCCAGGTCATTGTCCGCTCCTTCCTCCTCTTACATGAATAGATACACGTGTGTGCACACACATGGACACACGCACCCATAAATCACAATGAGAACCATCTGTCTGCCTTTGAACTCCAGAATTCAGAATTGTCAATCATCTTTTCTCCAATAAAACCCCAAGGACGAGGGTTTCTGACTCCGAATACGCTCTTCATCATGAGAGAGCAACTGGTCTCAGAGCACAAAGCAATAAAAAATTAAATAATAAATAATAAAATTAAATAAATAAATAAAATTAAAATAAAACAAAATTAAAAAATAAAATAAATAAAATAATAATAATAAATAAAATAAAACAATTTTTAAAAATCAGGGATGGACTGCTGGACTCAAAGTCCAGAAGATCTGAAATCAAATCCTACCATCAACAATTAATAGCTGTGTGACCCTAGACAAGTCACTTACTTTCTCAAACACCAGACTGTTCACACCTGCTGCAAAGTACCTGTGGCAATTACATCGCCACAGCATTCTGGGCAGGCTCATGAGGTCTGGACTCATTGGCCAGTTCCTGTTACATGTGAAAAACATTTTGCAAAACTTAAAGAGCTATACAATTGTGGACTGTTGTTTTTAGCCCCAAAATATGACATAGGAACATAAAAAGTGAATCTTGGCAGTCAGGTTCTACAACAGTAGCCCTCCTCATTGTCTTTGCTGGGAATTTACTTGAGAAGGGGATACCCTTCAGAAGAGCATCTTTGGGGATTACCAAATCAAAAAGGTAACTGGCATATAGCTGTCATTTCTAGGGAACCAGTGAATCTGCTAAGGATAAGGGCATCTAGAGTATATAACTCCTGGATCTCCTAACCCTAAAATACACTAGATGAATTATAAGTCTCTGAAGGATGGAGGAAAAAAAATAAAGGAGGGCTTGGGAAAACCAAAATACCCCCTTGAAAGCAGAGACCTTGTCTTATTCATGTTTTAAATTAGTCTCTCCCCGTATCCACACACCATAGTGTCATTCTGTTTTTTATATAAAAGTCATTCAATAAATGTTTGGCTGATGCACGAATGGAATGGGAAATTAACCTCCCTGGAAACAAAACTGATGGCTTTTTTTCCTTAGTTTCAGGTAGAACTAAAAAGAGTTATGGGCAGTTAGGTGGTACAGTAGATAGAGCACTGAGCTTAGAACCAAAGAGACTATTTTTATGAGTTCAAATCCGGCCTCAGATACTTACTAGCTGGGTGATCCTGGCCAAGTCACTTAACCCTGTCTGCCTCAGTTCCTTATCTGTAAAATGAACTGGAGAAGGAAATGGCAAGCCACCTCAGTGTCTTTGCCAAGAAAACCCCAAATGGGGTCATGAAGAGTTGGACACAACTAAAAAATGACTGAACAAAAAGAAGCATAATTGTGTGTTTACTAGTTTATTTTGTTTTGTTTTGTTACAAGGAAAGGATCAATAGTTGGGGGCGAGGTGAAAGAATTTCCCAAAATGACTGGTGTAAAAACAGATAGCATAAATAAAGCTTGTATGAAGACGAAGAAGAAGAAGCTAGAAGCAGCAGCAGCAGAGGGAGAAGGAGGAGGGAGAAGGAGGAGGAAGAAGAGGAGGAGGGGCCACCATTCCAAACAAGAAAGCTGCTTGGACAATTCTTCATGTTCTCTGAACCCCGGGAGGCAGTAGAGCCCTAGTCTACCAGCCAGAACGGAAATTCAGGGTGGAGAGTTTCTAACCCTAAGCTCTAATCTTGCCTCTGAGATGTAGGTGCCTGGGATTCTAGAAAACTTAACTAAAGCCTGTCCTGTCTATTTCTCCTTCACAAGGTCTCTCATAAGCCCCTTGCCCTTTTTCATGCCCACTCTGGAGGAGCCGCCCTAGCCCAGCCCATTATCCCCTTGACTTATCACAATAATTTCCTACCTGATCTTCCTGTCTCCAGTCCCCCCTTCCTGCAATTCATTCCATCCTCCACCCCACTGCCAGATTAATCTTCCTAAAACATCCTTTTGTCCATGTTAGCCTTCCCTGCCCCTCCAAAAATTGTTGACCCCTCACTTCCTGCAGGACAAAGTTTAAACTCCTTAACCTGGCTTTCAAGCCCCTCCACAAGCCTGCCCCCTCCTTTACCTCTTCAACCACATCTCCCACTACTCCATCATTAGGAATCCTCTACTCTAGCCTGGCAATCTTTTCCATATACTCATCTCACAGCCTTTGCCTTTCCTTCTTGCTGGAATAATCTTCATCTCTGCTTATCAAAGATCTTTTCCTTCCTTCTAAGGCTGCTAGTTGATGCAAGAGATAAAATAGTGGACCTGGAGTCAGTAAGACCTGAGGTCAAATCCAGTCTCAGACACTTCCTAGCTGTGTGACCCTGGGCAAGGCACTAAACCCCTGTCTGCCTTTGTTTCCTCATCTGTAAAATGGGGGTATTAATACCACTTGCCTCCCAGGGTTATTATGAGGATCAAATGAGATAATATTTATGAAGGACTTAGCACAGTGCACTTATTAAATGCTTGCCTGTTCCCTTTCCCTCAAGGCAAAGCTGAAATCTTGGCTGTTTCATAAGGCCTTCCCTGACCATCCTCCCTACTTCACCATGATTCCCTCTCCCTTACAACTTCCCAAAGCATTGACTATCTTTATCATCCATTTGGGACTTATTACATTCTATCTGGTATTGTGAGTTATCTTTTTATTACTCAGTCCTGTCTACTTGGATTAAATAAGGAAAAACTCCTCTAACACTAATGGCCCAAGTGCCTCAGGAAGTACTGGCTTCCCCATCACTGGAGCCCTTCAAGTAGAGGCTAGATGGGGAATGTTGGGGATGATGCAGAAGGGATTTCTGCTCAGGTCCTATTTGGACTGGCCTCCAGGTGACCTCAGGGATCCCCTGCCACTCTGAAATCCTGCCCTTCCTTTAGGGCATATACCCTTTCCCATTCCATTTCCTGGCATGGGGACCTACATAAGACGTACTCAATCCAATCGAGGTACTCAGTCCAATCTCATCCACTCCCACGGCCATCATCTCAATGAAGTTGCCTCCAAAATCTCCATCTCCAGCCTGACACATCTCCCAAGTCCCAGACCTGTTATCTCCATTTGCCTCTAAGACATCTCCAATGGTTGACCATCAATCTCTGGACTTTGTCGCCATGATTTAGCTACCTTCTCACTCTGGGAAGTTCCCTCAGCACATGGTCATTTTCATCCAGCAACACCTGACCATAGACAGCTGGTGGCAAAGTGGCTAGAGAACTGGACCTGAGGTTGGAAAGATGTGAGTTCTAATCCTTCCTCTGACATTTACTAGCTGTGTGACCCTGGGCAAGTCACTTGTCTTCCTCAGTTTCCTCATCTGTAAAAATGGGGATAATAATTACACCTACCTCTCACAGGTTTTGTGAGGCTAAAATAAGATAACATTTGTAAAGTGTTTTGCAAACCTTAAAGAGCTACATATAAATGCTAATTGTTATTGTCATTACAATTATTCATCTTTTTTGCCATGCCAGCTCCCTTCTCCCAATGGTGCATTCCTTCTGAGGCCTCCATTTTTAGGGCAGGCTCAGACAGGCTCAGCTTCACTCTCCTCCCGGATGTGTTTCTGGTTCTTACCATCATGGCCCCACAGAGGTGCCCTCTCCCCCCCCATTTTATGTGTTGTATTCCCCCATTAGAATGTAAGCTCCTTGAGGGCAGAAACTGTCTTTTTCTTGTGTTTGCATCCCTAGCACTTAGCATATAATGCCTAGAACATAGCAAACCCTTAATAAATGCATGTTGTCTACCACCCACCAACCCCTCCCTCCAACATATTCTGAACAGAACTTATTATTGCTATATTACGTTCATGTATGTTTGTGTTCTCCCCCTTTTAGGTTCCACAAGGGCTCAGACTTTCTCAGCTAATTGTATCTCCCCATTGCTCCACAGATTTAATAAATGTTTATTGAGTTGAATGTTTGTCCAGTCTTTCAGTGGTATCACCAAGTCTCTCCCAAACCTTGATGTCATATTTGGCACTTTCCTTTCCCTCACTTTTCATTTCCAATCCAATCAATGACCAAGTTCTGCTAACTCAGCTTTGCCAAATGCTCTCACATTCATCTCCTTTTCCTTATTCCTATTGGCAGCACCCTAACACAGGCCTTTCATTATCACCTACCTAGACCATTATAAATAACCACCTACTATGCTTTCCTGCTTCTGTTATCTCCCTGCTCCAGCTCATCCTCCATGAAAATTTATCAGCCTTGAGCAGAGATCTGGTCTTGTCATCCTTTGGCTCAAAGCCATTCAATGGTTCTATCACTTAGCCCAGTGCCTGACACATAGTAGGTACTTAATAAATGCTAATTTATTTGTTGTTGTTGTTGAGCTGTGTCTGACTCTTTGTGACCCTGTGATGGAGTTTTCTTGACAAAGATGCTGGAGTGGCTTGCCATTTCCTTCTCCAGCGGATTTAGGCAACAGAGGTTAAATGACTTGCCCAGGTTCACACAGCTCATGAATGTCTGAGACAGGATTTGAATTCAGGTCTTCCTGACCTGGCACTCTATCCATTGAGTCACCTAGCTGCCCCCTAAAAAGTTCTGTTGTTGTTCAATCATGTCTGACTCTTCATGACCCAGTGGATCATAGCATGCCAGTACTGTCCATGGGGTTCTTGGCAAAGATGCAGAAGTGGTTTGCCATTTCCTTTTCTAGTGGGTTCCCATTTTACAGATGAGCAACTAAGACAAATAGCAGTTAAGTGACTTGCCCAGGGTCACACAGCTAGTGAGTGTCTGAGGCTAGATTCAAACTCTGCTCTTCCTGAGTCCAGATCTGGCACTCTATCCACTGAGCCACCTACCTCCCCCAATTTATTGTTGCCTACCAAATAAAGTCAGACTTCTTAGTTTGGCATTCAAGGCTCTTCACAATCTGGTGCCATCCTATTTTTTAGACCTCATCTCCTTCTCCCTTCTATGTCCCCTGCCCTTCCACCGATCTGAAGGAAACATTCTTTGTTCCTCGTTATGTGCCCCTCACCTCTGTGACTTTATTTGCACTTCTTTCTATTCCTAGTATCCTTCCTTTCCCTCACCCCCTTGAATTCTGCATATCCTTGAAAGCTTAAATCACAAAATCAAAAAGCCAAGTAAGACCTTAGAGGTCGTGGGTATAACCTGAAGCTGAATGTGAAGTCCCTCTAGAATATCTTCAACAAGTGGCCAGTCAACATCTGCTTGAAAACATCAGTGATGGGAAACTCAAAGTCACCTATATCAGCCTGTTCCAGTTTGGGTAGCTACAATTCACTTCCTTAGCTCAAGCCTAAATCCACCTCTTTGCAGATTCTGCACAGAGCTCCTCACTCTTCCCTCTGGAACCAGAACAAATAGAATCCCTCTTCCCCAGAGATAACCCTTATATGGAGCCAGCGAGCATGTCTCCTCTGTCTTCTCTAAGCTAACTACCTCCAGTTTCTTTAAGCAGTCCTTTTATGTCAGTTTCCCTCTTCATACTGGCCACCATCTTCTGATCGAGTTTCGGAATTGTCTAGGACTCAGGGGTGGAGAACCTGCAGCCTCAAGGCTCCTTCTAGGTCCTTGGGTGCAGCCTTTTGAATGAGTCCAAGTTTTACAGAACAAATCCTTTTATTAAAGGGATTTGTTCTGTGACTTTTTTTAGATTCAGTCAAAGGGCCACTCTTGAGGACCTAGAGGGGCCACACGTGGCCTCGAGGCCGCAGGTTCCCCACCCCTGGTAGGTCTTTCCTAAGATTTAGTTGGGATTTAGTATGGAATAAGTCAGGGGAAAAAAGACTGGACTTAGTCAGAGGACCTGGATTTGAATCCTGCCTCAACCAATTGGGGCTATATGAACTTGGGTACATAATTGCATGGAAGAGGAAATGGCAATTCCCTCCAGTAACTTTGCCAAGAAAACACCAAATGGAATCACGAGGAGTCGGGTACAACTGAAAACAACTGAACTACAACCTAACTGCGATTCTCCAGGCTTCAGTGTCCTCAGCTATAAAATGAGAGGGTTGTATGATGAAAAATGCTACCCACCTCCTGAAAGAAAGGTGATGGATGCAAAATGCAGCTGGAGACATGGAGATTTGGACATGACCAACATGGGACTTTGTCTGACTATGTATCCTTGTTACAAAGGTTCTGTTTTTCTCTTTTTTTTTCCCAAGATGGAGAAGGAAAGATAGAAAAGAAAAAAGAGATTTTTTTAATCAGAAAAAATAAAATAAAAAATGTTCAGGTATAAAATGAGGGGTTAAAACAATAAGATCTCTTAGCTTCCTTTTAGCTCTTAATTTATGATCTCTTTGATGTTAAAATGTGATACTCAGAATGAAGTGCCCCAACCAGGGCAGAGCACCCTCCTTCTGTACCCTCAGTTTCTTGTAATGCAGCCCTATAGAGTTTTAACTCTTTCTGACTGTCAAGTCACACCATCAACTCATTTTGAGATTTAACCCCACTCAAACTCCAGATCTTTCTCAAAGAAGCCATTGTCTAACCTGTAGTCCATCTCCAGTAAGTTTTCCCTAATTTTCACCACCAGCAGCCCAGACCTCACACAGGCCTTTGTCTATACCCCTCATACATTTTTTTGTTCATTATTTTGCATCCCAGTTATTTGCGTTATCCTCTTGCTAAACAGTAAGTCCCAGGAGAACAGGGGCTAAGGCTTATTTGTATCTTATCTGTATGTCAGTATCTCCCTCAGCCTAATGTAGTCTCTGCATACAGTAGGTGATTAATAAATGTTTGCTAAATTGGATTTGTTGTTGAATATTGTTTGTTAATAATGATGACAATAATGCTATCTGAGTCCGTAATCTAAGAAGGCAGTCAATAAATTCTGTGCTTTGAAATGCAAGATTAATTTGGTACTATTGTTGCAGCTTAGCTGTGTATGAGAATTAAATCATTTGCTCCCCGGTTTGGAAGCTGGCTCACAATGTTGCTTCTCCCTCATCAGGAAGACGGGACCCTAGGTTCATAGCTCTCAGGTTCAATAGCCTTTCTTTTTGCCTTTAAAAAAAAAATTGCTGAGGCATGAGATGTTTCCGTTCCCTGCTGGCATCTTTACACTGTGCCCAGCGAAACAATCATATCAGGTTCAGGAAGGCAAGGACTGGAACAGGAACTGTCCCCACGGATGTCCTCCCCAGGGGAAGGCAGCCAGAGGCTGGGAACACATGCTGTGAGAAAAGGAAAGTCAGACTTCATCAGCGTCTCTGAGAGCAGAGGTGGGATCCTTCCCAGAAGCAAGTAAGACCCTGAGCCATGACTTCTGGAAACTGGAGTTGGTCCCTCTGGCTCTCTTCTGACCTCCCTCCATGCCCTGGGAAACTGGACAAGGAGGCTTCCAAATGCCAGATAAAACTGACTCTTCTTTATCTTAGCATCCAAGACCCCTCCAATCTGACCTCAGCTTCCATCTCTGGCCTCATTCTCCACTAGGCCCCCATGGGAATCCTCTATTTGTGGCACTGTGAAAAAAGGGTTCAACATACTTTTTTCAGCAATGACACAGTTTTTTTTAAATTCTGAATTTAATAAACACCAAGTAAAAGTAGCATTTCTTATAAATATTTGTTGTTATTCAGTTGTTTTTTAGCCACATGTGACTAAAAAACTTCATGACCCCATTTGGGGTTTGCTTGTCAAAGATGGTTTGCCATTTCTTTCTCCAGCTAATTTTGCAGATGAGGAAACTGAGGCAAACAGGGTTAAGTGATTTGCCCAGGGTTACACAGCTAGTAAGTACCTGAGGCCAGATTTGAATTCAGGAAGATGAGTATTCCTGACTCCAGGCCCAGCAATCTATCCACTGTACCACCTAGTTTTCCAATACATACACCCATAAACACATATGTATGCATGTATTTATATGTGTGCACATACATATATGTAGATAAGTATGTGTACATTGTATATACATATGTATATATACATATATACACAAAGTAGAACTGAAAAATAAGATTATATATGACATTGTGAGTACATTTTCTTCCTTTTTAAATATATTAAACTCAACATGAAACTTTCAAAGTTCTTGTGCTTATCTACGACTCCTTCTGGCCTTCCTTCTGTTCTCTTCCACAAAGTTAAAAAAAATGCTTCAATAGCCCTCTTTTCTTTCTTTTATCTTTCTTTCCTTCTTTCTTTTGCTTATTCTATCCTTAGCCTCTTTCTCTTTCACTGCGTTCTCCTACAACTGAATTTTAAAAGAAAAGAAAGAAAAACCCTAGTAACAAATACACAGAATCAAGCAAAACAAATTCCCACAATTGGTCATGGCTGAAAACATACATCTTCTGCATCTTGAGTCCATCAGCTCTCCGTCAGGAGGTGGACAGCTTGCTTCATCATTGGTCCTCTGGAATCCTGGTGGGTCATTGCGTTGATCAAAGTGCTTCTGCTTTTCGAGATTGCTTGTCTTTGCAATGTTATTGTTAGTGTAGAAGTTGTTTTCCTGATTCTACTCATCCCACTCTGCATCAGTTCACACAAATCTTCCCAAATTTCTCTGAAGCCATCCTTTTTCTCATTTTTTACAGCACAATAGTATTCCACTATGCGCAGATACCATTTGTCCATTTATTCCCCAATTGATGAACACCCCTCTTAGTTTCTAATTCTTTGCTATAACAAAAAGAGCTGCTATAAAAGTTTTTCTATATAAGGATCCTTTTCCTTCTTTTCTTTTATCTCTTTTGGAGTAGAAGTCTCAAAGTGATCTACTTGAGTAGAAGAGTATGCATAGGTTAGTGACTTTAGGGATGTAGTCTTTTATTGTAGGTTGGCTTATACCACAAGGTTTAAGCTCATCCATGGGGAGGGTGTTAGGGAACCAGAGAATCAGAAGTACTTGAGTTCACATGGACCATCTTGTCAGCCTGCCAAATAACTGGGGAAATCTTTTCCCATTGGCTGCATAGCCAGAACCGTCTACACCTTCAACATTCAGCCATGACCCACTTTTTGTTGCATTTGTATCTGAGGGAGTAAGACGATGCCTTCGCTCATAGCTTCCAATGGGGGGGGGGGCCGTGCTGTAAAGGAAGGTTGTGGGTCCTTCTGCCTCTGGCTCCATATGATCTCCCCAAAAAGAGCCTGAGTCCTTGGCCTTTTTGTTCATTCTTTTTCCATTCTTGGTGCAGGGAGGATCTGATCTGAGCCAGGTGTGTGGGCCATGGGATCCGGAAGTGCAGGAATTCAAGCCAGTCATTACAGCCAGCATAGCAGTGAAGCGAGGACCATGGATCCAGGAATCTGTCCCAACAGAATTTGACAATGATGTCAGCTCTGAACATGAACTTGGTGGGCCCGATACTAGGTAGGAATCGAGCTAAGTTATGAGCCTAATCTACCCCCAACCCTCCCTCAGAAACTATACTGGAGCGCTAGTCACTGGCCCCCTAAAATGAGGGGACAGAGCCAGTAGGGGTTCAAGCCAATGGCAGAGAAAAGAAACACCCACAATTCCCCGGGTACCTGAAAACCCTGAGAAGAAGGGCCAGCTAGGCAGCGCAGTGGATAGAGTACCAGCCCTGAAGTCGGGAGGACATGAGTTCAAATCTGGCCTCAGACCAAACACTTGACACTTACTAGCTGTGTGACCCTGGGCAAGTCACCTAACCCCAATTGCCTAAAAAAAATTTTTTTTTTAAAAACCCTGAGAAGGAGATGTAAGTGGCTTGGCCCTGAGAGAATAAGGCCAGAGTCATCCTTATTACAAAGAGATCAGCGACTGTTATTGTTCAGTTGTTTTTCAATCGTCTGATTCTTCATGATGCCACTTGGGGTTTTCTTGGCAAAGAGACTAGAGTGGTTTGCCACTTCCTTCTCCAGCTCACTTTACAGATGAGGAAACTGAGGCCAACAGGGTTAAATGACTTGTCCAGGGTCACATAGCTAATAAGTACCTGAGGCGGGATTTGAACTCAGTTCTTCTTGGCTCCAGGCCCTGCACTCTAACCACTGTGCCACCTAACTACCCAGAACTCTCCCAGTACCCCTAGGATGGTAAAGCTATAAATTATTCATACACTACTGTGTGAATGATTACTTCAAACAAATTTCTTTCCTCCTAACACCTAGCTGAGCTATTGGGGAAGATGAAGGAGATCTAATTTATGTAGCTTGAGAAGGAAAAATCAGTATCAATGGGTTGAAGCAAAAAGGAGACAGATTTGGACTCAGTGAAAGAATTTTTAACAATTAGAATTGCTCAAAAATGTAGTGATTTTTTTTTTTGGCAACACAATTGGGGGTTAAGTGACTTACCCAGAGTCACACAGTTAGTGAGTGTTATGTGTCTGAGGCTGGATTTGAACTCAAGTCCTCCTGATTCCAGGGCTGGTGCTTTTATCCACTATGCTACCTAGCTGCCCCATGATCTTCTTTGTTAGGTAATGAGGTCCCCATCATTGGAGAATGATGACTATCTGCCAGGAAACTTGTAAGGTTGACCTAGATCATCTCTAAGGACCATTCCAATTTTAAGATTCCATGATCAATTGCATCAAGAAATTTTTTGTTTGGAGATCATTGAGGGAAGGATAATTCTGAAGTATTTCAGGGTGGAAAGAACAAAACTGAATGGATTATTCAGAGGTACAGTTTGGATAGCTGAAGAGGAGCATGAGGGCATTGGGTGTTTGACGGTCCAGGGAGAGAGAGCATGAGGAGCTGGAAGATAAGTGCATAGGAGGATTTGGGAGGCCCCCAAACTTAGCCTCCTTTGCATTTGGCCAAAGGCACTCTCAGAGGCTATCTGCCCACAGTGTCACCAAAGATTATCACATGTGCTGCCTCTGACACTGTCACCATGGGTTGCCAGTGCCTGACATAAGGGTCATTTCTCTTGATTATCTTTCTGGTTAATCTCATCTCCAAACAATCTGGATATTATTCCCTGAGCATATTATGAGCATTAACTGTTGAGGAAAAAATTAATTGTTTACACACCAGATATCCAGAAGTGTCCTCTTCTGAATTTACTTGAGCCAATCAGGAATCCCCAGGTCATGAAGATGTTTACCTCAAATAGCTAGAACCATTCCTACCATCCATAGGATGAGAAGCTTTCCTCTGGCATTCCTCATTCTCCACATCCAGTGTCAGCTTCTCCACCAGAGCCAACTCCTTAAGGAGCACTGAGCTTGGTTTCAGGAGACCCGGATTCAAATTCTGACTCTTCCATTCATTAGCTGTGTGAGCCTAGGCAAGTCATTTCATAGCCAAGAACTTATATTCAAAACCTGGTTTTGCCCCATCTACCTGCATGACATTGGGGCAATTCACTTAAGCTCTCTGGGTCTCTTTCCCCATCTACAAAATGAGAGAATTTGCCTAGAAAACAGCTAAGGTTTCTTTTAGCTCTAACCTTATGGTCCTATGATCTCTGAGTCTCAAAGTCTTCATGTGAAATATATCAAAAATTATACCTGTACTACCTAGTCCCAAGAGCTTACCTGAGAATCAAATGAAATAATGAAATATATAAAGTGCTTTGTAAAATTAAAATGTTATATCAATGCCTATTATTATCATATTTGCTTTACTCAGAAATACTTGTGCACAATGAATCAGCAAAATCAATTACACAATCTATTACAACAGATATTTAATAAATTTTATTAACTATAAGATAGAATAACTGGTCTGTTGGCCAGAAATTGTTGATCTGGTAAGCTAACTCCATCTGAGACCATTTAATGACATGTATTCTGTGCAACCACATACAATACAATGGTATAACACCTATAACTCCACACCAATTGATAGACATATAGTTGTAGGAACTCTGTTATGTCTGCTGGTGAAATCCCCAAAGCTCAAGCTGGATGTCCTCCAAATTGCATGTTCAGCTGTCTCATTAGCCACCACACATCAGTTGCGCCTAATATTAGCCAACCAACTCATCCTTTCTGATTACTTGTTACGTATTTCAGGGCCATCCCCAGATCCAGTATTATGCAATATTTTCACAGGCTCACCTGGTAACACACGTACTTGGCTTTGGCCTTCAGCTGGACTCAGTTGTATGCAGGGCATTCTGTCCAAGCAGATATTGTTGTTCTCAAACAACAGTATCTGTTTCAAAACCTGGATTTGCCATTGGGTAGACTGTAGGTTTTCTAATAGGTTATACTTATTTCCAAAGAGTTAGGAGAGTCAAGTTTTGATATGTTCTACTGATCAATGGTTTTGTAACCAATCAATCAACAAGCATTTATTAGTCCCACCCCACTTCTCTGGATTTCTCCATCACTACCCAGGGACCTCTTCATCATGGAAGGTCACTTCAGCCCTGGACTTCACACCACCTCCCTACAGGAGGCCTAGATATCAATCAATCAATAAATCAAAAGTAAGTGAATTGTGAAGAAGTTTTTAATCAGTCTGAAAGAACCATAGGAGTTTTGGATCACTGGATGAAAATAGATAATGCCACCAAGGAAATGTATAAATGATAAAGTCTTCTTTTTGAGTTTTAAAGGTCTTAACAATCAGGTCCCCACTAGCCTTTCTAGACTCAGACTCATTATACATTTGTAAGGGTGGGGCCCCTGGGGTCCCTTCCTCTGATTGGAAGGTACAGAGCTCCTCCCAGAACTTCAATTTAAGGAGGAACCACCCAAGTCAGCCATCTCTTCATCATCCATTTTGCTCCTCTGAGCTTCTCCATCATACCCCAGTCTAAGTACCTTCCCTCTCTCCACACCCTTTTCAGCTCCATTTTGTGTTTTCTTTCCCCATTCGAATGTAAACTCTTTGAAGAAGCCAGATGGCAAAGAATTGGAGAGTGAGTGAGAGAATAAAATTAAAATAATAAAAATTAAACAATAGCTGTGTGATCATGGGCAAGTCACTTGATCCTCAGAGCCTCAGTTGCTTCATCTGTAAACTGTACAAAATAATACATGTAATTAGTCAATAAGTGATGCATTTGCTGAGTGCCTACTAGAATCCAAGCACTATACTAGATACTGGGGATACAAAAACAAAAAAAAAATGAAACAGTGCCTGCCCTCAAAGAGTTAACATTCTGGTCAGAAAGCCAATATTACATCTTTAAATCTGCATGGAATAAATACACAATAAGTATCCAGTAGTGTAGGGAAGTAAGACCTGCAAAAAGAAAACTGGATTTGCAGTCAGAAGACCTGGGTGCAAATCCTAGCTCTGATCTTGGGTAACTCACTTCACTTCTCTCAGACTCAGTTTCCTCAACTGTAAAATGAGATGTCCTCAAAGGTCCCTTCCATCTCTAAAACCATATCTAAGAGTGGCCAGGAAAGGCTTTGTGTAAAAGGAAGTGCTTGAGTTGAATGTTAAAGAAAGTAAAGGATTCTACAAGGTAGAGGTGAGGAGAGATTCCATTGCAGGCATGATCATAGATAGGGAAAGGCATGGATATGGCATAGAGGGAGTCATGTGTGTAACAGCAAGAAGACCAGCTGCAATCATCTAAGCAAGAGGTGATGAGGGCCTGAATTAAGCAGTGGCTGTATGAGTAGTGAGAAAGAGACGTATTCAAGACATGTTAAGGAAATATAAATGACAAGATTTGGCAACTATTAGATTTGGGAGATGAGTGAGAGTGGGGAGAATAAAGAACTAATGCTGGGGTTGTGAACCTGGGAGACAGAATGGATAGTGATATCTCTGGCAGAAATAAAGAAGTTCAGAAGAGGCAAGGATTTTAAGGGAAACATAATGATTTCTGTTACAGACATATTCAGATTTATGGAATCCAGTTTAGAAAGTCTAATAGGAAATTGGTGATGCAACACCAGAACTCAGGAAAGAGATTAGGGTTGGATAAGTAGATTTGGGAGCCATTTGCATAGAGATGATAATTAACCCATGAGAACTGATGAGATCTCCAAGTGAAACAGTATAAAGAGAAGAGAAGAAGGAACAGGACAGAGTCTTTGGGGTACATCCAAAGTTGGGAACACAATATGGATGATGAACCCGCTAAAGACATGGAGTAATGGTCAAACAGGTAGGAGAACATGTCACAGAAAATCAAGTGAAGAGAGAGTATCCGGTGTCAAACATTGCATAGGAGTCTAGAAGGATGAGTACTTGGGAAAGACCTGCAAAAAGAAAACTAGATTTGGAGTTAGAAGACCTGGGTTCAAATCCTAGCTCTGATCTTGGGCAATTTCCTTCACTTCTCTCAGACTCAATTTCCTCAACTGTAAAATGATATGTCCTCAAAGGTCCTTTCCATATCTAAAACCATGATCCTGTGATACTATGATTTGGCAACTGAGAGTTCATTGATAACCTTGAATGAATTCCTTACATATCTTGAGAATGAGGTCTTTATAAGAGAAACTTGCTATGGATATGTTTTTTCCCCAGCTATCTTTTTCTAATATAGCTAATATGGCTTAATTTTAGCTACATTGATTTTGTTTGCCCAAAAACTTTTCCATTTTATGTAACCAAAATTGTCCATTTTATCTTCCATGATTTTCTTTATCCTTTATTTAATCAAGAACCTCTTCCTTTACCCATAGATTTGAAAGAAAATGTCTTCCTTGTTTGTCTAATTTGTTTGAAATTACCTTTTATATCTAAGTCATGTGAACATTTGGAGCTAATCTTGGGATGGTGTGAGTCTAAATTTAAATTCTATCAATTGCTTTCCAGTTTTCTCAGCAATTTTGTCCAATAGTAAGTCCTTACCCCAAAAACTATGGTCTTAGAGCTTATCAAACACTAGACTACTGGGTTCATTTGCTTCTATGTATGGGCAGTTCAGCTAGGTGGAGCAGTGGATAGAGTACCAGACTTGGAATCAGGAAGACTCATTTCCCTGAATTCAAATCTGTCCTCAGACACTCATTAGCTGTGTGACCCTGAGCAAGTCACTTAACCCAGTTTGCCTCAGTTTTCTCATCTGTAAAATGAGCTGGAGAAGGAAATGACAAATTACTCCAATATCTTTGCTAAGAAAACCCCAAATGGGGTCACAGAGTCAGACACAACTGAAACAACAAAATAATGTACGTAATCTGTTTCACTTGCTTATTTTTTACCCAGTACTAAATATTTTGATGATTATTGTCTTGTAGCTTGAGATCTAGGAATGCTCAGTCCCCCTTCTTTATCACTTTTTTTTTAAATTACCCTTGAAATTCTTGGCTTTTGTTCCTCCATATGAATTTCATTATTATTTTTTCTAGCTCTATAAACATAATCTTTTGGTACTTTGATTTGTATGGTACTGAATAAGGAAATTATTTTAGGTAGTGTTATCTTTTTTATTATGTTAGCTCAGCTTATTTATGAGAAATTAATATTCTTACAATGATTTAGTTTGTCTTTATTTCTATAAAGAATGTTTTGTAATTGTGTTTATATAGTGCCTTGTGTTGTGGTAGAGAACCTCTCAAGTATTTAATAAACGTGTAATTATTTTCAATTGAATTTCTCTTTTTATTTTTTCCTGCTGAGTTTTATTTGTAATCCACAAAAATACTGATGATTTATGTGAGTTACTTTATATCCTACTATTTTGCTGAAGTTATTAATTGCGTTAATTGATTTTTAAGTTGATTCTCCAGGGTTTCCTAAGTACTCCATCATATCATCTACCAAAAGCAAGAATTTCGTTTTCTCTTTGCCTATTCTTATTCTCTAGATTTATTTTCCTTGTATTTTTTCTATTGCTAGCATTTCTAACACTATATCAAATAGTAATGGTGATAATGGACATCCTTGCCTTACCCCTGATCTTATGGGAAAGACCTATAGTTCTTTTCTATTACATATAGTGCTAACTTCTGGGTTTAGACAGATACTAAAGGAAGCTCCATTTGTTCCCATGTTTTCTTAACATTTTTAACAGATAAGGGTGTTTTATTTTGTCAAAAGCTTTTTTTGCATCTACTGATATAATCATAATTTTGTGTTCTTGTTATTAATATAGCCAATTATGCTTATACATTTCCTAATAATGAGTCATATTTGAATTCTGGATATAAATCCAACTTAGTCATATCATTGACAATTTTGGAGAGAGAATTTCCAGTTGAGGGATAAGGGTAAAAGCCAGATAGCAAAGGGATGAGGAGTGAATAAGAGGACAGGAAGTAGAGGTTGTGTGTGGGCAAGTAGAGATAGTTTTTTCTAGGAGTTTGACTGAGTAAGAGAGAAGAGATATAGGAGAGTAGATTGAGGGGATGGTAGGACTTAGTGAAGATTTTGCAAAGATGGGAGAGATTTGGGTTTGATTGAAGGCAACAAGAAGAAACTCCCTAATAGATAGGGAGAGATCAAAGATTAAAAAGAGAGGAGGGATGATTTAAGAAGAAATTGGCTGGAGAAGACAGGAAGCAAAGGCACCTGTGGAGGGATTGACATTGGCAAAAAGAAAGACCACGTCATTGTGGGAAAAGGAGATGAGAGTGGAGGAGAGGCACCGGTGCTGAGACTTAGAGATGAAGAGGAGAAGATAGGGAGCTCAGCAGCCAAAGTCCTCAATTTTCTCATCAAAGTATGAGGTGAGGTCCTCAGCTATGGGAGAGACGGGGAGGAAGAAGGAAGTTGTGAGGAGAGCTCTTTGCAAACACTAAAGTGCTATAGAAATATTAGTTGCTGTTGTTACATACTCTACATTTCAGCAAAAACTAGTTTCCATTCCCTTTTCTTATGCTCCCTTTTCTTCTGTCTTCATTCCTTTGTTTACACCATTCCTCCATGTCTGGAATAGACTTCACACCAACATTCTTAATTAAACTCCTTTCCTTCCTTCAAGACACAACTGAAGGTGCTTAGAGCTTGGTCAGACATTCGAGACTCCAAGGTCATCCATGGCATCCTGAGCCATCACCAGTCATCTTGACTTTTGTCTTGCCACTGGACTTTGATGACTCTGGAAGAGAGAGTGAAGCTGATAACTTGGTACAACTCTGCCTCACTTGAATCCAATTCACTTGTGAATCAAGACATTACTCATGATGTCCTCTTTGAAGATGAAGAATCAACAACAACAAGTTATCCATGAATGTACCACTCCCCGCCCCCAATTATATTGTAAGATCCTTGAGAACAGAATGGGCTATATTTAGCTTTGTATTCTCAGTGCCCAGCATAGGGTCTTGCAGACAGTGAGTGTTTAATAAATGCTTGGGCAATTTAACTGTGTGCAGAAAAATATGCTAGAACATGTGTTGCAAATACATCTATGGGGTTTTAATTTCCTTTATTTAATTTTATAGTTTTATTGTTATCTATTCTTTAAATTAAGGTTGACATGTAATATCTTTCTTTAAACACTGAAGATAGCACTGGCACATTCTCATGACACAAATCATTCTTGTCATATACAACAATTTGTGTACATGTCTTATCCTCTAGTAGTTTTCAAATTATTCGAGGACCAGGACCATGTGTTATTTTTACACACATGCACACACAAAACTTAGTAAGCTACCTTTAATATAGAATGCACTTAAACATGCTGGATTTAATTAAATTGGAACCACATTTAATCCATTGTTAAGAGTTAGTTAGCTGACTCCATCAGATATAAATATAGACCTCATTTAACTCAGTTGAGGAAAAAAAAGATTAAAGGAGAATAAGTCACTAAAATTAAAACAAAAACTGAAAAAAAAAAATGTTCCTTTTGGTAGTGAGTGCTTCTTCATTTAAAAAAAATAGAAAAGGAGAGAGCAGGTTGAAGAAGAGAAAAGTAGCTTATTGGCATAGGGATGATTCTTGTCTCAGATGCAAAAGGCCCCAGGTTCAAATATTAGGTGAGCCCAGATCTCTTTTTTCTTTTTCTTTTTCTTTATTAATTTATTTTGATTTATCAATAATCACTTCCATATGCTTTTGAGTTTAAAAGTTTTCTCCCCACCACCCTCCCCAAGATGAAGGCCATACATTTACATTCCTATTAAACATATTTTCACATTAGTGATACTGTAAGTAAAAATTAAAACCAATAGGAGAAACCATTAAAAAGAGGAAACAAAACTCAACAGAAGAGAAAAAAAATAGCAATTCAACTTCCATAGTTCTTTCTTTGGATGTGGATAGTATTTTCCATCACGAGGCCTCTGGAGATGTCTTAGATCCTTGTATTGCTGGGAAGGGTTAAGTTTATCAATATTAGTCATCGCACAACGTGGCTATTATGGTGTACAACGTTCTCTTGGTTCTGCTCACTTCACTCAGCATCATACCATACAAGTCTTTCTAGGTTTTTCTGAAGTCAGCTTGTTCATCATTTTTTATAGCACAATAGTATTCTATTACATTCATATACCACAACTTGCTCAGCCATTCCTCGATTGATGGAGCCCAGATCTTTTGAAGGAGGTGTGTTGGTCCACTAGAAAGAGCACTCACTAAGGAGTCAAAGGACCTGGGTTTAAACCCCATCTATGACAGTTACTAGCTTTGTGACCTTGGACAAACCACTTAATGTGTAAAATGAGGGAGTCTAGACAAGATGGCTTCTGAAATCTCTGATCCTATGATTGCCTAGAGAAGACAAAAGATAGAGCAAGAAGATCAAGGGCCAAAGAAGACCAAAACATGTCTTGTCCATTTGTCTTTATCTAATCCTTCTGTGGGCTCTGGCTCTATCTCCTCCATAGTCTGCTAAACAGCTTGGTGACTCTGACCTAACAGGAGATTTCCAAGCAACCAGGAATGATTAAAATGGGGCTTTAAGAACACCATTTATAAGCAAAGACTTAAGGCAGAAAACATGAAAAGAACTGGGCTATGCATTCGCCACATTTTGTTAAAGCCTTATTCCTTGGAAGGTCTGGTCTAACTACACAGAGTCACAAGGTGAATAAGTGAATGTGAACTCTCCTAATTTTTCATTACCTGTGGAATGGCAACCCTAACTCTCTGCCTCTGTCTCTGTTTCTGTGTGTGTGTGTCTGTCTGTCTCTCTATCTCTGTTTCTGTCTCTGTGCCTCTCTCCCTTTCTGTGTATCTCTCTCTCTGTGTCTCTGTGTCTCTCTGTCTCTGCCTTTGTCTGTCTGTCTGTCTGTCTGTCTGTCTCTCTCTCTCTCTCTCACACACACACACACACACACACACACACACACACACACACTGATGAGTTGCATCCTTAGAGCTCCACTACCACATCCCCCTCACAGTTTTAGGGGTAGCTGTGATGGTTTCAGAGTGGTTTTCTAATGGTGTAAGACTCACAAGCCTCCACCAGTATGCTTCCCACCATGATTGTGATTTGATTATTATTTAGTCAACCAGACTTAATTAGCATCTAGGAAGAAGTAGTTACTAAGGTCATACAGTAAGAATAGTTGTAAGTAATGGTAAGAATATGAACCACCCTTCCTTCAAAAGAAAAAAAAGTGCAACATACTCTCTTACAAATATCTATAGAAACTAAGGGAAAGTAGGCTCAAGCTTAGAAAGTACAGGTGGCAAAGGGATAATTATAGCCTCTGCCTGCTGGAAGTCCTCTTCTCTTCTTCCTGGAGTATTCAAAAAGTTCCCTTAGAAGAACAGTTCGTAAGCAAACAAGGGATAAAGAGGATCTCAGAAGATAAAACAGAGATTTTTATTACATAAAATTAAAAAGATATTTCACATACAAAACCAACATGGCTCAAATGATAGGGGACACAAGTAAGTAGGAAAAACATCTCTGCAGCAAGATTGTCTGATAAGGGTCTAATTTCTAAGATATATGAGGAATGATGCAAATGTGTAAAAAGAAGAGCCATTCCCCTACTGATAAATGGTCAAAGGATATAAACAGGCTGCTTTCTAAGGAAGAAATTCAAGCTATCAAATAGCTATACTGGGGGGCTGAGGGGAGAGGATGTTTCGAGTCATGAATATTTAGAGAATCACAACTTAATGCAGCTCTGATGTTCTACCTCACACTCTGATGGATAAAGTTGACCAAAAAAAGAAAATAACAAATGTTTGAGGGGCTACAAAAGAAATCGGTATCCTAATGCCCCACTCATTGGTAGAGCTCTGAGTGGGTTTAGCCATTCTGGAAAGCCATTTAAAAAAGTCCAAAAAGTCACTCAACTTTGGCCCAATAATACTACCACTAGGCCTATAGCCCAAAAAGATCAAAGGAAGAGGGAAAGGACCCCTTTGTTCAAAAAATACTTCTAGCAGCTCTTTATGTTATAGCAAAGAATTGGAAACTAAGAGAGTGCCTATCAATTGGAGAATGGCTGAAAAAAAATTATGGTATGGTATATGAGTATAATGAATACTCACAATGCAAGAAATTGTGAAGGGAAGGGTTTCAGAGAAACCTAGAAGACCTATATGAACTGAAGCAAAGTGAAGTGAGTAGGACAAGAACAATTCATATAACAACATTGTAAAGACAACTTTGAAAATTGCAAGAATTCTGATTAACACAATGAACAATCTAACTCAAAGTAATTCTGAAACAAAAGTAATTCTAGAAGGCCTATGATGAAACATACTCCCCGGCTCCTAACAGAGAGATAATAGACCCAGGGTATAGAATAAGACTTCTATTTCTTGGGCATAGCCAATGTAGAAATTTGTTTTGCTTGACTATTTGTTACAAGGATTTTGTTTTTCTTTTTCTTTTTTTTTTTTGTGCCCTGAGAAGGGCAGGATGGGGAGAGGAAATGGAAGATGGGAAGGAGATAACTTAGATTTTGGGTGGAATTTGCAGAAAAAAAAATTAATTTTAAAAGAAGAGAAAGAAGTTCCCCTTAGGCATAGCATAGTTTTCTACAGAACTCTCTAAAAATAACAATAGCTAACATTTATATATTGCTTACTGTGGACCAGGTACTGTGCCAACTAAGCATTTTACAATTATGTGAAATAACTTGGTTCTCACAACAGCTCTAGGAGGTAGGTGATATTATTATCCCCACTTTACAGATGAGGAAACTGAGATTAAGTGACTTGCCCAGGGTCACATAGCTAGTGAGTGTCTGAGACAGGATTTGAACTCAGGTCTTCCTGACTCTATGCCCTGTGCTCTATCCACCATACCATTCAACCTATTCTTGGCTCATAAGGCAGATACAGCTGTTTTTTCAAGTGCTAAGACCTCAACAGAAAGATGAGAAGTCTTCCTGACCTCTGAAGTTCATGAGGTCCTCCTTGAGTCAAAGATAGGGTGAGTGGGAAAGACTAAAGCCTAAGACAAAGTGCTCTCCTCCCCTCTCCCCCCAAGCAACTCTTCAGGGAACTTGAGCTGGAATGATTTTTCTATATTCACCACTAGTTAAAATGTCAATCTCAATTTTTCACTGGTTCATTATTTTATGGAAGATCCTCAGCCAATCCATGTATTTCCCTTCCGAGAAATGTCTTTTTAGAACATCTAGCGGTTGGTTCATCAGAAGCATCTAAACTAATCTAGGCCTTTACACACTTAGTTGAAATTGATTTCATGAAATCAAGATGCCTTTGCACATAGTTAAGGTTCCAGATGGCTCAGTGGATAGAGCACTATCCCTAAGAGGACCTGAGTTCAAATCTGGCCTCAGACATTTACTAGTTGTGTGACCCTTGGCAAATCACTTAACCCTATTTGCCTCAGTTTCCTCTTCTATAAAATAAGCTAGAGAAGGAAATGACAAACCACTCCAGTTTATTTGCCAAGAAAACCCAAAATGGGGTCAAGAAGAGTTGAACACAACTGAAATAATTCAGCAACAACAAAGGTGTTAGGACATAGGCTTTTATTACTTACTTTAAGTGGAGCAAAGATAATTTGACTGATTTTTTCAATAGAACTCCCCACATACAATTGAACCGTGATAGGGGTAGGAGAAGAGGGGATGAGCTTTGGCCCCTCTCTAGGAAGAAACCACTTCTATACAACCTATATTTAGTGACTCCCCTTTTCAGTAATTCTGTCACTCTTACCTTCCTGTATACTGGCTGTCTCTTTTCTGTTTCTCTTTCCATCCATCTCCTACAGTGTCAAAACATTGTAGCTACAGCAGCACAGTGCCTGGCACACAGTAGATCCTTAATAAATGATCCTTGATACATTGGTTGTTTGGTTGGATAAGGAGAAAATACAAGATCTTTCATCCCCAAATCTTATACTGCACAATAGATTTCCTGGACCCTCATCCCAGAGTTTACTACAAAACATGTCCTCCAATTCCAAAGGATTCATGCTGAAAAAGGCTGTTTACCTCCAGAGAAAGAGTCTGAGTGCAGATCAAAGCATAATTTTTCACTTTCTTTATTTCTCTTGCCTTTATTATTATTTTGCAACATGGCTAATATGGAAATATGCTTTGCATGATTTCAAATATATAATTGAGATCACATTTCTTGCTTTCTCAATGAGTAGGGGAAGGGCAGGAGGGAAAGAACTTGGAATTCAAATAAAAATTTTAATGAATGTTAAAAAATTTTAAATGGGAAAAATAAGAAAAATTTTAAAAACATGCCCTCAACTTGAGTTCTTCCTCATAAGGGCTATTTTCACTGCCCTCAAGTCTGAGGTTCAGCATCCAACTTCTCTCTCCCTTCTCTGTCTCTTCACTAAAAGAAAACAAAGAAATGTTATGGAGGTTCTCCCACTTTACTCCTTCTCAACTTCCAAAGAAGCACTTAATCATTGGATTTATCAAGGTTTTGTTCATTTGGGTAACATTGAGGGCTTGTGAATGAATGGCAAAGCATTTAGTAAGGGCACACCATACTCCAAACACCGAGCTAAGCCCTGGGGATACAAACAGAAAAGGCTTATATTCAGCACATGTCTACACCACGGGAAAGAACTGATTTAAAAGGAATAAATTGGTGCCACAGTTCTCCATCTGCCTAAGCAAAGGTTTTTCTCAAGATCTGCTGTGCTCTTTTATTTGAAGGAAAGGTTTCCAGCCAAACTGGATGGTTAGTCAAGGAGAATTAGAATAATCTCTGCTCCAATCTTGAGTGACTAATATGGTTACGCTAGATCACCAGCCTCAGCCCTCACCTTATCAGGCTTTCCCTCTATTTCCCTATCACCTTTGTTGTGCACCTGATAATAGATGGAAAGGAAAGCCTAGGGGCCTGAAGGCAGTGTTTGGGGGCCAGACACAATGCCTGAGTTGAGGGGGAGCAAAACTCAAGCCAATTAAATGTCAACCCGGAGATTGTTCCCAGGGACCAAGGCAAACCCTACGTGCCACAGAGGAATACATTATCACAGAAGAGAAATATCACAGATTTAGCCTCAAAACACTCTAGACAGGCAAGTAGATAAGAAATTCCCTTAAACATCTCCTTGCTCATAAATATCAGTTATCTAAATAAAGCCTTCTGAAAATATCCATGTTTGTTTGCTATGGTTTATCTTCTGGCAAGTTTAACAAGAAAGAGAACCTTTTTGCTGATTATTCATTATTATTATTATTATTATTATTATTTGATACAACATTCATGATTTTCACAACAATACTAGTAGGCAATGCAAGCAGTATTATTCCTGTTTCATAAATAAAGAAACTAAGGCTCAGATTGGTTGACCTAAGCTTGACCCAAGATTACACAGCTAGTAAATTATAATTTTGGGACTCAAACGAAGGTCTTTTGACTACAAATTCAGTTCTATTTCCATTATCAAAATAGGATAGGTTCCCTCCCACCTCACTCTCATTTCTGTTCTATCATTTTAATATAAATATAAAGACCTGGTAGGTAGTCATTTGTGGAATCATTTTTCTCCACATCCAAGAAACATGATTACCAGATCTCTTTCAGCCAATCATACTTCTCCCTCAAGATCTTTCTTCCAGATCAGGGGCAGCTAGCTGATGCAGTGACTAGAGTGCTAGGCTCAGAGTCAAGAAGATCTGAGTTTTTTTATCCTGCCTCAGATATGTACTGGCTGCGTAATCCTTGACATATCAGTTAATCTCTCTGTGCCTCAGTTTCCTGGTCTGTAAAATGGGGAAATAATAGACCTACTTCTTGGGTTTGTTGGGAGGATAAAATGAGACAATATTTGTAGAGTGCTTAGCAAATCGTAAAGCATGATTTGAACACCAGTTATTAGCTATTGTTATTAAATTCTGAAAGCCATTTCAACACTAATCAGGTAGCCCAGAGCTTCATACTAAAGACTCAAATAGAGCTATGATTTCATCAACGTGTGTAGTTCCACCAACAATGCAAATTGCCACCCATCCATGTCTGCCTCATTTTACAAATGAGGAGACTGAGTGTCAAAGAGATTAAGAGATGCCAAAGACCAAACATTAAGTGACAGGAGGCAAAATTTGAACCCAGGTCATCTGACTTCAAAGCCTATGCTCTTTCCACTGTAACCGGCTCAGCTCAATCACAGGGGTGTACCCAATGGGTTGGGGATCTTCTTTTTTTTCTCTTAAAAACAATTCATAACATCAGCTTCAATATTTTGGTTCAAACCAAACTTTACAAGCTATTCTTGTAACTTCTCCATTATTATTTCTTGCCCAAGACATTGTTATTGTTTTGTTGTTGAGTTGTTTCGGTTGTATCTGACTCTCTGTGGACCCCATTTGGAGTTTTCTCGGCAAAGATACTGAAGTGGTTTGCCATTTCCTTCTCCAGCTCATTTTACAGATGAGGAAACTGAGGCAAACAGAGTTAAGTGACTTGCCCAGGGTCACACAGCTAATAAGTGTCTAAGGTTGGATTCAAACTCAGGTCCCCTTGACTCCAGGATTGGTGCTCTAGCCACTGCACCACCTAGCTGTCTGCTCAAGAAATTAAATATAAACAAATCAGACAAGGGTAACAAATACCAGGAGATGGGTTCTATTCTTGGCTTTGCTATTGAGTCTCTGAGAGTGTGTCTAAAGGATGCCTCAAATCCCTAGACCTGGAGTCAGGACACCTGGGTTCTATTTTTCTCCCACTGGCTCACTGTGTAACTGTGAGAGATTTCCTTATCTACAAAATGAAGGAGATGGTCTAGAATCAGAGATGGGGAACCTGTGGCCTCAAGGCCACTGTGAAGTTTAGATTCAATCAAAGGGACATACTTGAGGACCTAGAGGGCCACATGTGGCCTCGAGGCTGCAGATTCCCTACCCCTGCTAGATCTTCAATGTGCCTTTCAGCCCCAAAACTAAATAATCTTCTGGGTCTAACATGCAGAAAATAAAATTAGAAACCTGGCTCTATCTTTGCTGCACTAAAAGTTGGTTGGCTATAATAAATGTGTACATATTTACTGAATTTTCTGTAAGAATGGAAAATCCATAGTCAGAGTGGAGTAGTACAAAACTCAGAAATTTTGGAAATAAGAAGGACTGAGTTCAAATCTGAGTTCTACTAATAATTACCTCTGTGACCTAGGGCAAGTCAGGTAATCTCTTTGGGCCTCAGTTTACTTATCTCTAAAATGAGGGATTTGGATTAGGGGACCTTTCTAGCCAGGGGTGTGTTGGAGCCAACTCATATTGGCTCTTGGGTGCTGATAGTTAAATTTTCACTGAGCATTTATATCTCAGAAATCTGCAGACTCTATAAATCAACACTTGATTTACTGTTTTGTTGATTGTCTAGACAAGTGATGCAAACAATTAATAAAAGCAATTAAACTTAAAAGTGTGTCTTTGATACTTTTTTTTCAGAAAGCCAGTTATTAAACATTATTAAACCAGCACACTCCTGCTTCTTGTTCAAAATCTGTGAACCTATGATCCATGGAAGCACAACCTTTTGTGAACTCAGTCAATACACTTAAACTCTTCATTTTTGCCATCTAAAAAACAGGGATGGTAATGCACATGCTTCATTCCATACAGAATATGTGGTTAGGGATGAACTATAGAGAACTACTCAGAAAAGGTTCAACTCTTGGTTATCCCCTTTAAGGCTTATCATAGCACATTTTTAATCCCAGCTGGCTTCTCCCTACCACCCAGCTTCCCCTGGACCATTTCCCCCTATCATTCAGCAGTGTACTTAGGAAATGAAAGCTCATTTTAGTGTTAGTCTAAGCCAAACACAATTAGCAAAATAAATCTGCTAAAACAAATACCAGGATGCATTCCAGAGCCCAGTGATTTCTCAGGAATCCATGCACCACTTCCACAGATAATCAGAAGTTGACTATGAATACTGACTATGCCAGCTAATTCTCCACTATCCTTAATATGCTTTAGCCACAAACCTTAGGCGACCACTGGGGATAGAGAAAACCTTACGTGTGCCTCCTGTGTTTCTACTGGAACTAGGCTCGTGACTGGTTTAAAGACAGGATTCCTCAGCAGAAGGCAGCAGTCTCTTTTTATTGCTAACTGTAAATATAGGTTCTGAAGGGGCTTTTCAGAACCACTTGGGAAGCTTCATTGAGTGGGAGGGCAGGAATAAGCAGCCCTCCCTCCATTCCCCCAACACACACACATGTGCTCATATATGCTGGGCTTGGATCATGTGAGAACAGGAGAGCTACATGTCTGCCACCACAAATTGGTAGGGGGCTTCCTTCTACAGGGGACTTGGTCTCAGGACTGTAGGTTGAAGAATCAGCTTCAGGAAATCTCAGCTGTGGCCTCTTGCAGACTGGATCCTTTCCCTACACAACCAGAAAGTTGTGCCCCCCACCCAAGCCCTCCACTCTGCCATCTCCTCACCCCCCTCTCCACCAGTGTTTCCCTCTCTTACAACAGTGATCAGCATATCTGCTGTCCACTGAAGTTCAGCCTCTGCTTTCCAATCGTGTGGCCCCAACCCCACGGTTAGTCACCCCTGCCCTCCCTTTCCACCCACTCCTCTCCTTGTCAAAGCCTCAACCTCTGACTCCACCGCTTAGGGCTGCAGAGTGTATGTGGAGGTGGAGGTGGTAAGGCATGAATAACAGCACAGACTGCTGAGGGCGTGGGCGTAGCAGAGAATCTCAGATTCAGTAGCATTTTTATTTAAGTGGCTACTGGGGGTGGAGAGTGGGGGGGGCTTCCGACCTGCCCATCAGGGATAGAAATGGACTGGTGGAAGATGGAAGAAGAAACAGAGGGGTGCAGTTTGGGGTCTTCCCAGTTCCACCCACACACAGATCAATTAACCTTTTTGTTCATTCCTATGGATGTGCAGGAAAGTGGATGATTTAACCAAAACCACAATCCATGCCTTAGTTCATTCCTTCTGCCTCTCCTAGCCCCCTAATCCCTAATATATGGACTGTCCCCATCTCTGCGGGCATTATGAAAGCATTCCACTTGACTGCCATCACTAAGCCTGAAGCTGGCCTCTTAGTTCGTGCTCAAGCCCCCTGGTCATTTAATTTTTAAAAATTTAAAAAAAAAAAATCCTGCATAGGGTGAAAGTAAGGCAATTTCGCCCCCTCGTGGTCTCAGCACAAACACCACAGCTGTTAGTTCATCTTTGATTCAAGCTGCTTTCCCTGGAAGATGTCCAGGAGTTAATATGAGCCTCAATGGTGGGAATGAAAGGGACTGGTTGTTTGTTTGTTTTTCCAGGACCCCTGGTCAAAGATCTGCATACTGGTATAACTGGGCAGTCCCACAGTGGCACCTCCCTTTCCCGTGTGTTTTCCCACCAGCCCATTTCTGCTTCTGATGAGTGTCTTGTGTTTCCAAGCATGAGGGCATTGGGCTAGAAAAGGCAAAGGGAGCTGGGTTTGACTGAGCACTGCCCACATCTCCGTGCCGACATGTTCTCTCCATCTTTGTTTCTCCCTCGGCTAGAACTGCCTAATTGAAACAGGCTGATTTCAGTCCATATTAAAGCCAAAAAGCAACCCTCTCAACTGGTCGAACTTCACAGATTCAGAACAGTGTTCTATGTACACAAGTGTACAGGAGAAATAGCAGCTAACTTATGTAAAGTACTTTGCAAGCCTTAAAGAGCTATATGAATGCTAGCTATTATTATTCATTAGCAAAAGAAACTGGGTCCTGGAGAAGCCAAGCAATGCCCAGGAGGTGCCTCTAGACCCAACAGACACTTGATAAAAATTGTTGATTGGCTTACTGGCTGACTAGCTGGCTAGTTTACTGGCTGACTGGCTAACTGGTTGGCTAACTGGGTGACTGGACGACCGGATGACTGGATGACTGCCTGACCGGATGACTGGATGACTGCCTGGTTGGCTAAATGACTGCTTGGCTGGATTGATGATTGGCTAGCTGACTGACTGGCTGATTGACTGTCTAGAAAAATAACAGTCCTAGCTGACTGAAAAGACAGTCACTCCCCCTACTCTCAGAATCCTGACCATTTGACCTACTGGCTTCCCTTTTCCAGCGATCAGTGAGCCCTTATTCCCTAACAGCAACCCAAAACAGAGCTCATCCTGCTTTGGTAGAACTGCCTGATTATACCCCAGCAGCCCAGAGAGCAGATCCTCTCGCCCCATATCAGCTGCTCCTCCTCGTTCCAGGGAATGGACACTTAGTGTAGGGACAGGAACCAGACCTGAATTTGACTGCACAAGTCCCATAGCCAAGTCTCCCTTTTCAGCTACAATAAGCACTAGGAAAGGGGGGCAGAGAAGGAGGGAGAGATTGAGGAGAAAACAAGGAACAAACCTTGTTTCCATAGATACGGATTTCAGTTGCATTTTATGATAGCAATGCTGGGCTGCCTGGAGAGACATTGTTTGGATGCCTGGGGACCCACACAGAAGCAAAATGGAGGGAGAGATGACTCCAAACAGACAGTGGCAAGGGGCTTCCGCACACATTTCTAATGAGGAGCCACTGTCTACCTCTACCTTTCTGTGGAGACCAGTGCTGTGGGTGGAAAGGCCAGTTCTCCTGGCTGCAAACATCAGACCTGTGTCTGGTGGACAAGACCACTCACTAGCTGTACTCTCTTGAGCCATCATTTCCTTGTTCTCGTTTCTGCTCTCCCATACCAACTTTCTCCTTTATCTTCATGAGCCACCCTCACATCTTGGGTAGGAGGACCTGTAAAGTTTCTGATTGTCTTCAATGAGATCCAGGGTCCACAGCCTAAAATAGCCACATAAATGCAAAATAATTGTGCCAGTCAACCTGACTGAAAGTCATGGTCCAAAGGGTTCCTAAAACAATACTGAAACTGTGTGTATCTAGCCTATGATAGTTTATATTAATATGGCACTCTTATTACAAAGTATTTCACATATATTTGGCCCTCATTTATCCAATCTGATCCTCACAGAAATCCTGTTAGGTAGATTAGCATTAGACCCACCTAACAAACATTTTAATTATAATTTTCACAAACAATTTAATTATGAAGAAACTAAGAGAAAGAGGAATTATATGAAGAAAACTACATTTCCCATGAGGCTTCAAGCATCACAGATAGACCAGATTGAAGTTCCCTGAGTCTGGCTCTCTTCGGACTTTATGCCTGAGGCAAAGGGTGAGTGCATCAAGAGTATAGCAAAGATTGCTGAGCAAGAAATAGGAGAAACTACACAGAGAAAAGTTGGTCACTGACAGCACCCGATGGAGAAAATGGAATAGGAGCGGGTAAGCCTGCTTGCCAGCTGCCGAGATCAATTTGAGATAATCTGGTGAGGAGTCCGGGAAAACTGTGTGGAGGAATTGTTCACAGAGGTGCCCGGAGTAAGAAAGTGAATGATCGCCTTCCTGACATAATCACCCAGCATCTAGGATGGAAATCCTAAGAACTTTAATCAAGTTCATTCATCCTTGAGGCCGAGAGCCTCATGGAAAATGTAGCACTATCCCTCCATCCTGCCCTCTAATGTCTATTAAACCTTAAGGATTACAAAGTGCTTACCTCCACAGCAACTCTTTGAGATAAAAAATACAGACATTATCACCCCTACTTTATAAATGAAAAACTGAGACTTAAGCAATTGAAGATATTTATTCAAGATTGCACAGCTAACAAATGGCAGAGATAGGATTCAAATACAGATCTTCTCACTCCAGTGTTTATTCAGCTATACCATACTATCTCCTGTACATCTGTTCTGCCCTACATCATGATCAGGAAGCCTTCAGAACTCTGTTGTTGTTATTCAGTCATTCCCAACTCTTTGTGACTCCATTTAAGGTTTTCTTGGCAAAAATACTGAATGGTTTGCCATTTTCTTTTCCTTTCAGCTCATTTTACAGATGAGGAAACTGAGGCAAACAAGGTTAAGTGACTTGCCCAAGGTCACACAGCTACTACGTGTCTGAGACCAGCTTTGAACTCAGAAAAACAAATCTTCCTGACTCCAGGCCTGGCGCTCTAATCACTTCACTCTCTGCCCCCCAATCCTCTACCTTCCTCTATCCTTCAGCGACAGTATTGGGCTCTTCTCTATAACTGTTAGATTCTCTTTGTCTTCAAATGAGCCCACCTGGAAGCATTAGAATCCTAGGATTAGAATGTTCTCAATTCATCTTGCTCAACCCTAACCAAACTATATCTCCCCAAAGTAGTCAGCCCATGCCATTTTTTAACAGCTCTAAGAGTTAGCCAATTTTCCTTGACACTGAGGGCTGTCTTCTTCCTTGAATTTCCACCTATCAATCCCAATTTGGCTTTCTAGGGCCAAAAAGAACAAGTTCTTCTTCCATGTGATAACCCTTTGAATATTTGAAGACTATCACACGACACCCCCCCCCCAAAAAAAAACCCTCTTCTCTTAATTAAATATCTCCAATGCCTTGAACCAATCTTCACATGGCATGGTTTCCATCACCAGCCAGGTCAACCTTTCCTAGAACACCCTGTCAATATCTCTTCTAAAATATGGTGCCCAGAACCAGGTATAATATCCAAACATGTTCTGACCAGGGCCAAGAACCTTGAATTATAGATACAGAATACGGTTTCATTTTGGACACTGTACTTCTGATAGGCCTTCAGACTCCATTAGCTTTTTGACTATCATACTTGTGCCACATAGAGCTTTCAAACTACCAGGATTTCACACAAGCTATTTAGCTATTTCTATCTTCATGCTATGATTAAACGAGTTTTTGTTTATTTTTAATCCATATACCAAACTTTACATTTAACGGGCTATGTTTCATTTTAATTTTAGCTCATCACACCAGTCTACAGAGATTTGATTCAATTCATGGGATCATAAGATTCAGAGCTTCAAAGAACCTTAGAGATTATCGACTCCAACCCTTCATTTTACTGATGACAAACAGACCCAGAAAGGTTGTTATTTGCTCAAAATCAACCAGGTAACAAAAGGACCAAAGTTAGGTTTCAAAACTAAATCTTCTGACTCCAAATCCAGTGGTTTTCCTACTCACTACCCCATTCTGTTCAATTCAGTTTAATTCAGCAAATATTTGTTAAACGCTTACTGTGTTTAACATATTCTGCTAAGTGCTAAGAAGATACAAAGATTATATAAGACATGACTCCAGGCTGCGTAAGTTTTTTGGATCCCAAGTGTCGTTTCTAAATCATTATCCTGCCATACTTTGTGTTATCCACTAATTTGCTTGGTGTGCTATTTCTCCACTCATTGATAAGAGTGTTGGCCAGAGCATGGCCAAGGAAGGAACCTGGGGCCCTCTATTAGTTCCAGTAGAGAGAAAGCTCCTTGATGACAGGGGAGTGTTCCGTTTTGGTTTCTGTATCCCCAGAGCTTAGTTCTACTCCTTGTGCATAGTAGGAACTACTTCAACCTTAACAAATGTCTGTTTGGCTGAACTGATTTCTCACACATTTGAAAAGGATGGATCCATTTATAAGCATTTTTTGGCTTCTGTCATTCAACCACTTCAAAATCCATCCTTTTATTACCATCCAGCCCACATGTCTCCATTTGTCTAAAATGGGATCAGGAGATACTTGGTTAAGTGACATCGTAAACTCCAGGTAAACTTCACCTGTGTCAGCATTCCCCTTATCTGTTGTTGTTCGGTAGTTACAGTCACGTCCAGCTCTCCATGACCCCATTCGGGGTTTTCTTGGCAAAGACCCTGAAGTGATTTGCCATTTCTTTCTCCAGCTCATTTGACAGATGAGGAAACTGAGGCAAACAAGGTTAAATGACTTGCCCAGGGTCACACAGCTAGCATCCGAGCCTGGATTTGAATTCAGGTCTCCTGACTTCATCCCCAATGCTCTATCTGCTGTACTACCTAGTTGCCCTTTCCTTATCTACGAGTCCAAAAAAAGGAAAATAGTTTAGTCTGACATAATGTTCTTAAGGCATTCATACTGACACTTTGTGAAAGCTTCTTCCTTTTTCCATGTGCTTGAAAAACATCCCTTTAGATATGAACAGGCAGTTGTCAGATGAAGAAATTAAAGCCAACTATAGTCATATGAAAAAATGCTCTAAATCACTATTGATTAGAGAAATGTAAATCGAAACAACTATGATGTACCACATCATACCTATCAGATAGGTCAACATGACGAAACAGGACAATAATAAATGCTGGAGAAGATGTGGGAAAATTGGGACACTAACGCATTGTTGGTAGAGTTGTGAAATGATGCAACCTTTTCAGAGAGCAATTTGGAACTATGCCCAAAGAGCTATAAAAATGTGTGTACCCTTTGACCCAGCACTAGCACTTCTAGGGTTGTATCCCAAAGAGATCACACAAATGGGAAAAGGACCCACGTGTACAAAAATATTTAAAGCAGCTCTTTTTGTGGTGGCAAAGAATTAGAAATTGAGGGAATACCCATCAATTGGGGAATGGCTGAACAAGGTGTGGTATATGAATGTAATGGAATACTATTGTGCTATAAGAAATGATGAGCAGGCAGACTTCAGAAAAACTTGGAAGGACTTGTATGGACTGATGCTAAGGGAAGTGAGCAGAACCAGGAAAATGTTGTACACAGTAACAGCCACATTGTGCGATGACTAACATTGATAGACTTAGCCCTTCTCAGCAATGCAAGGATCTAAGATATATCCAAAGGTCTCATGATGGAAAATGTTATCCACATCCAAAGAAAAAACTATGGAGTTTGAATGCAGACCAAAGCACCCTATTTGCTATTTTTTTTCTTCTGTTTTGTTTTGTTTCCTCTTTCTGATGGTTCCTCCTATTGGTTCTAATTCTTCCTTACAACATCACTAATGTGAAAATATGTTTAATAGGAATGTATATGTATAGCCTATATCAGATTGTGTGCTGTCTTGGGGAGGGGGGGAGGAGGGGGAGAAAAATTTTAAACTCAAAAGCTTATGGAAGTGATTGTTGATAAATCAAAATAAATTAATAGATTTTAAAAAATAAAAACATCCCTTTAATAATCTGTTCTAAAATATTTACAATATCAATTCTACCCTAAAAAAATGAATGAATGGATGGATGGATGAATAAATGAATGAATGGTTAGGAGAATTTTACAAGATATCAACACCAAGTATATTTACTTTCTTCCAGTTTTTAAAAAATCAGAGTAATATTTGTCCATTTGTAGTGAAGTGGCATCTCTCCTGTTAGACACAATTCCTCAGCGATCATTGACAAGCGATTCAATATTCACATCCTTAAGTTGTTTCAATAGTTGAAACTGGGGTCAACTAGACCAGGTGATTTTACCTCTTTGAAAAGTCGCTCTCTTACTATCGCCTCTCTTATTTAGTCTCAGATCACTGTTAACCAGTTCATTTTTAAACTAGTAATCCAAACCTTCGGAAAATCAGGTAAACTTATTGTTGTGGATATTTGGCAATATTTGTGTGTTTAAGAATCTTCTTTTGGGAATACTCATTACATGGTGCCTCTGAGCACTTCCTAAAATGTGTATCTCAGAAGTCTGAGGGATGTTACTACAATTGCTGGCCCCTTCTCCTTGCTGAAGGACCTCTTCTGTGCCTAGTGCCTTAACAATCTGTTTCTGTTCAATCCCGTCCCTTTCTGAGTTTCTTCATTATCCCAAAGGGAGATATTTCTCTTTCAGATTGAATTTCCACATTAATGGTTCCATGGCTATCAAAGTATCTTTCTGAAAGGACAAAGTAGAGGACAGAAGATACTCTGATAGAGCAAAGGAGGGTGTTTGCCCCATCTTTACCTGGCAAATTTTGCCAGTGGGTGTAGGCATCACTAGAATTATAGACTCGACTATGAGTTAGAGTACTCAGTAATCCTTTGCCGGTATTTCTTTCGTTCTTTGATGGTGGCAAAGATCACGTGATACCCTAAAAATGTAAAAACATGTTCACATCCAGCCTCTTCACACCAACCATGTAACTCTCTATTGCACCCCCCCTTTTTTTCAGAGATTGGAGGGTTCCACCACACAAAGCCATTTAACAGAACTGGAAGAAAATTGGTATTCAAAAGATAGACCTTTGTTTCGAGGAGAAGCTGGGAGACATTAAACAAACTAGGATTTCCCAAAGGGAGTCAGCTTCTTTCCTCCTATTCAATTCTGGGCCCAGTTCAACATCCATTTACAGTACTAGGGAAAGATAACACACACTTGTGGATAATCTCTACAGGTTGTCCAACAACTGTATATCACAGTTGAGCCAACAGGCAGAGTACAGATGGATGGAGAGATTAGAGGTCATAATGAGCACAAAGAGTGGGTTTAGGGAAAACAAAAGACTGTGATCAGTATATCTTCCACTTAGCTTTCAATTAGCTTTCAAATTAATCTGATCATGTTACCTACATACCCTCTCCCTCATTCAATAAACTCCAGTGGCCCCCTATTACCTCCAGGATCAAATACAAAATCTTGTTTGGCTCTTAATGCTCTTCATAACCTGGTCCTTTTCAACCTTTCCAGCCTTCTTACATCTTACACACACACACACACACCCCAATACCCTGTGATCCAGAAGCACTAGCCTCCTTGTTTTTCCTCACACAACCCTCTATCACTAGACTCGAGACATTTTCACCAGCTATCCATCATGCCTGAAATTCTCTCCCTCCTCACTTCCACTTAGGGGTTCCCTGGTTTCCTTCAAGTCTCAGCTAAAATCCTGCCTTCTACAAGAATCTTTTCCCAATTGTCCTTAGTGCTAGTACCTTTCCTCTGTTGATTATCTCCAATTTATCTTATATATTTTGTTTGTACATTGTTGTTGTTTTGGTTTTTTTTTTTAGTATGTTTTCTCCCCCATTAGACTATGAGCTTCCTGAAAGCAGGACTGGGTAGGAGTCTTTTGTTTGTTTTTGTTTTGTTTTTGTCTGTCTTTGAATTCCCAGAGCTTAGTACAGTATCTGGCACATAGTAGGTACTTAATAAACTCTTGTTGACTTGACTTTACATGATCAGATAAAGGAAATTCAGAGTTCTTAAACGCAGAAGTAGGGCCCTTGTGAGTGATGGCAAGGCTAAATGTATGATGGCAAGGCTAAAGGTATAGCCTACGTGTAGCTAACACAGAGTGGTGGTTGTTGTTGGTCAGTCATTTTAAACTCTTCGTGACTCCATTCGGGTTTTTTTGGCAATGATACTGGAGGGGTTTGCCATTTCCTTCTCCAGCCCACTTTACAGATGAGGAAACTGAGGCAAACAGTGAAGTGATTTGCCCAGGATCACCCAACTAGTAAGTGTCTGATGACAGATTTGAACTCAGGAAGACTCCAGGCCTCGATGCACTATGGCACCACCTAGCTGCCCCAACATAGAGTGGAAGAATAGTTATTTGAGGCAGCAGCAACATAAGAACATTCCCTCGAAACGAAGGCAGGAGTTAGATGCTGAGGAAGACTATGACCCAAGCACTGAACTCATTGAGAAAGGAGGGAGAGTGTCCTGGAGATTGGTGGATAACAGTTACCAGAATTTTTTAGGACCATACACACTAAAAGCCTTTCCAGCATGATAGAACCTACCAGCACTTATATTCTTCTGACACAATCTTTGATAACCCAAGGTCACCTCCATGACACAATGAGGCATTGAACTATGACTTTGTGTTCCCGTCTACCCAAAGTAAGTGTTCGTGGACTTGGATTGCTCTTCCTCTTGCCTCAAACATACCTAAAGTAAATCTCATTTTAGTTGTTATTAGCATTTATCACAAACCTCAGCTCATAATGGACCATAACCTTCCTGATACTGTTCTTATAAGACTCTACAACTCTTTCATTCATTCTCCTTACATAACCTCCTCATGATCAGAAATGTCATAGCTATCAGGAAAGATCTCAAACACACAGAAGGAAGACCGTGCTGACACTGAGAAGTACTAGAAATGAAGGAATCTTAAGAGATAATGATCATGCCATCATAAAATTTGTGAGAGATAAGGAGGGAGCTTAACACGTACCATAGACTCTAGAAAAACTGATCTTGAAGAATTCAGAAATAAGATCAGTGGGATCTCATACCCTCAGACTCTCAAAAGGCAATTAGCTCAAGAAAAAAAATCTGATGACACAGTCGCAGATGAGAAAGAGAAAGAAGAAAAGGTGGCTAAAGAAAAGAATGGGACTACACAGGGAACTCATCCATAAACTTTGATTTTAAAAAGGCGGGGAATATGTTGAAAGCAAGAAGAAGGTTAAAGAAGGGTCTGCCACTAGCACTAGACGATGAAGAGCAGAGGCAGCTATTCAAATTCTGTTCCGTTTTCTCTACCAAAGAGAATGGTCTTCAGACTGGGAATAGGACAATGATTAGTGGAGAATTCAAGCCCAGGGTAGGTGAGATGTTCATGGCACCCTCTCCTCGGTTCTGCCTTTAACCTTCATGGAAATGCAGAATGAACTCTCTGGGGGACAAGTCTTCTCCTCTCCCAATGAAGCTGTACCCCCAGCAGTCTTTGCTACCACTGCCTGATCCTCCCCAGCCCCAACTCTTTTGCCCCACAGGCATCCAATTAGTGGCAAAGCAGGTCTACTGGCCAGGCAGTTCATGAATATTTCCACCACACTGTGTTTCCTTCTAGCATTTGCTCGTGCTGCCGTCTCCACCACCACCTTCCTTCCCACCCCCAAGCAAAACAGATCCTGGGGCATTCTGCCCAACTCTCTTTGAGGTCAAGTCACACCAGTGCTTCCCTGGCTTCCAGTCAACCCAGCCTCTGAAAGGATGGATTGGTAACAGCCTCTGAACAGAGCCCTCCCTGAGCTGGAGCCAGGCTCCCTGCTCACCATGCACCATATGCAGCTTCCTGTTAAGAACACTATGGTCACAGTTCCCAAGGCATTCTGAGGACGGCAAACAGCCGCAAATTACCCTGAAGAAACTGAGCCCCTGGGCAGACGTCCTGCCACTTTAATATGGTGTCTATAGTAAATGCTGCCACTCTAACAGTGGCCTTTTAATGGACCAGATCAGGAGGGGCCATTTTTTTTCCCAGGATCCCACTAAGCATCTCTCATTTTATGCGCAAGACTCTCTTTCTTTGACTGCGTGAAGACGGGAGGGGAGGCTAATGCAAGATGAGCTCTTTATGACTGGAGGAGCTGAAGGAGAACCCCAAAGGAGGCAGGGAGCCCCTTCTCCCCGCCCCCTCGAGCTTCCAAACTGTGCTCTGAGGGATGCTAGAGCAGAAATGTATCTCAGACACAAGGAGGGACCTCAGACTGCAAAGCCTGTGTATTTACCTCAGCAAGCTCCAAACAGAATGTGATGGAGGGTAAAAATAGAAGCCTGCTTTTATCATCGTAAGTGGATGTCTTGTTATCTTTATATTGCCGGGCACGGAGGAGGGGTAACCACATGAGTCCTCCAGAGAGCCATGCCTGAGCTAGAATTCCACAGCTCTGTTTCTGGCCTTGCCTAGACCCATGGGCTAGCTCCGTGTGGTGCGGAGGCCACCTAGTGGTAGTTTAGTGCAAATGCAAGAAATGAGCGCACAACTCCACAAAATGGATAAAACCATTGCTATGTTTCAGTGGAACAGGCAGAGTCCCAGCATGGAGCAGGGAGGTAGCTAGGTTTCCTTTCTAAGCTTCAGAGATCCAAGGGTCCCTGGCCTAGGCTTCAGATCTAGTCAAATGAGGAAAAATATAGCCTTCAATCTTTATTTCATTCATTCATTCAATAATTTTTTTATTAAATGCCTGCCTTAGCCAAAGCATGGAGAAGACAAGGAGTTAAAAGAATAATATAGCTGTCTTCATAGACCTAACAAACTAATAAGGGAATCAGGCACCCACATAGATAGCTATGCACAGAAATGCATCAGTATGTCAGTTGTGCATAATAGATTTCCAGTTTCACGTACAATCATCTTTTTATTGTACTGTGTTATGGAAATGCTTGTTTTATTCCATAAATTAAAAATTTTTTTAAAGTGCTATGTAAGGTCCAAGGGGGAAGTAATTTGACAGGGAAGGAGGGCATTCCATGTATAGAGAACCTAGAGCACAGATGAACAAAGGCATAGAAGCAGCAGAGCTCATGATGCATGTGGAGGGACAAGAGTAGACCATTATTTATTTCAGGATACTCCCCATCAAGTACTCTATACTCCGAATCTTATCACATCAAGGTACCAGATTTAGAGCTGGAAGAGAGTAGAAGCCCATTTTACAGATGTGCTCTCTCCTACCTTTGTGTGATGTGGTACATTTTCCCTCATAATTAGAATAGTCTCTACCAATATCCATTAGCTAGAACTATTCCCATTGTTCAAAGATGATTCAGGTGCCACCTCTTCCATGATGCCTTCTCTAATGGCCCCTCTTTGAATCTCTCAGCTTCCTTCTGTCTGAACATTCCTATGTTCATCCTCATTTTCTAATTTAGTGTTATTTGTGTGCATGGTTCATCCATCTTCTATCTAGACTCTAAAATCCCCGAGGGCAGGGATATTGTGTCACTTCTACTTTCTATCTTCAGTACCTAGCACACCATTTTGCATATAACATAAGGAACCTGTGACTTCAATGGTGTGGGTACTCCTTCACTGACACAGATAGCGCAGGTAGCCTGTAATTTAAAGTCTTAATTGCCTGAGGCTTCTCAGAAGTTAAGTGAATTGTCCATGAACTACATAGGTAGCAAGAATTAGAGGTGGGATGGGAATCTAGGTCCTCCTGATTCAAAGTCCAGCACTTTAACCACTATACCGTACTTCCTCTCTCATATACATAGAAGGTGTTTAATAACTATTTAATGAATTAAATTAAATTGACATTAATGGCCTCATGCTAGGAGACTTTAACATACATATTGACTCCGCCTCAAAAATCAGTCATTCAGTTCGACTTCACTTTGTATGATGTACTCCTCTACCCACTTGACCACACAGAAAGATGATCATACCCTTAATCTTGCCATCATCCACAAATGTACCACCTCTATGTTCAAGAAATCCAAAATCCCCTTATCTGACCATAAGCTATTAGTTTTCCACTTCTCCCTCAGTCTTCCCTTATCAAACCCTACTCTTCCCCTATACCATGACCTCCAATTCCTTGACCCCTCAATTCTCTCTGAGACAATCTCCCTTGCCCTTGCCACTCTCTTCTTTTTTCTCCATCTTGACCCTTCGGTGAACATTCAATCCTACACTATTCTCTTTTCTAGAGTCACCATCCTCCTTATCATTTTACCAATTGTACCCTGCCAAACCTCAGGCTTGGATCACTCCTACCATCTGCTTTCATTCCTGTACACGTATCGCTGAATGAAGGTGAAGAAAATCATGCAATCATTCTGACTGGGTCCACTACAACCTCAGATGGGTACTCACTGCTGCTAGGCAATATTATTATGCCTTCCTCATCAATTCATATTCTCCACAGAAGCTCTTCCAAACATTTTCATTCCTCTTCAAATATTCCATGGCTTCCCCTTCCCTCACCCTCTCAGCTGAGAACCTTGTCTCATATTTTACAGAAAAAAAAAATGAGGTCCTTCACCATGAGCTCCCCTCTTGCTCATCTCATATCACTCATATGCCTTCTGCCACTATGTCCTCCTTTACCCAGTCTCATATGATGAGGTGACCTTACTCCTTACCAAGGCTGACTCCTTTACCTGTTCAAGTAATCCCATTCTGTCCTGTCTCCTCCAACAGATTGCCCCTTCTGTTATCCCCATTCTACCATTATTTTCAATCTATCCCTATCTACTGGCTCTTTTCCTACTGCCTAACAACTTGCCTATGTCTCTCCCATCCTCAAAAAGCCCTCACTTGATCCTTCTATCCCTCTACCCATCATCCTAATATCTTTTCTGTCCTTTGTAGCTAAAATCCTTGAAAAGGCTATCTCCAATAGATGCTTCCTCTTTCTTTCCTCTCATTCCCTTGTAATTTGGTTTGCCACCTGATCATTCCACTGAAACCACTCTTTCCAAAGCTACCACTGATCTCTTAATTGTCAAATCCAACGGTCTGTTCTCAATCCTCATTCTCCTTGATCTCTGCAGTTTGGGGCTCTTATTCACTTTCTTCTCCCTGATACTTTTTTCTCGCTAGGTTTTTCGGACACCACTCTCTTCTGGTTCTCCTCCTATTTATCAAACCACTTCTTCTCAGTCTCTTTTGCTAGATCCTCAAGATCACACCGTCTAACCAGAGAGATCCCACAGAATTTTGTCCTGGACCTTCTTCTCTTTCCCTCTATACTACTTCAACTTAGTGATGTCATCAGCTCCCATGGATTGAATTATCACGGGCAACACCATCCTCCTAGTCCCTCAGGTTCACGACCTAAGTGTCATCCTTGACTCTTCACCATCTCTCACTCTCCATATCCAATCTTTTACCAAGGGTTGTTAATTTTGCCTTTATAGTATCTCTCAAATATCTCCCCTTCTCTACTCTGGCACTGCTTCCACCCTGGTGCAAACCCTCATCTTCTCACTCGACTAGCCTATTGGTGGGTTTGCCCAGCTCAGTCTCCCCACTCCAATCCATCCTCCATTAAGCCACTGAAGTGATTTTCCTAAAACACAAGTCTGATCATGTCAGCTCCTCCTCAATAAACTACAGTGGTTCCATATCAACTCCGTGATTAAATATAAAACCCTGTTTGGCATTCAAAGCCCTTCATAACCCAGCCCCCCCCTTACCTTTCTGGTCTTCTTACACCTTACTTACCTACACATACTCTTCAGTCCAGTGACACTGGCCTCCTGACTGTTCCACAAACAAGACCCTCCATCTCTTAGTGCTGGGAATTTTTCTGGCTGTTCCCCATGCCCGGAATGCTTTCCCTCCTCATCTCCACCAACTGACTTCCTTTAGGTCTCAACTAAAATCTCATCTTTTACAGAAAGCCTTTCCCAACCCCTCTTAATACTAGTGTCTTTCATTTCTTATTTTCTATTTATCCTATATGTGGCTTGTTCGGATATATTTGTTTGCTTGTTGTCTCCCCCTTTAGAGTGTAAGTTCCTTGAAGACAGGGACTGTCTTTTCCCTCTTTTTTATGTCTCCAGTGCTTGACACAGTACCTGCCATGTGTTGTTGTTGTTCAGTTGTTTCAGTTATGTCCCACTCTTCATGACCCTATTTGGGATTTCTTGGCAAAGATACTGGAATGGTTTACCATTTCCTTCTCTAGCTCATTTTACAGTTGAGGAACTGAGGCAAACAGGGTTAAGTGACTAGCCCAGGGTCATGCAGCTAATAAGTGTCTGAGGCTAGACTTGAACTCAGGAAGATGAGTCTTCCTGACTCCAGTCCCAGCACTTGATCCACTGTGCCACCTAGCTACCCACCTGGCACATAGTAGGCACTTAATAAATGTTTATTGACTAAGTTACATGTCTACAAAAAAGGAAAAAAGCTAGCATCTATATAGTTTTTTACACATGTTATTTCATTTGATCCCCACAACAATTCCGTCAGACCTATTTTACCAATGAGGAAACTACAGCTGAATGAGGCTAAATGACTTGCCCAAGGTCACACAGCTAGGAAGTGTTTGATGCAAGATTCAAACTCAGTTCTTGCTTTATCCACCATGCCCCCTAGCTGCCTATATCCCTGGAGGCATTCTCTATAATGGGGGAAATGGTCAATGGAGAGCCAGTCCTTGAGAACATGGGGAGACACCCTCCGCCAGTTTCCAATTTAAACACAAATGAAGGCTTGGTGCACCTATTTCTGGCCATGAGAGACTGAGTGGTGCTATATGGTGATGAAAGGTTTTCTGTTTGGCTACAGAGCTAGAAGGACTGGTGATCCCTGAGCCTGCTGAGCCAGAACTAAGTGTGCGTACAAAAGGAGTGCTCTGCTCCCCGGTTGACTTTTTGGTTTCTTTTCCCTACTGGCAATGATATCTGTCTTCCTAGACAGAGCTGCCAGGTAGAGGGATGGGAAGCTGCCCTAGCTTCCAACCAGACACCATATGCCCTTGAGCATATACTGTCTCTGTTTCTTTTGTGTTTACACGTCCCTGGTCTTGGGCAAATACATACTCCAAAGGGGAAGGGTCTGGCCAAGAGGGAGATCAATCATAGCCACCACAGGTTCCACCCACAACCTGTAGCACAGTCTGCTAAAGCACTAGTGGTCAACAGCAGGGGAAGCACTCACACATAGTGGTGGAAAGATACCCTCCACTGAAGATGGAGGGAGTTTCAGAGAACATGACCCCTCATGATGAAGGGAAATGAAATTCTGGCTCTGGATTCAAGAAAGGCACCAACCTTCGGAGCCCATTAGAGAGCTAGACCTAAGGGGAACCTCCATGAAGGGAGAAAAACAGTTCCAGGGACAGGAGTCAGATGGTGGCCCTTTGGCTACATGGTTCTCCATATAGCTATCTGTGGAAGATAGCTATATGGAGAACACATCTGAATATATATGTGCATATGTATGTGTGAACACATATATGTGTATATGAGTGTATGTATACATGCATATATAGGCTTTATATATTATATACTATATGATACTATCTAGAATATAGTATTTTAATATAGCTATACACTTGCTCTATATATACGCTTTCAGTTTGAGCTCATGTGCCCCAGGGACCTTGTGTATTCAAGGAGAAAGTGTTCCCCAGTCAGAGGAAATTGTTTTGTAACTATTGTGCTTCTCATACTTTCTAGGTAAATCCCTTTTCTAAGAGCTAAAAGATGGCTTATTGATAATGAATAGTATACTAAATCGGGAGGGTCATGAGTAACAGTACTAGAAACCCCAAACTGCCAAAGTACAGAATACTGAGCACTGTCGTAGTCATTGCTTTCTGAGAACCCAAGTAGCCACTACAAGTCTGAGTTGGGGTGTTATACTCCATGGCATGGGAGTGACCCTGGGTTCACAAAAGCAGTGCCATAAATACAGTGTGATCTCTAGCAGATTCCACCATGTTGGAATGGCTTGGAGTCGTCCCAGTGACAGACTGTGTCAGATATAGAGCAGTCTAGATGAAGTTGGAGACACCAACTATCAGCAGGTTTGCTCCCAGGTGATTAAATCTTTGGTTATGGAAGCAATCCACAAAAAGAAGAAAATGTTTAAATGTCCCTCAAGCACCTACAGGCCTTCTGTTTCCACAGTAACAATGGTAGACTGTCAGAAATGGCAGCAGAAGATGATCAGAATCACATATTTTAAAATCATCTATCAACTTAACTGTTGATATTCTAAATGTAATAACTTTGCTCTAAAAGGATCAATACTGACATTCTTGCTATAAATATAACTAAAAGATATAAGGAAATTGCAGCTAAATTCAACGGTGGATCTCGGATTATCTGTGAAGAGACTGGAGCTGGTTGGATCATTGGTTTTAAATATGGATTCCCTGCCTAACTAGCCTCACTGCCCCTCAATAGAATGCAAGCATTTTGAGGGCAGGAATTGAGTTTTTACTGTTGTTATTTTGTCTTTTTGTCCTGAGCACCCCTCACATATGTGCCTTGCACACAGAGTAGTCACTTAACAAATTCTTGTTAGATTGGATGGATTTGGATCAGATCGTGCATCCAAAAGCAACAAGAAGTGTTATTTCACAGGAACAATTATCTTCCATCGCAGCGTTTCCTGCTGGTACGATGATCATGAGCACACAGATCACTAAGAAGATAATTATGGCTTATCTGCCAACATCTGTTACATGGGATGAGGAGGCAGAAAAACTCCATTAACTTGATAAGGCCCTCTAAATGTTCATGTGCATTTATCTTTTTTTATTATACTGTGTTATGGAAAGGCTTGTTTTATTCCATAAATTTTTTTTAAAAACAAAAAATATTTTTAAAAAAAGAAAAATAAATAAATGAAATCAACATATATTTTAAAGACCATATGAGATCTAGAGCTGGACGGAACCTTAGAAGTCGTCTAGCCCAAACCCTTTATTTTACAGGTAAGGAAACTGAGGCAAGTGAGAGAATACAGGAAGTGAAAGACTCCCTGCGATTCCAGATTTAGCATTTTTTCCACTGAACTACATCACGTGACTTCAATACAAAATGGTCCTAGGGGAGAAAGACTGGAAAAAAAATGTTAGACAACATGGCTCATTATTAAAAAGAGAAAGCTCTGAGTGTGTATGCAGCACAGAAGTTTCATGCTGCTTTACAATGAACACTTTTTTCAAGAAGAGAATCAGAAGGCATGTACTATAATAATATCACAAAATGAAACTGACTATATCTTAACTGACTCAAAATGAACAAAGAAAAAAGGGATCCTTGGGTACTGCTCCCTTCTTCTCTCCCACCAATCCCCCTCCTCTTCTGTGTCATCTTGGGTTTATCTTACACTTCCCCCATTGGTGCCTCAGACAAAAGGATGTATTTCCATCTTTGCCTTGGCATTTTTGCCCAGGCTTCTAAAGCATGTGCCCTTGGCTTTCAGAGGTGATGGAAGGTGGCTTCCCCAGCAAGGCCTCCTAGCCTAGACTGGATTAATGTCAGAGGCCTGATCCTTTCTGTGCACTCAGCACAAAAACGGGAAGTGTATTCGATGCTTTGGCTAAGCAGATTGGGGAAAGATAACTTTGTCAGTGGGAGAAGTCTGGTGATACAGGAGACCTGCTCTATAGAATTGGCACAGTTGGCCCTCATGCATGAACTGCTCTGCTCAATAGAGCTACCCTGCCTTGCCCTGACAACACGTCTGTGTTGGAAATCCTGTTGGAATTTACAGTCCCCAATTTTTCCTCCCTTCTCTCTCCATCCGTCCCCTCCCTACCCCACCCCCCACCACAGGCACAAGAGTCTTTGTCCTCGAGCCAAAAGGCTAGAATGAAGTCTCAAGCTCGTACCCAGTTGCAGCCCTGGGAAGAAAGGGGAAAGGAAGAGATTCTGGCCTTCCTCTGTCTCAAAGTCCTTTCCCGTCATGAAAAGCAAATAGCTTGGCCAGAAATTTGTAGCACCTGAGATAAGGATTCATCTATACCTTCCTTCTACCATATCCCAACTCCCCTAAGCTATATCCCAAGGTATGTTGCTGCCCCCACACAAGACAATGACGCAGACTCTGCTTTGAGCCAGTAGTGTTAACTGGGGCTTCCCTAACTGCCCATGTTCTAGATCATTAGTTCCTAATCGGTGGCATGAACCAATCTATATGTGCACCAAGCACATTGTCACTCTGATTTTTGTTTAACTCTAACAGAATATGCAGCAAGTTTATAATGGGTGAAAGTGGATTTTTGGCACTTATATTTAAATTAAAATGGAAAATAAATACTAAAACAAGCTGGATGTGAAGCCAGCTCTAAGGGGGAACATTTCATTGCTTCAACTAGACTTCCCGTCTCCAAAAGCTGCAAAAACAGCCCCAGCCGCTAACTCATTAAACGACTCAGTATGATAAACAAGCAAACATGCCTCCTGCAGACTGAGTAAACCATATGTTTCACACATATATGCATGACTATTTTTCAAATGCATTTTGGTGCTTTTGTAATTAGCAAAATATAAAATTATTTGAAAGTGTGACAGAATTCACAGCAGTTTTTTGTCCTCATGTTTTTTCTCAATCAATGGATACTAAAAAGTACATCTGTAATCCTCTGAGGGGTGAGGAAAGTCTGGGAATATTTTTGATGTTTAAAAAAAAAAAAAGGTTTGAAACCACTCAGACGACACGCCAAAGCTGCTGAATACAGCCACTCCTTCTGAGTTCCTAGAAGTAACAACTATAGGTATCACATAGTGTTAAAAAAAAGTTTCCTTCCAGTGTTATTTCCATTCATCGGATACAGCTCTAGAGTTAGAAGGAGTATCTGAGGTCATCTAGCCCAAGGGACTTATTTTTTTAGATGAAGAAACTGAAGCCTAGTGAAGTTAAGAGACTTATCCTAGAATACACATTTAACTGGCTGTTAGGTGGCGTAGTAGACAGAACCTGGAGTCGGGAAAACTCATCTTCCTGAGTTCAAAACTGGCCTCAGACACTTATTAGCTGTGTGACTCTGGGCAAGTCACTTAACCTTGTTTGCCTCAGTTTTTTTCATCCATCAAATGAACTGGAGAAGGAAATGGCAAACCATTCCAAGAAAACTGCAAATGTGATCATTAAGAGTCAACAATAATAACTCTTATAATAAATTATTAATTAGTTAATTGAGTTAATAAATAACTCAACAATAATAGTATACTTAATAGTGGCAGATCTGGGACCTGAATCCAGCTCCCCAGACTCCAAAGCCACTGTTTCCTCTACTATACCCTCAATTCAGTTCTATTCGTTAAACGTTTGCTGAATGTACCTACTATGTGCAACCTATCATATGACACAAAGACAAAAATAAGGAGACTGTATTCTAAGGGAGAGAGTGGGCAGGAGAGGGGAATGGGAACTTTAAGACAAGGAAATCTGAAGAAAGAACACCAACAATTGAGGAACTCAGGGAAGGCTTCAGAGGGGTGACAGACAGCAGTTACTAAAAAGGTTTTAATGACCCGGAGGTCAAAGTTCTGAAGTCCCAGTTCCTGAATCACCTTCAAGAGCAGACTCCAGAGTTCCAGTCCCTTCCAGGCTGCATGGATCCACAAGTCCAGGGTTCAAGAGATAAGTGGTTGAGCCTAAAAGAAATCCGGAGGGCAATTGAAAAGTTCATGGAAAATGGAAAATGGCACTCCCAGGACTGGTACCCTCCTTACTGCAAACTACGTTCTGATGCTCATTGCAGGCATCAGACAAAGTGTTGACAGGACACATGAGAAGAAGAAGCGGCATAAGGGGAAAAGGGCACAGGATTTGAACTTTAAATATCAGATTTGACTCTAAATACCAGATGTTCTGCCTTATGTCTCTGTGAACCTGAGCAAGTCACTTCAGTTTCCTCATCGTAAAAGGAGAATGGACTTAATGATCTATGGGGTCCCTTCTAGTCTAAAACTATGTGTCCATGAGGGTAAGTTAGGAAAATGTAGGGTGAGTTCATAGATTTTTTTTTCAGAGACCTATCTTAAAAACTACCTCTTATAGGTGTTTTTACACCAGCATGATAGCAGATTCCAAAGTGTCAGGGAGGGGATGGACTGGCCCAGACAACAATGATGTTATCCTAAAGTCCCTAGCTAGCTTTTCATGCATTATTACCCCATTAAGTCATGTGGGAATTTAACCAAACTGCTCCAGTGAGCATGAAGTGCTCACTCTCCCATGTCACAGGGAGAAAATAAAGTCTGGAAAATGATGGTGCGCACTGACCAAACTAGCCTCCTAGACAACAGTCCTTACCAGAGACTCTCTACTCCTAGGATGACTTTACACTCTTACAGGAACAGCAGAAACCATAAGCCTAGAACATACAGAGCTGAGTTATCTGTATTCTTCTTGCACTTGGAAAATGGTGACCAAGGACTCAAATGTAGCACTAGTGTGCTACATACCCCTTTCCTCTTTCTGGTTCGCCTCATCTCAACCTGAATTCAGATGCTGACTCTTTGGGTAGGTTGGTGGGATTTCAAGAGGGAGTAGCCATTGTGGTTTCCCATTGAACAAATATCTAAGAGGCTGCCTCTTTCATGTATGGAAAGTTCTGCTGATGAAAGTGAGCAGAAACAAGGAGAGTTGTGAGAGAAACACTGAAAAAAAGTTGCCTCACCAAGAAAAGACACTTAGGGAAATGTCACTTAACCCTATTTGCCTCAGTTTCCTCATCTGTAAAATGAGCTGGGGAAGGAAATGGAAAACCACTGCAGAATCTCTGCGAGAAAACCCCAAATGGAGTCACAACTCTATTACTAAACTCTGTTTAACTCTTAATCAGAAATATTTGCTAATCAGAAGGCAAAGCAAGAAGAATAATAACATAACATTCTGCCCACAAACTAAGGATATATGCTCCTACTAATGCACACAGTGTCTGGGAGGGGAGAATGGCATAAATCCGCAGACCTGCAATAGATAGGCACATCCATAGGGAATGAATGTATCCAGAGCAACTCAAAATTCTGGACTGTGTTCCTTGATGTCTTTTATCTCTCTCAGGCATAGTGTGCAATAGTTCAATTATAAACAAGGACTGCTTCTCCACCAGCTATTCTACTCCAGCCTCTCCTGTTTTGGGCCTCTCTGCTCTTCTGCTGAGCCTGACCTCTACTGATTGCTACAATAAAGTCGCTCCCTCCTCTGGATCGTTGAGACAGTATTACATTCTTTCAGGAACAGCAGAAACCCTAAGCCTAGAACATACAGAACTTTTCTAGATCTGCTCTTTTGGCTGGGCTCTGAGTTGATATTATACTCTTAGCTAAAATAGAACACCTAAACCTGGGATCTGCAGAGCTTCTCCAAGTCTGTGCCTTGCATGAGCTGTGAAGGGTTTCCAGCTCTCAGACAGCGTCAGTCAAGGAAAATGCCTTTTCTACCTCCAGTCAGCTCTTCGTCCAGGAGATGCAAAGCCAGTCAGTTACTCCAAGCAACAAATGGCAGTGCACATTTTGAGGTTTCTTCTCATATCTGACCAAGGGTTTCTTCTGAGGTCAGCTCTTGGTTTCAAACTGTGTTATAACCCTAAGCTCAGCTCAGCTCTATCCTTCTCAGCAACCTTACTGGTCTAAAGCAGAGTCTCTTCAAGGACATGACTCACCTCTATTCCATCAGATAGACTAAAATCCACATTTCTGCCATCTGCACCAAAACTAGGCAATACACATGTGCTCCATAGTCAGCAAACAGTTCTAGGAATCAGGGTTTTCCAGATATTACTTTCAAAATCTTCAGGTCAATCATATGTGAATGAGAAACTAGGAAATAGGACACTTCAACCATCATCTCCTTAAGTGCCTTTTCTTGGTGAGGCTACTCCCCCCCCCCATGTTTCTGTCACAGCTCTCACAGTTCCTCCCCATTTCCATCAGTAAAACTTTCCATATATGAAAGAGGCAGCCTCTTAGATATAGGACTATAGAATTTAGAATTGAAAGGGATCTTAGAAACTATGTGATTCAATCAGAGGCATAGGCATGGTATACGGGGAAAAAAGGCATTGGACTAGAAGTCAGGAAAAGCAGCTCTAGAAACCTGTCTTCTAAGATCCCTTCAAGCTCTAACCGTATAACTCTATACTACCAGCTGTGCCTCTAGCTAACTATATGAATTTGGACAAGTTACTTGATCTTTGCAGGCCAGTATCAGCTCTTAAATAAATATATTGACGTAATTCCAGAGGACTCATAATGAAATGTGCTATTCCTAGCAAAGAATTGATGGACTCAGAGTGCAGATTGAGACATAATTTTTTGGACATGACTAATAGGGACTTTGTTTTGCTCAATTATGCATATTTGTAACAAGGGTTTTGTTTTTATTTTGTTCTCAATGTGAAGTGGAGAGATGGGATAGAGGGTAGGTGGATTTTCATTGACTGAAATATTTTTTAAAATATTGAATGGTTGAACTAGATAATTTCTGAGGTACCGTCCTGAGATCCTATGATTCTATAATACATACTCATTAAGTTATTCATTTAAACTTATTGAAAATCTTCTGTGTGTAAACTACTGGTTAGCTGTAAATAAGGATAATATATATACATATATACACACATATACATATATGATTTATATATACATATATAATTTTTTGTGCATAAGAGACTTAAAATCTAATTTGATACAAGAAATGTACACAAATAAGTATTATACAAAGTAGAGTATAATAGGTACATAAGAGAAGGACAAAAAAAGTGCTATAACAACTTATCCCAGGACCATTTCTGTCTAAGCTTCATTGAAAAAGATGAGCAGAATTTCGATGATGATGATGATAACATTTCCATAGTGCTTCAATATTTACAAAGCACTTTATATACATTATCTCATTTCAACTTCACAACAACCCTGTGAGTTAGATACATAAAATATCTTTATCCCTATTTTACAAATGAGGACCCTGAAGCAGATGGACTAAGTGTCTTGCCCATCTGCCCACAGCTAGTAAGCATTAGAGGCAGCATTCAAACCCAGGTCTTCCTTACTCCAAGCCCAGAACTTCTAGCTAGAAAGCTAAGGCAACAGCCTGTGGCAAATGCCAAACAGGCTTTAAAGGGGAGAAGATGGGGAAAAGCATACTACTGTTACACTATTGTGTGTTGCTGTGGAGGATAGAGTTGGTTGGCTGATACTTGATCATCTCTGCTCCCTCTTCTATGCTGGATAGTGGCAGAGATGAATCCTTCCCAGAACTTGATTTACAAAGTGATGTTTTTTCCTCTAATCACTATCCTTCTCCCCCTCCCCACAACTTTCTCTTTGGAGATCTAATGAGCCACACTCAGTAATAACAATTAGCTTGCTTTTTTGTCTAAAGGCAATAAAAAGCATTCTGGTCCACATTGTCACTTTTTCTATTTTATGAACTTCATAGCAAATGAAAAGTTACAATCAACATAGCTCAGAGCCCTGTTAGGAAATTTTCTAACATTCAGACTAAGAGTTGGGTTTTTGCCCTAATTTAAATTTTTATGTATCTCTAACTAACTCATTGCCTCGTTACACTTGAGGCAAAAATCGGGATACAGGAAATGTTTAGGTAAAAGAAACAAGCAGAGTATGTTACAGGGTCTATTACTAGTAAGGCACAGGGAAAGTAAGTTGGGGGAAGAGCAGACCTTTTTTCTTTCAGAACTTCCCTCAGTTCATAAAGAGGTGGGTACAACCCATAGCTTCAGACTGAGTCTTCTCTGAGAAGTCTGTAGGACCCATATGGCCCTCCTTGATTTCTACCTTCTCTGCCTCAGCTCTGTCCTCCTTTTCCTTGTTTTCTTTCAGCTTCCTTTTTCTGTTTCTCCTGCCAGGTGCCCCTGTGCAACAAATTTTCTCTGGCTAAGCTGCCTCCCCATTGTTGCTGCTACAATTCAACTCTTGCAAATCTTCCTCGTTCAGTCAAGTCTCATAGACCGTGAGTCTTTAAGAACTTTAAAGAACTCCCATGCATGACTCAAGTCTACCTTCTGGCTTAAAGATTATGATAGCCCCAGAGAGCTCTCAGAGCTGAGAGCAAATGTTTTCCCCTTTAAACTACAAATCTCAGAATGCCCATCAGTTCTCAAAGACCTATTGCATCAGGCATAGAGAAGGACATGAGCGCTTTATTCTTCAAAGACCTGTGATTTTGGCCATGAAAGTACTTAACTCTCTGGCAAGGGTTACAAGTCCCCTGAAAGCTGGTAGACCTCATTCACGTTATGGTGATCATAATCCTGCAACCAACTTGTTGTAAGCTTTTCTTGACTTGGTTAGGCTGGTTCTCTGACACAAAACACCCAGATTGTTTCTGAACCTACACTCAAAAGCATTCTAAATTGAAGGAATTGTCAAAGCTTGTGCTTCGCTCTTATAGCCTTCAAGAACCTAGGTTTATCACTGTACAACACCTCTATATATCAGAGTAGCACTTTCGTCAGGGTCTGGGGTTGGGAATGAGATACTCAAAATATTCCAGCGGACCTATGATCTCATCAACATGGATATTCCTTACAGTGATGCAAATTATAGCTCATTTCTAATGTCCAATCTGTTGCCAAGGTCTGTGGATTTTACCTTTGCAATATCTCTTAAATACCTCCTCCTTTCTCCTCTGGCACTGCTGCTAGCCTGTGTAGGCCCTCATTTCCTCATGCCTGGGCTATTGCAATAGGCTGCTGGTTGGTTTGCCTGCCTTAAGTTTTTCTCCACTGCAATCCATTCTCCATTTAGACACCAAAGTGATTTTCCTAAAACTCAGGTCTGACCGTGTTATCCCCTCCCCGTATTCAATGAACTCCAGTAGCTGCCTGTCACCTCCAGGAATAAAATGTAAAATCCTCTGTTTGTTGTCCAAAGTCTTTCAAAATCTGGCCCCTTCTACTTTTCCAGTCTTTTAATACTTTACACACATACCCCACCACACACACACACCCAGGAACACCAATCTCTGCTGTTTCCTTCCCTTTTTTTCCCTTCCTTTCCCTGTAGTAGACACTCCATAAATGTTTATTGACTTGATTAGAATTGAGCTGAGTTAGCCAATCAATGCAGATATATTGAATATGTTGTATATTTTATAGATCTGTATGTTGTTGTTTGTCCTTCATTTTTAAAGAGGACCGATGGCTTCACTGGTGATGTCTTAACTCATGCATGAATTAGATTTAAGTGTGGCAGAGTTGCATAAAGTCATCAGTCTCAAGTCCAGTGGCAAGACAAAAGTCTGGGATACAGTGGATGACCTTGACGTCTTTGGTGTCTGACCAAGTTCTAAGTACTCCACGGAGCCTGCTTCAGCCACCTCCATGAGAACAAATTGTTCTCATTCACCCATTCCACTCATGCTTGGGGTAGACATCCCTCTAACTCACCAACAGGTTTGCGGCCCTTCAGTTGCCCTCAACCTGGTGTTGCCCTCAACCTTGTTTTGCCCATCTGGGAAGACAGTTTACCTGGGAATGGCCGATGCACATGCTACAGCTTCTTGGAGCCACAGGTGAGAAACTGAGTGCCAGGTAAACACCAAAGGTGGATGAGCAGCCCTGGAAAGGGCTCAGTAGCCCTCACACCAGAAGTACCAGCCCTCCCTGAACCCCCCATACACCCATGTGTATATATTGGATATTTGATCTGTATATCTATATAGTGAATATTTGAAGAGGACAATTTTAGGAGGGACAATTCCTATAATATAATAGGAATAGAACAACAGGTTAGATTGCATTTGAGAAACTGTTATACCAAGCTCCTCCCTAGCAGATACAAAACAAAGAAACTGTCAGATATACTTATTACTATCATTGATAGATAATAGATCCAGTTGTTTACCAATTAAGTGGTCCCCGCAGCCTCAGTATTTGTTGTGAAGTTTCTATTGTTTATGCATTCAGAGTCTCACAACAATCCTAGGGGAGTGTGGGGGGAGGTATTATTATTACCATTTTATAGAAGAGTTAGCTGAGTTTCAGAGAAGTTAAGTTATTTGACCATAGTCATACATAAATGTTAGAACTAGAATTCAAATCATCATGTAATGGGGATTTGGTACATGCAAATATTAACTAAAATGGCATCATGCCTATGGAAGATACTGGAAGACTTACTGCTGGGTAGACAGGAGAACTGCCATGTGTGGACATTTTGAGTTGGTCTAACATATGCTTGGGAACAACCTTTTTCCATAGGCTACACAATTAGAACTGACTGCATCTTTAAAACCACCTGACTGAGCCCAGTTTGGGTTTTCCTACATTTACATTTGAAGAACTCTTTGACTGACAGTAGGCCTCACCTTGTAGTAAGCAGCAGGGGAGGTCCTGAAGATCACTCCCCCTCTTCCCTTTCCCCACCTCAGTCTCCTCTTAGTCCACGTGGCTCCTAGAAACAGGCCTTGGGATTTGGTCTTTTTCCTTTACTCTTTTCAGTTCCAGGTTCAGGGAGTGGAATCTCCAGTAGAGAAGTGGAAAGATTCAAGTAGGGCTCTCTTTTCTAAGTTCTTGCCAACTCTACCCTTCATATAAGCACAGGGCATTGAGTAATCATTCTTTCTAGGAAGGAGGGGTGTGTTATACAAATGCCAACTCTAAGCCCCATGTTATACTGCATTAGACTTCATCTCAGGGTGGGTAATAACTTCTGCATGTTAAGTGGATAGAAAAGAATAGTTGAATTCATTTGTTGTTCCTTTTAACTTAAATCTAGGAAGGCAGGCTAACTTTTAAAAAAATATTTGTAAGTATATTCATCTTGTTTTTTAAGTTTTATTAATCAATCAATAAATAAAAATTTTAAGCACCTACTATGTGCCAGTCACTGGGCTAAGCTCTGGAATGTGCTTATTATTAATGATTTTATATTGGCACTAAGGGACAGCTAGGCAGCACAATGGATAGAGCATCTGGCCTGGAGTCTGGAAGACCTGAGTTCAAATCTAACTCCAGACACTTACTAGTTGTATGACCTTGGGCAAATCACTTACTCGTGTTTACCTCAGTTTTCTATCTATAAAATGAGCTGAAGAAGGAAATGACAAGCCACTCAGTATCTTTGCCAAAAAAAACCCAAATAGGATGAAGAGTCAGACAGGACTGAATAACAACAACAAAAATTTGTACTAATCTTTTCCCTATATATTTCTCTCATAATGAAGCTTCACTTCTAATAAAGAAAAACAGGTCATCAAAAGCAACCCACAGCATGCAACGCAGAGTAAGAGTAGGAGTTCCTTCACTATTTCACTTCCCTAAAAATTTTTACCTTTTTTAGATAAGAATATTTTCTGATTGAATTAATCAGTCAGAGCTGAGTGTAAGCTGAGTGAGGACTTGTACCACTTCTTAAAGCAAAGACACAGGTGATTCCTAGGAAATTTGTATAAAAGAGAGGCGTGATCTCAGAACCATAGAGGCATTTGGAGAGTCTGAAAGTGGAGAGGCAGGAGCAACATGATTCTGACATAAGCTGAGAAGCAGCCCCCATCAGGCAGCCAGAGAAGGGAGAAATAGGATAGCACTGGGCTGTGACAGAGAAGGGAGGTAACAAGAACAGCCATAGACTCTACAGGCATCTTGGAAAGGAAGACCCTGGCTGCCACCCCCCAGTGTACCTACCTACTCAAGGACTGGAGAAAAAGTCTGCTCTTTTCGCAGCTTCTTCTCCCAGTGCCTGTCTATACACAGGCACTGTGATACAACCTGCTGTTTCATAACTCAGATGTTTCCAAGAGGCACCAGGTTAACTAGAGAAATAAATAAATGCAAATGTAGGCAGGGACTGCAACCCCTGCCTAAATGTTGGGAATTTTTCTAACTGGGGTCTTGGAGAGATCGTAATTGAGCTCATAACTTTTTACCTAAAATAAACTCCCTTAAGCCACAGAAAAGGGAACCATGTAAACCTTAAAGGCCATTATATTGCCCCCAGGCCTTAAAAAAAAGCTAATTATTATACAGGGTGTTTTATTAGTATGACAACATATGTAGCATTCCACACCAATTTTTCCCATCTCTCTACTTAGAAGAAGTAAATGTGTTTTATCATCTGTTAATCACAAACAAAATCAGTCTTAGCAATTACTTGGCATTTTCTATTATGTTACTATAATGATTAGTGCCTGATATGTAGTAAGTTCTTAATAATTGCTTGTTGATTATGTATCCTTCAGTTCTACTTTCTTTTCTCTGTATCAATTCGTATGAGTCTTCCCAAGTTCCTCTGAAGTCTTCAAGTTCATCGTTTTTCATAGTGGAAGAATATTCTACTACATTCATATGCACAATTTGTTCAGCCATTTTCCAATCGATGGGCACTCACTCTGTTTCTAGTGTCTTGCTACAACAAAAAAAAAAAATATGCTGGTATTTTTGATTTATATGAGACTGTTCTTTCTATCTTTGTCCTCCTTGGAGTTCATACCCTGTAGGCAGGATCGCAGGTTCAACAATTTAGTAACTTTTCTCACATATTTAGTTATATTATTTATAAGACTAATTAATTAATAGCCCACTGGGAATTGTTACAAAAAATAATAAAAGGAAGACTAGTTTGTTCCTGGCGTCTTCTCCTTTTCCCTTTCAGGAATCATGGAAGATGTGAATTCTGGTCCTAGTTCTACCAATAATGGGTGGTGTGACCCTTTATTCTTGCCAGGCTGTAAAAAAGAATGCCCACGTCTTCAGAGAATTGTACGCATAATCCAAATTCAGGTGAGGGTGGAATGAACTTCATCCTATTTCGTTTGCAATAACTTCTTGAACTGGTCCTTCATTTAGGGAAGGGATAATAGAATTAAAATATCTGAAAAAGAATAAGTTATCTTTCTCTCTCTTTCTCTCTCTCTCTCTCTCTCTCTCTCTCCATATATATATATATATATATACATACATGTATGTATGTATATGTATGTATGTATATGTGTTGACGATTTCCCCCACCCTCAGCCTATGTGTAAAAAAACTGCAGCTTAAAATATTTAGTGATGTGTCAGCCAAAACTTACCCTGACAACAATGAGAGCTAAGAGTCTGCAGCCCAAACAGGGAAGGTTTTTTCTTAAATCTATTTTCTTTATCAGCAATATTCAGGCTTCTTCTGCTGAAGGGAAGATGGTGAGAATGTTCTGAGACTATGTATGCAAACTTTGCCAAATAACTTAACAGTCTGAACTTTAGTTTTTTATTTGTAAAGTGAGGTTCAACCAAACCAGATGGTGTCTAAAGCCCCTTCCAACTATAGAAGAATTTGACAAATTAAGAGAGGCCATGCAATCCCCTTTTCTAGATCTCTTCATGAAATAACTAAGCCAACTTCTTTCTAAAATGGTTATGGATAAAAAAGGGAGGAAAATGGACTGAACAGCCTCATTTGATTCTTGCCAGCCCTGGAAATGTGATTCTTTAAATGGATGACATTGGCCCTAGAGAGATTCTACCAAGGCCATTACCCTTTGGAGAAAGTTAAGATAATTGTTTGGGATTTGGTTTTGTTTTTCCCAGGTCTTTTCTGATGTGGAAGAGAAGCCTAAAGCTAAAATAAACTTTTCTGAGTTAGGTGAACATCATCCATTCTTTCACAGACTGATTTTCAGGCAACGGGTTTTCACCCAACTCTCCTTCATCATACGCTCTCTGCTCTCTCCCATTCTATCACCCCTTTGTTCTCCAAATGCCCCTCCTTTATAGAAGCTGTCTGACTGGGAGCTTAAAATATTGCTGGACAATAAAACCCACCCATCAGAGCCAATCCAGTCATATCTGCTCAGTCGTGCAATGCAGCAAGGGTGGGGTGGAGTGGGGGGAGCTTTTAGGTGGCAAAGGAAAGAGAGCAGGGTGCCCATTTCACTGCTGAGTGGCCAAGAGAAGAGGAACACACTTTTCCAGGGGGACCCTGTTCATAGTGGCAAGTTGTCCTTCAGGTGGTATTGGTATTTAACCTTTCCCCTTAAGGTTTTTTTCTCCTAGCTCAATCTGAGAGGTATCATGGGCAGGGAATTCCCAGAAGCTTTTCCAAAAGCAAAGCAGCTGCTGAAAAAAGGGCTGTATCTCAGGTTTGGGATGGCTGGGCTTGGAGTTTCAGTTTGAGAGAACATTTAAGGGCTGGTCTGAGAGCTTGAGTAGTTAGCAAGTGAAGGGAGATCAGTATAAGACGGGTAAAGCTAGCAAAGCTCCAATGGCAATCTGTAACTCAGAGAATCTCTTTCAAGAACTTTGCTAGTAAGAGTTACCTGACATGGTGAACTCCAGGAATCCAGAGTAAACAGAGCAGCTAGTGAATGAAATAGTCAAAATACAAGTCATATGAAACATTTTTAAAAAAACAACATAGGAATCAAAATTAATCTAATTTTCTAATGATAATAAAAGCTCTTAGATGGAGTGGCTAAGGCAAGAGTAGGTAGTGCCAGCCATGGGGAACAGGGAAACAGATTTGCCAAAGGACTGGAAAGTCCGTGGAGGGAGTTGGCTTTGCATTGTTGGCATGGGGTGAGAGCTTCTGACCTAAGTGTTGAATTGAGGGGGAAGTGGCTATTCTAGAAATGTGCGTGGACTGACATTTTTTACCTATGGCCAACCCAGAGGGTAAGTGATCATTTAATACCTCAGTTTGTCTGTTAGACTGGATGTATATGTGCTGACCTTCCACCAAAACTCAGGGGAAAAGGATACTTGGAAAGACATATCTTGGGTGCAGGGAACAGACCTTTTTTAATTGAGCCTGCTACTGTGATTTTTTAAAAGGTGTTTATAGGTCTGGTTTGGCAGGGCTGGGGCTGGGAGGTCTTTTCAGACCTAAAAATGCTTCTTTAGAGAGAATAGGGACTTGTAATTTCATTGATTGTAAGGAACTCCCAGATGAAGATATTCTTCAACCAATAGGGTTTAGCACTTTCCAAGCAACTAAGAGGTTTAGATCATGGGTCAGCAAACTACTGCTTGCAATGCCAAATCTGGCCCACTGTCTGTTTTCATAAATGAGCTAAGAATAGTTTTTACATTTTTAAATACAATAAAAAATTGATTTAAAAATGTAAAAACATTTTTAACTAGTGGGCCACATCTGGCCCTCAAGCTGCAGTTTGCTGCCCTTGCTTTAGATAATTGCCTAGAATACGGAGAGATTAAGTAAAGTGCCCAAGGTCACACAATAGATGTGTTTCAGAGGCAGAACAGGAATCCTGCTCTTCCTGGCTCTGAACATGGTTCTCATCATGCTCCCTCTTTAGAGAAGAAAAAAAGGAAATAAATGAGCATGCTCTTCTTCCAGGTTCAGTCCTGCTTCCCCAGGACACTTTGCTTGGTCTTTTTGCTTTGGCTTATTATATAGTTGACAGGATGAAGTCCACAACAAATTCCTGACTTGTGTCAATGACACTGGAGTTTCTCTCCTGGGAAACACTGTTACCTTTTTTCCTTCATGCGGGAATGGAAAAACTTTGTCTTTAACTTTGATCTCTCTCTTCCTGGTATTATGAAAAGCTTTATGAATGAGTTTAAAGACCACCTAAGCCACCCTACCTTTGCTAGAAAGGGCACAAAATGAGGAGGATGCTTTTGGTGTTAGTTAGAAACTAATAGAGGTTAATGTGGCTTGTAAGATGTGGCACAGTGTAGTAAATTATCATCCCAGCCTTGGATTTAGGAAATTCTGGGTTTATGTCCTGCCTTTGACACTTACTGGGTGAGTGACCATGAGTGAGTTACCTAACATCTCCCTCAGTGCCCCTAGGAAATCCTCAAAAACCATAAATTACAAAAAACTTGCTTGATTGGAAAGAGTTCCTGCACCAGGAGTCCTCTATACCAATGAAATCCTGGATCCAGACCCAAAATAAAAGTGGAGAAGAAGAAATTGCTCAGGGGAGATGAAGCGAAACTTAGGCTACCAACCTCAAAGTTGATATACCGACCTTATCCAAACTCACTTCTCAAAACAGTTAGTTCTGTATTTATTTATTATGTCTATAGTTGACATTCTTTTGCAAGGTCTTATTGGATATAAGACCAACTATATGGAAGAGAGTGTTGGTGTTTATAAAGGACAGTGAATTGACACTGGAACAGAGCATTTGGGAGGGAAATTCATTTTTCAAAATAAACAATACCACTATCAATGACCTGAGTTTTCTGTAGTACCTCCTTTGTAAGGGGCTTTGTGCTAAGCATTTTGGGAGATTACAAAGGGTGAGGAATAAATGAATTGCTCACAGTTTTAAAAGAGAGATAAGACAGATAGATATATGTGTAGCATTAAGAACTCATACATGTTCATGCACATGTCTTTCCACACAAATACTTGCGTACAGATGCACATATATAAGCATGAACCCACATCCATGCATTCAGAGATAAGTAGATTGTGTCGGTGTTCATGTTACAAGGGGTTAATCCAATTGAGCACAGCTCGAACTTTTAAAACTATGTGTATGTAACCCTAGAGAGAATATTAACGGTGCTGCACAGAGATTTACAGTTGAGTGAAGCAGAGATTGATGCTGCAGGAGTAAATTATAGAAGCTATTGATTTTATGTGGGGTTTAGATGGAATTGGTTAATTGGAAACCTGGTCCTCCTACCTACATCACACTATGTGAATTTGATCCAGCAAGTATCTGGGGTTTTTTGCCTGTCAAGGGGAGGATACAGTATTTCTCACCTACCTTCAGTGATGTAACAGAACCTCATGGTAAATCAACTGAAGGATTGAGTTTGGAGTCAGAGCACTTGGCTTAAACTCCTGGCTCTTTAACCTACCACTTGGGTGATCTTGAGCATTCCATCTACCCTTTATGACTTCAGTCTTCTCATCTGTCAGTCAGTCAACAGGCATTAATTAAGCATGTTCTATGTGCTTGGGCAGCTAGTGGCACAGTGGATAGAGTGCCAGGCCTGGAGTCAGGAAGACTCATCTTCCAGGGTTCAAATCTAGCCTCTGATACTTACTAGCTATATGACCCCAGGCAAGTCACTTAAACTTGCTTGTCTCAGTCTCTTCATCTGCAAAATAAACTGGAGAAGGAAATGGCAAACCACTCTAGCATCTTTGCCAAGGAAACCCCAAATGGGGTCATGAAGAGTTGGACGCTACTAAAAAAAAAAAAACTAAACAACATGTGCTGGGAAGTGTAATAAGCACTGGGGACAGAAGGCAAATACATGGTGTCCACCTTTTAGGAGTTCAAATTCTAACGGGAGACACAGCATGTAAACAGCTATGTGATAATCTGTCTCTGTGTGTGTATGTGTATGCTGTTGTTCAGTCATTTCAGTCATGTCGGACTCTTTGTGATCCCATTTTGGATTGGCAAAGACTCTGAAGTCATTTACCATTTCCTTCTCCAGCTCATTTTACAAATGAGGAAACTGAGGCAAATAGGATTAAATTACTTGCCTGGGGTCACACAGCTAATAAGTATCTGAGGCTGGATCTGAACTCAGGTCTTCCTGACTCAAGGTGCAGTGCTGTATCTGCTAAGTCACCTATTTGTCCCATAAGTAGATGGAAGGTGATCTCAGAGGGAAATCATTAGAAGCAGAGGAGACCAAGAAAGACCTCTTACAAAAGATGAGATTTAAGCCAAGTCTTGAAGGAAGTCAGGGAAGCCAAGAGGTGGAAATAAGGAGGGAGAGAATTGCAGGCATAGGAAACAGCAAGCCCAAAACTCACAGGTCATGTGCAAAGAACAGCAAAAAGGCCCATGTCACTGGATCATAGAATATTTATTTGGAGGGCAGTAAAGTGTAAGAAGACTGGAAAGTAGGGAGGGGTTCATTGTAAAAGGCTTTGAATGACCACCAAGGATTTTATATCTGATCCTTGAGATTATAGGGAACAACTGGAGTTTACTGATTAGGGGAAGGAGAAGAAGGGGGGAGAAGGGTAAAATGATAAGATCTGAATTTTAGGAAACACACTTTGATAGCTGAATAAAGGATAGCTTTGAATGAAGAGAGAACCAAGGCAAAGAAACCAATCTGAAGGTGACTGCAACATTCCAGGCATGAGGCGATGAGCCTGTAACGAGGTGGTGTTGGTATGAGTGGAGAGAAGAGAACATACACGAGATGTTGTGAAAGGAGAAACGATAAAATTTTGCAACAAATTAGATATGTGGAGCCTGGGTGTTTGGGAGCATATGGTGGTGCTAGGCGAGTTTGGAAGATGGGAGGGTTTGGAGGAGGAAAGATAATGAGTTCTGTTTTGGACAACGTGAGTATGATATGTCTATGTGACATCCAGTTCAAGATATCCAAAAAACAGTCAGTGATGTAGAACTGAAGGTCAGAAGGCAATTTGAGCTGAGAATTTAGATCTGAGAATCATCACTAAGTGAGGTAGTAGGGGAGAAGAAAGAGAAAGGGACCCAGCACACAGCCTTGAGGGATACTTGTGGCTAATGGGTATTACCCAGATGAAGGTCCAGCCAAGGATAAATAAAGCAGGAAGCCAGGACCTCAGGTAAGAGAGAGGAGAGCAAGTGCAATGATAGATGGGAACCTAAGGAAGGATGAAAAGGTTTGGGATAGCCAGTGTACTGAATGGGAGAGGGCATTGATTGGTGAAGTTAAAAGGATTACCTTGCTTCACTGACTTGAGATTATGTTAGATAAATGCATCAAACAACATCTAAGTTCAATCCACCTCTAAATTCTCTGAATTTATTCCTGTGATCTTCCCTATAACAACTAACTCATAAGACCCAATCACTGCCCCTGTATAGAGACTAAGTGGTAAAATCACAGGACATAGAACTGAGCTAGATCAGAGCTTCTCAAACTTTTTCCACTTCTGACCCTTTTTCCAGCCTCAGCAGTGTTTGTTGGCATTGTGTGGCCTGAGGGCATGTGCAGTGCAAAGTGCACATGTTTTGTGTTCAGAACCAAGGCTGCAGTGATGTTACACGATACCAGGGACACCTAAGGTTCATTATGTGTTTGATTTTTAATTAATCTTTGGTCATTGCATGCTCAGAAATCTTTTGCTGTTGCCAAATTTTTCTGTGCTGATCTAGATGAGACAACTCAGCCCAGAGAGACTTAGTAATGTGCCCAAAGTCACACAGCTAGTAAATAGTGTATCAAGGCTTCAAATCCAAATCTGACTATAAATCATGTGTTATAACTAAATCATAGTTTGTTGTTCAGTCATACTGGACTCTTTGTGACCTTATTTAGGGTTTTCTTGGCAAAGATACCAGAGTAATTTACCATGTCCTTCTCCAACTCATTTTACAGATGAGGAAACTGAGGCAAACAAGGTTAAGTGACTTGCCCAAAGTCACACCACTAGTAAATGTCTGAGGCCATATTTGAACTCACAAAGATGAGTCTTCCTGACTCCAGGCATGGCACCAATTAGCTGCCCCAAAAATCACAGCAAGAAAAGCACTATAAATAAAGGTCTAACTAGGTTGTTGCATCCGGTGCCTAAATAACTGGACTGGTTCTTTAAAAAAAAAAATAGACTGCCACCAGTTCAATTAAACAATTTGTAGGCTCACAGGTTTAAAGCAAGAAGGAACCTTGAAGTCCATTTAGTCAAACCCCTGATTTTATGGATGAGAAAACTGAGGCTCCAAAAAGTGAAGTGACTTGCCCCAGGTCACATAGGTGGTAAATGACAAAGATAGTGCTCTGAGACTAGAGATATGGAAATCCCCTGTTGTTTCTAATGCCCCATATCCCTGGAACACCCTTCCTAGCCCAGAAATTGGGATTCTGTGATGTTATCAATGCTTCAGCATCCAGGGAGAATAGAAGTCCAGCAGATTCTTCTGAGCATCTAGAGACCCAAGACCCAAGAGACCCCAAAGAAGTGACCTCCTTTCCTCCTCATCAAGAAACAGCACGTAGGGGAATGAGTTCAGAAGTCACCACTGAACCCAAGACTTATCTCCATGCTTTATGGACAGCTAGCCCTCCACATGCACTGAATAACCAACCCCTCTAATCTTTGTGACCCAGTTTTTGTCAGATATTTGAGGCAAGATGTAACATAAAACTCTTCTATCCTTTCATTAGAATACTTTATTAAGCATTTAAGGGCAGAATAGCTCACATTTATATGGTGCTTTAGAGTATACAAAGCACTTTTCCACAACAACCCTCTGAAGTAAGTAGTACAAATGTTATCCACATTCTGCCATTTAGAAAACTGAGGCTCAACCTTTCCCACAGCTCTAAGTATCAGAACCAAGATTTAAAGCTAAATCTTCTAAACACCAGGGCTAGCGCTCTTTTCAGTAACAGCATAAAGCTAAATATGTTGGGGTGTTTTTTTTTAAATAAACTCCAGGCCTTCTTAAGCAGAGAATTGTTCTTTCTCTAGTCCTACCTCAATTGAATTAAGAGGAAGAAAGGTTGGAGGCAGGAGAACTTGGGGGAATCAAGGTGCACCAGACACCAGACAGGTCCTGGTGGTAACAAAGACACCAGCAGCTGGGGGTCACTGCCACCCAATAGATCTACTAGAGTTCAGGCTTGTTTGGGAAGGCTGAGAAGGTGGCACAGAAGCTAGGCAGTCAAAAGCATTTTATTAAACACCTGCTATATGTCAGGCAATGTGCTAAATGCTGAGGCTACAAAGAAAAGCAAAATAAACAAAGAAAACAGTCTCAAATTGTTCACAATCTGATGATGGAGACAATATGCAAACAATCAGATACAAATAAGATGCAGACAGGATAAACTGGAGATGATCAACAGAGCTGAGGCATTGGCAGTAAGGAAGTGCGAGAAAGGCCAAGGAGGCAGAGAGGAGAATTTCCAGCATGGAGGAAAGCCAGTGAAAATGCCTGGACTTGGGAGAGGGAATGTCTTGTTTGAGCATGGAGGCCAGTGTCACTGGATGAGAGAGTACGTGGAGTGAGGGGGGCCAAGTTATGAAGGATTAAACACCAAACAGGAGATTTTCTATTTGATCCTGAAGGTGATAAGGACCCACTGGAGTTTATTGGTGACATAATCAGGCCTGTGCTTTAGGAAGATGAAGAGTTGGGTCTGGGGTTCACTCATGAGTATTCCCTTTCCACTTGAGTTTCTTTCTAAATGTTGTTGTTCAGACTTTTTTTTTTTAGTCATTTCCAACTCTTCATGACCCCATTTGGGGTTTTCTCGGCAGATACTAGAGTGGCTTGCCATTTCCTTCTCCAGCTCATTTTACAGAAGAGGAAACTGAGGCAAACTGGGTAAAATGACTTGCCCAGGGTCACACAGCTAGTAAATGTCTGAGGTCAGATTTGAACTCAGAAAGATGAGTCTTCCTGACTCCAAGCCTGGCACTCTATCCACTGCACCATCTAGCTTCCCTTCCCAAGTGTTACAAGGATAAAATAATTTGGGGGCATGACCTACTTCAGAGATAGAGGGGGGGAAAAACCCTACCCTAGCTAGAATTGGATCTAGGTGTAGGCACAGAAAATGAGAACTAATCCTCTTTCCTCCCTCTTCTACAAACACACACACACACACACACACACACACACACACACATTTCCCCAATTAGCTGGCAGCAGCTCTCTCTCTGTGTTGGCATCAGTCAGTGGTACATCAGCATTGGCTGCGAGTGTGCCCAGATTCACCACAGCGCATAAATGGGATTTCTTGCTGCTGCCGTTTGGACACCTAGGCAAAGGGAAACTGGAGAGCCTATGGCACCACTAGCCTCGGTTGTACCCTATTCCTATGCCTATATAGAATCTTCTTCCAGCAGTAAGCTTCACGACTTGGCTCATGAGCGCCCCCTCCAGGTTTCCCACTCTAACTATCTTCTTATCCTGAGAATAGGGTGTGACTCTAGCCCCAGCTCCCAGACATCAGCACACAGCCCTTCTTTAGACTTTTCAAATGTTTTCATTGTTATCGCTATAAGGAAACATGTAGGGCTACAAAATAGCAACTAAGAGGGCGAAATAAGGAGTCTCCCAGGTCTTTTTCAGCTCCCTCTGTCCCTGACCAAATTCCCTTTCTTCTGTACAGACCAGAAGTTCATTATTTTTGTGCTTTGACTCCTCTGGCAGTCTGGTAAAGCCTGTGGACCGCTCTCAAGACAATTTAAAAAAAAAATAATTGAAGGAAATGCTAAATTTCAGTTTGAGGTTAGTGAGAATAAAGATCATTTTTTTCCATCGAAGTTTGCAGACTCCTTGTGCCCTGAAATCTGTCCTAATATGCCAGGTTAAAACTCTAGATCTGGTCTGAAAATAGCCAGCCTAAACTCACACTTACATGGCACTTTATGTTTTGCAAATCACTTTACTAATATAATAACAATAGCTAACATCTGTATAGTATGTGCTATATGCTGAGCACTATGTTAAGTGCTTTACAAATATTGCCTCATTTGAGCCTCACAACAACTCTAGAGGTACGTGATATTATTCTCTCTGTTTTACATATGAGGAAACTGAGGCAAACAGAGGTTAAATGACTCACCCAAGTACACACAGTTAGTAAGTGTGTGAGACCAGATTTGAACTCAGGTCTTCTGGACTTCTGGCTCAGGGTCACACCGCTAGCAGGGATTTGAACTCACATCTTCCTGGCTCCAACTCTAAAGTTTATCTGCCTTCCTAAAAGCTCTTGGCTTCCTAGCCAAGATAAATTTAGCTTGGGAACAGGCTATTAGGATCTTCAGCTGCCTTTAGAATCAGAGAGAGAATTGTATCTCTGGGCTTGGGTTCTCCTGGCTTCAGGAAGGCACTTCTCTGACTACTCCTCCAAAGATTTCTCCCCTGGGTTTCTGGACATCCTGCAAAAATGTTATAGATATAGCCTTCATCTGACCCAAAGATTTCTGGGCCCTCCTGAAGGATGCCTTCACCCTGGTTCCCTGGATTTAAAAAAAAAAAGTTCTTCCCTAGTATAGACAATCAGGGTTAAGTGATTTGCCTCGGGTCACACAGCTAGAAGTGTCAAATGTCTGAGACCAGATTTGACTCCTCCTGACTCCAGGGCCAGTGCTCTATCCATTGTACCACCTGGCTGTCCCACCCCCAATTAAACTTTTAAAGATTCTTCTGGTTCAGGTTTTCCTGAACTAACTAGGATTCCTTCATCAGAGCTCCTCATACACACATACACCCAATTCATTCTCCCTGCCTCCCACAAGCCCACTCCAAATGTCCCCAGCCACATTAATAATAATAGCTTGTATTTATATAGTACTTTAAGTGATTTTGGATATCTCCAGAGAAGAGAGTCTTTAATAATCTCTAACAATGCTCACTGCTAAGCCATTTTTCCATGGATGTAACTTAAATCCTTCTTGCTACAATGAAATTCTGTTTCCTTTCCTTGAGAGTCCAACAAAACAAAACCAACAACAACAAAAATAAATAAATAAACAAACAAACAAACAAATAAATAAATACACCGAACAGTGGCCCATAATAGGAAAGTGTTTAGGAGGTCTAGTAAGAGATTAGCAGGGACAAGCATAGGTGGATTACCAGTCTTTATATCAATGGCTTTCTAGCATTTAGAACTGTCCTACAGACCAGCCCACCTTTGCTTCTACTCATACGATCTCAGACAGAAATTGTTTAACCATTCTGGGCCACAGTGGCTCTCATCTATAAAACTAGATTTGACCAGATGGCCTCTAAGGTCCTTTTCGGCACTAAATCTATTACCATTTGTATTTATCTATAATCATTTCATCTTTCACCATCACACCATGAATGGGCTGCCTCAGAGGGTAAAACTTTTCCGTCACCAGAGATATACCAACAGAAGCTTGATCCGTTAGAAAGTCTTGCCTTGGGGTAGGAAATTGGACCAAATGACCACTAAGTGACCACTTCCAGACATGGCAAAAAGTGTGAGCAAAAACATTAAGGTAAGAGAAAGGGGTATATGTTCAAAGAGCATTGCACGGGCACCATCAGGGAGTAATATCTTAATGTATTTTACGCTTCAACTGAACTCCCCTATTTTCTGTTCCACTTCAATCTCCCAGCTCCGTGCCTTTGTCTGAGATGCACTCCATGTTCAGCTCTGCCTCTTGGAATCCCTCACTTCCTTTGAGACCCAGCCCAAATGCCACCTCCCATGCAAAGCCCTACTCAATGGCCCCGGTAATAATAGTCTCTCGTTCCAAAGTTGCCTTGTGTCTACTCATCTGTTGCATATCATATCCCCTCAATAGAAGATGCTGTTTCATTACTGTCTTTGTTTTACCAGCACCTAGAATTGAGCTAGCCAACCAAGACACTAGCCAATATTCAATAGTCATCAATAAATGTTGACTAAGCATCTACCATGAAATCAAATATGCTTGAGGTGCTGGGGGGAGATGAATAAATGAATGATTAGCATTCATTTATCAAGCACTGCACTGAATATTGGAGATACAAATACAAAAGTGGACCAGCCCTTGCCCTCAATGAGCTGTGGTAATTGGATATGTGAAAGCACATATAAAAACAGAGGGCAATTAATGTCAAAAGAGCACTACTATAAATGGGAGATATACTCCTAGAAGGGAGTTAGAGGAGGCAGGCGCCAGAACAGTGTTAAGCCAATGTGATCCAGCATAAGTCCAGAGCTGACTGTACCAAGGTAGGAAGTTCACTTCACCAGGGTAGGAAGCTTAAACAGGATGACCAGAGAAAAGCTGGCACTAGCATGGGGTGGGGCGGAGGGGGGGTGGACAGTGGGAGTCAGGCAGATTGGTGTGATGGGGCTGAGCCAACATAAACTAGGCTAAGGCAAGGAACACTAGGGAGGTCTGAGTTGATATCAACCAATTGGTCAAAAGGATGTAATTTGTTGAAGTAAACTTTTATAACGTTAAGGTTTGGGTTTAGCAATGATACATCAATGTCATTAGTTTAAGAACAGAGTTGGCTGGAGTAACCTCATGTTCTATATCCCTGAACCCCAGTGTGGCTGGGTTCAAATACAGAAAAAACACATGCTCAAAATCAGAACAGTGAGCCAAGAAATAGATCAGGCCATTCACCCATGTCTGCAAAGCGTAGTGTGGGACCAAGAGCCAAACTATAGACTAATTGTTATGTCAAGCTTTTATTGTTTATAGTCGTTCTATTTATTTATCTCTCTCTTTCTCTCTCTCTCTCTCTCTCTCTCGATATATATATATATATAAAACCTATATATCTATTATATTAAATATATCTATATTGTTTATAGCTGTTGTATTTATCTATATCCATATATAATCTATACATCTATTATATTAAATATATCTACATTTATTGTTTATAGCTGTTTTATTTGTTTATCTATATCTATCTATATGTAATCTATATATCTATTATATTAAATATATCTACATTTATTGTTTATAGGTGTTCTATGTATCTATATCTATATATAATCTATATCTCTATTATATTAAATATACCTACATTTATTGTTTATAGTTGTTCTATTTATTGATATATATCTATTATCTATGTATCTATTATATTAAATATGTTTGCATTTATTGTTTATAGTTATTCTATTTATCTATATATCTATATCTATTATATTGAATATATCTATATTCATTGTTTATAGTTCTATTTCAAAGGAGATGAACTTATTTGTGGCATATATTCAAATCCATGTAATAATCTTCCATGTTATAAAAACAATTTCCATTTCTTTGTGTCAAACGCATTTTTAATAGACTTGTGTCATTAAATATCATCCCATTCACACTCACAGAGATGGACTATGATGTCATGGATGGAGAGCAGGCCTCCAAGTCAGAAAGACCACCATTCAAGTCCTGCCTCTGACACACACTGACTGTGCAGTCCTGGGCACTCATAGGGTTCTAGGCAACCCTTCCAAATGAGAAGTTACAGAGGAGGTGCTGAGCTGCATCGGTAGAGAGGGTCCTCGTCACCTCTTATCTTCATGGCATTCCCATAAAGCAAAAGGCCATGGGTAGGATGATCCTCATTTCAGAAATGAAAAGGCTGCCTAGGAGTCTTTCATTTCCTTCCTCTTCTTTGTCCTTTGCCGCCACCCTAATCCAGTAAAACCTGCTCTCCACCCAGTGAACATACTTATGGTAAACCATCTGATAACTGACTGACAAACACACTGAGAATTAGGGCTAAAGGTGAATCTAGAAGCTGGGCTTCCTGCCTTGGTCAAAGGCTCATGCAACCCTACATATTGGCATTGTTTTGTGGACAGTGGTAGGGGAGGGAAAGGGAGATGCTTTCAATAATATAAAAAATATAATAGGCTTAGAGCTATGGAGCCTTAGAACTCATCAAGTCCAACTGTTGTCCAGAGCCCATTTGGGGTTTTCTTGGCAGAGATACTGGAGGGGTGTTGCCATTTCCTTCTCTAGCTCATTTTACAGATGAGGAAACTGAGGCAGAGTTAAGTGACTTGCCCAGGGTCACACAGCTAGTGTCTGAGGCCAGATTTGAACTCAGGGAGAGGAATCTTCCCGACTCTAGGCCCAAACCTCTATGCACTAAGACGCCACCTAGCTGCCCCTCATCAAGTCCAAACCCTCCCATTTTAGAGACGAACAGGAGAGGTTAAGTGATTTTCTCATGGCCATACAACTAGCGAGTGTCAGAGATGAGGTTTGAATTCAGGTGACTAAATCCAGTGTCCTCGCCGCTAAGTTGTGCTGCCTCAGCAAAAAGGCAAATGGTTCATGCTTCGTCCACTCACTCTTTTTGTACTCTTCCTCCCCTAGGGGGTGAAAAATGGGTGATTGGAGTTTCCTGGGGAACATCTTGGAGGAGGTGAATGAGCACTCCACCGTCATCGGCAGGGTCTGGCTCACTGTCCTCTTCATCTTCCGGATCCTCATCCTGGGCACGGCGGCAGAATTTGTGTGGGGAGACGAGCAGTCGGACTTCGTATGTAACACCCAACAACCAGGTTGTGAGAATGTCTGCTATGACGAGGCTTTCCCCATCTCCCACATCCGCCTCTGGGTGTTACAGATCATCTTCGTTTCCACCCCATCCCTAGTGTACGTGGGCCATGCTGTGCATCACGTCCGGATGGAAGAAAAGCGGAAGGAGAGGGAAGCTGAGGAGATGTGCCAGCAGTCTGGGGGCAATGGGGAGAGGCTACCGTTGGCCCTGGATCAAGGCAGTACCAAGAAGAGCAGTAACAGTACCAAGGGCACCAAAAAGTTCCGGCTGGAAGGGACCCTCTTGAGGACCTACATCTGCCACATCATCTTTAAGACTCTCTTTGAGGTGGGCTTCATCGTGGGACATTACTTCTTGTACGGTTTCCGAATCCTGCCCTTGTATCAGTGTAGCCGATGGCCCTGCCCCAACGTGGTGGACTGCTTCGTGTCAAGACCCACCGAGAAAACCATTTTCATCCTTTTCATGCTGTCTGTGGCCTCCGTATCCCTCTTCCTCAACATCATGGAAATCAGCCACCTGGGCATGAAGAGAATCCGATCTGCTTTCAACAGGCCCGCTGAACAACCCCTGGGGGAAATCCCTGAGAAATCCCTCCACTCCATCGCTGTCTCCTCCATCCAAAAGGCCAAGGGCTACCAGCTCCTAGAAGAAGAGAAAATCGTGTCCCACTATTTCCCCCTGACTGAGGTCGGGGTGGTGGAGACAAGACCTCTTGCTGCTACCCCTTTCAGCCGTTTCGAAGAAAAGATTGGCACTGGACCTCTGGGAGATCTGTCCCGAGCTTACACGGAAACGCTCCCTTCCTATGCTCAAGTGGGAGAACAAGAAGTAGAGGCAGAGCGCGAAGAGGAGGAGGCAAAGGCGCCGCCAGAGGAGGAAGAGAAGAGGCAGGAACCGGAGGCAGTGACCCCGGAGGCGCCGGAGGCCACTGTGGGGCTGGAGGAAGAGGAGGAGAAGGAGAAGGCGGGGACCCCAATAGAAAGGAAGGCAGGAGATAAGCCAGAGCTGCCGGAGCTGCCAGTGGAGAAGGCGCCACTGTGCCCAGAGCTGGCAGCGGATGACACCAGACCCCTCAGCCGGCTAAGCAAAGCCAGCAGCCGGGCAAGGTCGGATGATTTGACTGTATGAGAAGGAACCAAACAAACACGAAGCAAAGAAAGAAGGCAAGAGAAGAAAAGATTTTTTAAATGATTTGAATGTTATCTCTCATTCTTTTATCCCTCACTTGGAACGGTCCTCTAGTGTAATGGTAGATGAAGCCTGTTATGAAATGACCCCTTTCTAGAAACTCTTTCCTTTCCCCAGAGGCCATCAAAGCAGACCCATTACCTTGAGGCCAATAGATAGCATCCCCAAGTGTCAGAAGTTTTCCACACTCCTTCACCCCCAAAGTCCTTCTTGGCCCCATTTTATCTCAGGAGCCCATTTGACCAGAGTCTTGGAGTGGCTACAAGTCTTAGCCTTCTCACTGACCCAGTCCATGTACCTCCCACCCATAGGAGCCATGACAGGTAGTGATTTTATGTGTTCCTCATGGAGATGTCTCATTGCTTTGTAGTCTCATCTTGTCAACCTTGTAGCCAAGCCACAGCTGTTTTACAGTTTAGAGAATAGAATAGAGCCCACCAGGTTCTGTACAATTTCAAGGCATCAAGCTAGGAACTCCCTGGGTTCTCATTGGCCAGTGTTGGAGACCCCTTTGGCTTCAGGTCCCACCCTAAGCTAGAGCTCCTTCAGAGGAAGAGAAGTGTCATACCCTAAACTCTCCCCTCAGTCTACAAAACAACCTTTCTCAGTCAACATAGTCTTAGGGGCATCTTCACACTTTCCCTTCCCTTCCCTTCTCTTCCCTCATTATTTTCTGATCCCTTTGTTCTCTCTTCAAAGATCAGTAGTTTAGCCAGATATCTGAACTTTCATCAAAGCCTGAGATCAGACTCAGTCCCTGGAGGGGAAGCACCAGCTGGAGGTGACTCCCAGACAGAGTTGGCCCTTAGAGCAGGCAACATGTCCCTCTGAACAGACCCATCAGAAAAGGGAGTCCCACACCAGGTGGTATAGATAGCCTTCTTAGACTGTTCCCAGGCATTGTATATGCAGTTGTATATGCAGAAGCAAACAGAATCAGTGTCATAAGTGAAAATTTGGAAGCACATTGTCTAAAGGCAAACATTTAGACAAGGGCTGACCTGTTCCCTGAGAAGAAGCAGACATAAGGAAACCAAGAATTTCCCACTTAAGCCAAACCATAAGTCAACTTCAACCTTGTCTGGAAAGTAGACCTGGCACAGTGGATAGAGTACTGAGCATGGAGTCTGGAAGACTCAAGTTCAAATCTGGCCTCAGACAGTTACTAGCTGTGTGACCCTGGGCAAGTCACTTAACCCTATTTGCCTCAGTTTCCTCATCTATAAAATGAGCTGGAGACAGAAATGGCAAACCACTCCAGTATCTTTGCCTAGAAAACCCCAAATGGGGTCATGAAGAGTCGGACAAGACTGAAAAACAACAAAGTACTAGGGGAACTGCCTTGCGAAAATTTGTGAAGTAGTTAAAAGTTGTCTTCCAGGGTTCCCTTTCTGCTCCCATTTCCCTCCATCTTTGTTCCTCCCCACCTCTACCTGCCTATGATTTCTCTCACTGTTGTCCTACCCAAGCCTGTCTTCCAAGTGGACAATGCCCTCACACTCTTCCTTTACATCAAAATCTCTATTCCCTTTGTGCCTCCATTCTCTCAGCTGCCACAGAGGAAGAGGATCTGAAACGATCCACACTAAGATCCCTTTATGTGTTGGGGTGGAGAGTAGAATATTTGCTTTCTTTTTTTCTTTTTTTGGAAAGGACAATGCCTTAGAACAATTTAGGCATGTCAGAAAGTGTGGCAGAGGGTCAGGAAAGATATATTCTGACAGAAGGTCTTTTCTGATGCGCTGGAATCTCACCACATCAGCAATACTTACTTCACCAAACTCCCCAAATAATAATTCCAATGGACTTGACCCAATGATTCCATCTGTAAACGGCTAAGTCAGGATCACTAGACTTCCCTGTCCAGGGAGGTGAGAAAGCTCCTTTGGTAGGGCTGGGCTGCAACTTTGTTCCTGAAAGCCCATTTTCATGGGGGGAAAAATTAATGACAGCCAAATCAGTGCCAGAAAATGCTGCTGTCCATCTCCTAACTAGTTAAAAAGGAAAAGGAAGCAAATCATATCCTCTTCCAAGGGAATGTGCTTCATGCCATGTGGACCCATTCATGCATGTCTAAGCTACTGGCGTTTTGCTGCTGCTGCTGCTGCTGTTGTTAGGTTTGTTCGTATTTGTGAACACTTGCCGTTCAGTGTCTAAGACAACTTGTCTTAAAGTTTATGGCCCTAAAGAGAATGTCGGGTTAACCAACTCTCCGTCTATACTCATCGGGAGAAACAGACCGGTTTGTGTAACAAGAGAAACGGGCGCTTAAGTCAAGAAACCCGGATTCTCCTAATTCCATCTCTCGCTGTGTAACTTCTGTCCAGTCACTTCGTCCCTCTGTGCCTGTTTTCTGTCTGCAAAAAGGATAAGACTTGTTGCTTCTCTGCCTCACAGGGATATCGTGAGGATTACTCAGTCGGCTGCCGGAAGCTCGAAGTAAACCAGTGTCTGGGGACCACGGTGTGTTCATTGTGAGGGCTAGAGGTAGGGAGAGATACTGACGGAATGGTCCAGCAGGGAATCTACTTGAACCTCACAGACGGCTTTGCGGTAGCCTTAGGGTGCGTTCGGTTTTCATTGGGAGGTAGAAACTCTCCCGATAACTTCTCTTTGAAGAGCGTTATCCTGACCCGAGGGAATAGACGTCGTCAGCTTTGAACCTGAAGTCAGAGGACCTGATTTGAATCTCAGCTTCGCAACTCGCAGCCTGTGTAACAGCTGCCAAGTAGCCTAACTTTTTTGAAACTCCCGTTTCCTCGTCTATAAAATGCTGGGGCTGGAATGGAGGACTTCTTAGGTGTCTTCTCACTCGCCTGTGAGCCTGTAAAACGGTAGCCCTCAGCACGCATATCCACTCAAGAACTTACAGCTTTTTCCCTTAGAGAAGAGTGGAAACAGAATGGTAAGTGCTTTTCTCCCCCCAGAAAACGCCCTTCATGCCACATCTTTCCAAAAAAGCTACTGCAGAGCTGTGGTCTGATTCCCATGTCAATAGTGACTCGAGCCCCAGAGGGGGTCCCAGGCCAGGGACTTCTGAAGCGGATGGCATTTGATAAACATAAACCAGCATGACCCCAGATTATCACCTCCCAGGGTTCCCTTTGGTATAAGTGTTATGCTTTCCCCAGCTCCTGGGTCATGTCCCTTGTTAGATAAATGACCAAAGAACAAGGCAAGGGGACTGAGCAAGAAATGGACATTTCGGGGGGGGGGGGGGGATTGCCCTCTGAAGCCTATTCCATACTGAAAATAGCAAAAGGGTCCTTCACTCTAAAAGAAAGTCCACTTCTCAAAATCAATCGGGGGAAACCAATGATGAAGAGAATGAGAACTAGGTTACAGCCAAACTGGAAATGTCAGTAAGCAACCAGGAGCTGCAACACTGAAACAATCCTCAAAGACACAACTTCTCAAGAGCCAAGCTGGGATGAGGCAGGGTGGTCTGGAGTCAGAGGATCTCAGTTCAAATCCTGCCTCTGATATGTAATACGTGTGCCATTTGGGGCAAATCACATAATTTCCACAGGCCCAGTTTCCTCATCTGTAAAATGAGAGTTTTGGACCAGAGGGTCTCTGAGATCCCTTCCAGTTCAAGATTTATGGTCCTATGGGCCTACATTATAGAAAAACCACTCTGCCTACCTCTTGTGAGGATGAAATGAGAAAGCCACTGAAATTGGTCAAGTGCTTTACACATGTAATTTACTATTAAGAAGGCCTACTCCCTGTGTTTCCAATAGGGCCCCTCTGCTCCTAGTACATGGCAGAGGCAGCCAGGCAGCTCTGGGCAAGAACTAAGTCTTGGCTAATGTGGGCCCAGAAAATCAAGCTATTCCTTACCCCGACCCCAACTTGGAAACATAGCAGGGGTAAGAGTCAGAAGAGGTCACTCTACCTGGCTTGAACTGAAGAATATCAAGCAAATCATTTATCTGCTCTAAGCTTTGATCTCCCTTTAAATAAGTTAAGGGTGATACCAACCTTTTTCCAGTCTCACAAGGTTGTCAAGAGGGCGTGATGCTTACTTGAATCTAATTGAATTCCTTGGAAGAAAATTACAATTGTGAATGAAAGAAAAAAAGAAAACCTCACTAATTCAGAGTTAAAGTGAGTGGGAGGAAGGGGAGTAAGATGTATTCATATTAAGGAGCAGTCCAAATCACATACTGGAGAGTCATTCCTTTCAAGTTGTGTGCATATTATAAACAATGGTTCTTGTACTTATATTGTAGTGAATCTGTGGTCATATCCATGATAACTCTGGTACAGAACACAAGCCATCCATCCACCCCTAGTCATCCTATGCAGCTACTTCCCATATCCCTCCATTAATCCTTCATAGTGCAACTACCCACTGCAATGGAGAACTTCCTTTGGTATTTTTTTCCTATTTTTGAAAATACATGTGCTACACTTAACTGCCTGTTACCTCTGTCCTTGCTACATGACAGACCAACCTCTTTTTAGGGTTGTATACATCTTCAATTGGCAGCTATGTGGTGCAGTGGATAGAGTGCCAGGCCTCAAGTAGGTAAGATTCTTCTTCCTGAGTTCAAGTCTGGCCTCAGACACTTACTAGCTGTGTGACCCTGGGCAAGTCACTTAACCCTATTTGCCTCAGTTTCTTCATCTGTAAAATGAGCTGGAGATGGAAATGGCAGACCTCTCCAGAATCTCTGCCAAGAAAACCCCAAATGGGATCATGAAGAGTTGGACACAAATGAACAACAAAAATGTCTTCAATGATGTATTTTATGCTATTTCTTACATTTATGTCATACAGAGGCCTACTTTCACTCACAATGGGCCTTTCCATTGTCCTGTGGGTCACCTGAAATTGTAGTTTTTCTGAGATCATAGCACCCTTTGCTTCAAGAGAATACTTATTTTTGAAAGATAAGCTTCTATAGAAGGAAACATTGAAATTCCTATACACTTCATAAATTCAATGTAGGCTTATCCTCTTCTACTGAATGCTGGGTTCAGTTCATTGTTCATCTTTGCACCTGTCCAAGATGTATGTATTGATAGAATAATTCAATGGATTGATTGCCCAACTACATGTCATAATCTCCACAGCATTCATTCTTCATCCACTTTGTTTTTCCTATTTAAATGGCTAGGCCAATCTCTTTCAAGTTATTATGGGCCACTTTGAGAGGTTCTCATAATGTCCCAGGGTTCAGTGCAATCAGCACAATGTCATTTGCAAACAGAAGAATCAGTATAACCTCTATATTGATGGAGAAATCTAACTTCTATTTGGACTATGTGCAGGACATCCTCTACCCACTATTCTGATAATTATCTTTAACAAGCTTAATGTTGTCCTTTCTTTTTGGTTATCTATTTTATGCAGATTCAAAACTCAATGTTAACAAAGCCGTTTTTTTTTTTTTGGTTTTTTTTTTTTTTTTGAGACTGGGTCTCCCTATGTCACTTAGGTGGGAAGGGCAGTGGCCACTCACAGGCCTAATCCCACTACTTAGATCAGGTGTCTTAACCTGCTCTCTTTCCAACCCAGGTCAATTAGCCCCTCTTTAGGCAATCTATTGACCCCATGCTCCTGGGGGCTCACCATATTGGTGCTGAACTTAGAAACTCAAATGGCTTTGGATCTATTGCAGTTCAGAATTACTGAGCTCAAACTATCCATTTGCCTCAACCTCCCCTAATAGAAGGGATTACAGTTATAATGGTGTATGGGGCCCACATTTACTAGAGCTTGGTTTTTGCCCAGCCCTGGCTGCTCAAACTGCATTGACTTTTTCTGCAGTATACCAGAAGCAGAGAGGTGCTTTTGGTATATGCCACCACCCCTGACAAGAAAATATTTTTCTATAAAATGTTACTGCTAAGACTCATCTTGGCAAAGAGATAACCCTGGATTCTCAAAGACCTTAAGATGGAAAGGCGTTGTGCGTGCTTCCAGGAAAATACTCTGTTGTGTGAGTGCAAGCCTAGCAGACAGCAAAAAGATTCATCACCAAAAGGTTAGTCACTATAAACTGAATCTTTTGGCCATAGTAACTCATGAAACAGAATAAAAATATAAAACTTTGCTATTGATGGAATGGTGGAAAATGGAAACATTAAAATGTAATTCTTCCTACTCTAAAAGTGCTGTCTTTGTCCAGTGCTGGATACACTACTGAAGGAACTGAAACATTAACTTTAGTATTTGCGCTATAATGAAATCAGAACACATAAAGAAGGTGCAGCCAAATGGAATGAAAGTTTACAGGTTATCCATAGAAAAGTAGAGAAAATTGGGAGTATTGGTTTCACTATGTGTCTAAAGACAAGAGGAAATAGCATTTCATAAGACTCTTGGTGCTATTGCCTTGAAGTACTTACAGTGTATATAAGCAAGAACATTACCATGCAGATAATTACAACTTTGAGCTGCTATTTTTTTTAAAGGATTAAGCATAGATTGATCATATGAAGGACTTGACAAGATTTTCCAAACAAGACAATTTATACCTTGATATTCAATAACTTCAATATAAAAGTAAGAAAGGGATAAGAAAGAGAAAACTATTGTAAAAACTTTTTTTTAGGATAAATAAAGTTAAATGGTCAAAGACTACTTAGAAGCCTCCCCCCTGTGTATTATGAATACTTTCTTCAAAAAGACAGTTAAAAGGCATTGGATGCAGAAAACAAACAAAAACCAGGAAATTATTATGAGAAATATTTTAGAATCAGTTATCTGTCTGCATTGCTATAGAACAAAAGGCAAAAATGAATGCCAAGTCAGAAGAAAAGATGAAAAATTATGTAGAATCACAGCTACTTTATCCTGTTTTTAAAAGCTGTTAACCAATAAACGGGAAATGGACAAAGGAAAAGATACTGACACTGATATCACCATATCTTAGAGAAAGTAAACTCTCTTCATTACACATAGATACATAACACATTTAATACAAAAGAATTACTACAGTGAAGAGGCAAAAGGACTCAGAAGCCACTTCAGGCAACAAATCTTTATTTCCCTTCCAAGAAGAGTAACATAGCAGGGAAGGGCAATTCCAGGATTTTGTTTTGTTTTCAATTTTTTATACAAGTTCATTTACAAAACATTATGGAATAGGATGATGGAAGATTACAAGTATCATGAATCGATAAAAAGTAGTTGAGGTGAGAAAAATCTGCAAAGGGTCTAGTATGATATCCATTTAAGGCAGATCACTGAAAGAGCAGAGAAGAACAACAAATATATGTAAATGGGCCAGATCTGCCACCATTTCTGTGGTAATCTGGCCTCACCAGTAACAATGACTGAACCAGAGCATGTGGACTCTACGATGGAACTTAAGATCATTAAGTTAGAAAAAGTAACAAAATATGATGAAATATAAATAGAAGAAATCAATTCTAGAGGTACCACAATTTTAAATGTAATCAAGGATTGATTTTCAGGATATCTTAGACCATGGAAGATTACAAAAAAGTTGTAGATAGTATTATTACTATTAAGTATAATTACTAACTCATATACCTACTTTCTCTTCTTTAAGAAATCTTTCTGAAAAATGATCTATGCTGATACTGAAAGTATCCTTGATGAAAATATGGTATGACAAAAAGTAGGGTTTCTCAGACAATTTTTTACGTCAGACTCCATCTTTGGAGTAATGTAACTGACTTAGAGTACTGGAGAATTTAAGATTTCATAGTGACCATGTCTATTGTGTGCTGATCATCCAAAAAAGCATTTGATTCAGTAGAGGAAAATTCAATGCTAAATGTATTGAACCATGTATCTCCCAAGTATGTATTAATGTAATACAAGATCCCATTATAAGATATGACAAGGCAAATAACTTGGTTCAAAATATGCTGAGTATTAAAAGGTACATACATATATGTATGTATGTATGTATGTATGTATATATGTATGTATGTGTGTATATCTATATGGGGAGGGGGAGAGGGAGAGAGAGATGCTCAGCAAAATGAAAGAGGTTAATCTAAAAAAATACATGATTCACAATAGACCCTTTTAAGAATATACTACAACTGTGCAATCCCTCGTATGTACAAGAATTAGTTGTTGAAACCAGTACTAACGTGATTTTTAGTATATTAAGACTTCAGTTTCTAAAATACCCTTTAGCTTGTGGGACAAGGGAACAAGTGGGTATGAAAAGGTCATCAGTGACTCTTATCAGTTATAAATCTTATTAGTTCCATACTCACTTTTAATCCTGAGAAAGTTGCAGTCATTGCCATAGGTGTTATGATGTCAGCATGCTTTCTTGTTTCCCAGCAAGAACTACCCATGAGGTATGTGTGGGGTGAGGTAGGTACCATCATTCCCCACTCTTCACCCTACACTCTTCTCTCTCACACCATCCTGTATTATAAGTATATTGTGCTTTAGTTATCGCTATTAGTGAAGTTCAGATAAAAGAGGCTAAAGGAAACATTCCTCTAATTCTAAATGCAGACCCTATAAAGTATAAGGAATAAATGCTCAATATGATAATGACTCAAGAACAGGAGTTTTCCCTGCCTGTGATCAAATACATATTAACTGAACAGGAAAAGGGCAAGAAAATGAAGAAAAGAGAAAAGCCATAACTAGGGTAGGATGAACAAGGTTCTGACCAGGAATGCTGAAATTTAGAAGATACAAAAATGCAAAATACTTATTGTAAAAAATTGTGCAATTTTAAAATTTGTTACTTTTATATTGAAATCGCCTTTCATTTAATGGGGGGGGGGGGGGGGAACCTGAGCTTAGCATCTAGTTATTAAGGCTAACTCATTTAAATAGGAATATGCCAGATGATTTCTTACTCCCTGAGATGGCCACACCCAAGGTGTGCTTCTCCTCAGCAGTGACCTTATGTTGTGTTAGGATCTCTACCTCACAGGGCTGGAGCTGAAATTCTCTCCCCTCATGAGGAGCAGTGTCCCAGAGTTTCTCCCTACCACCATTGGACCAGTGTCACAGGGGTTCTCCCTATACAGCTGTTTCCTGGGCTCTTGTGAATTCCTAAGTTGATCTCAAGGTATACTTTTGTAGCTTGCCCAGGGTGTCAAAAATTTTGGTTACAGCTCTAGAAAAGAGGAACAGCACAGTTGTTTATGAGGTAGACAACATCCTTAGTGGTAAGCACTCACTCTGCAACTCTGAGTGAAAGGCTATTTAAGCCGGGGGTGAAGGAGATGTGGTATTAAGTCATGAAAGTGGACACCAAGTGAGCAGAGTTCCTATAATCCTAGGCTTAGACCCAGAGTGTTCTAGAAGGGAAAGAAGAGTTCCCTTGAGGAGTCACTTGATTTGCCTCAGTTTTTCCACCTATGACATCAGTGAAGACCCAAGTACAAAGCACATTGAGAGTCTCAAATAAATGTTCTAAGAAGATTTGGGGCAAAGGAGAAAGGCAACATGGGGGTTGTAGTCCTAGATTGTCCAAATCCCCCAAATCCTTTCACCTGTACTGCTAAGTCATGTGTAGTAGCATTTAAAAAACAAAAATAAATATAATTGACCTGACTTTTCACTATCTTTGACTTTTTTTTGATGTCCCATCAAAACCAAACTGATTAGTGCCTGCTGTGGTTCCCAATTGTTATGCTCAAACACAAGAATGCTTCTAATAATAGTAGCTAACATTTATATTGTTTGTCCTTCATTTCAAAGAGGAACAATGACATCACGGGGTGATGTCTTGACTCAAGTGTAAGATGGATTTAAGTGAGGCAGATCTTCACAAAGTTATCAACCTCATTCTCTCTTCCATAGTCATCGAAGTCTAGACAAAAGTCAGGATGTTTGGTAATTGCCTGGGTTGCATTGGATGACCTTGGCATCTTCAGTGGCTGACCAAGTTCTAAGTACTCCACAGCATCTACTTCAGCCACCTTCTTAGCTGTTGGAACAAATTGTCCTCATCTGCCCATGCCCCCAGGGGACATCTTTCCATGCTTGGGTTAGACATCACCCTAACTCACTGATGGGTTTGGGTCCTATTGGCTGCCCTCAACCTGGTTTAGCCCATCTACTGAGAGGGTTTACCGAGGTGTGGTTGCTTTGTATACTATGGCTTCTTGGAGCCACAGGTGAGAGTTGGGTGACAGGGGGACACCAAAGGTGGATGAGCAGCCCTGAAAAGGGCTCCACAAGCCCTCACACCAGAGGTGCTAGTCCTCCCTAAACAGACTATACACTCCAACTAACATTTATATAGCACTTACTACATACACCTCAGCTAACATTTATATAGCACTTACTACATACACCTCAGCTAACATTTATATAGCACTTCTTAAGTGCCAGGCACTGTGCTAAATGCTTACAATTAGTATTTCACTTGATCCTCACACAGGTGATGTTATCATTCCCATTTTACTGATGAAGAAACTGAAGACAACAGAGGTTAAGTAACTTGCCCAGGGTCACAATCTAGTAAATATCTGAGACCATTGAGCATAGGTCTTCCTGATTCCAGGTCCAGCTCTCTATACACTATGGCGCCACCTAGTGGCCAGATCTTCTAGAGCTGAATTTTCAACATGCAACTCTTGCTGCCTCTAACATTCCATAATTCTATGACTGAAGTCAGAATGAACACGTCTAAGGCCCGCTGTTCTGACATAACAGTTCTTGATAGATCTACACTGCTCTTACTCTTTTCCTACTCATACACAGTCCAAACTAATAAAAAGTATTATTACTTATTAATAATAATAGGTCCAAAAGTCACACATTTCATAGGTGTCGGCAGGCAGTGTGAGAAGCCAAGAGACCTAGATATCAGCTCCCATTCTGTCACTTAGAATTGTAATAAGTACAAATGTTACCCCCCCCATACCAAGAGCCAGAAGGTATTCCACTAAAATAAATATACACAGTTAAATAAATAGTAATTAAAAAAAAAAACACTGTCAGAGATTCTAGGGTTTTCACATCACCACCACCCAGCCACTTTGTTCTCAGATTATTTTGAGAAATGGAAGGCATACTGAAGCCCTAGGACAATAAGGAGTTAACAGGGCAGACACTGTATGGTAGCAGAATAACAAAAAATAACTCACATTTATATAGTACATTAGCTAAGAAAATCAGGTATTGATATCCCCAGTTACCAATGAGGCTACTGAAACTCAGACAAGTTAATCACTCAGTAAATGTCAGAACTAGACCTTCTGACGCCAAGTCCACTAGACTTTTGACAATCTCCCTAACATTAGCCCATATCTGAATTCAAACCTCCCTAAAAGTACTAGGGGTCCCAAGACTTAACAGCCAGACCTGCCCCTTCCCAGCTGAAGGAAGTGCTTTGAGAAAGACTAAGGGTCCCCACTCACTTTCCCACCCATAATCCACAGTTTTCCAAACCATGGGGCATCTTACCCAGGATCTCCCCAAGAACCTTGGAATTGGGGAGGTGATGAAGAAAGGGATAAAATTATGGCATATTTTAGTATGTCTATGACATAAATATATCCATTTGTCAATGAAAACAAAGTTCAAATCAGAGTTCACAAAAGTAAGACTGACACAATGAATTCCCTCCAACTCACAGTGAATATGACAAGCAAGTATTACTATGGTACACACAAACTAGGTCAAACTTGAAAAGACTAGTGTCAGACCTTGACATTGGTGTATTCAGCACAAACAGAGACATAGCACAGCACAGACATAGGTGTATTCAGCACATATTTTAAGATGAAATGTGTAAAATCAAAGTTAAACAGTCTTTGTGTGAAAGTTAAAAATACCCCAATATCTGTTATTATTATTATATTATTCCTTAATATTATTCATTTTGGTAAGTAAAACATGATAGACTGGTTTCAAAAAAAACCTGCAACTTTTAAAAAACTGAAACAACTTGAGGGCAGTCATATATAATCATTTCAGATTTTCCAAAAAAAATTGAAATTTATCTTATATTTTTAATGTCTCCAACTTTTAGAAGTGAAATCATATTCCTTTGTGATAGATAAACAGTTTGAAGAGAAAATCCATTGGAGCAGCTGCAACTAATATAAGCATAAACAATAGAGAGAAAAAAAGTTCAAGGAATAGAAATATAGACATACAAAATAAAGGCCCATATCAAGAAATTCAATCCACTACATTTGTCACTGACACTTAAAAGTACTGTAAATTAACTTATAACTCTTATTATGCTCTCCCAGGAGTTTGAAGCTTAAATTTCAGAACAGGAAGCAGTATGCAGGATTGCTAAATAGATATTTCACTTTTCACCTTGGTTCTACACAGTACAACTTCATCTAGGTCCATGTCTTCTGGCGAGCCAGGGTATATGCCTGGTTCCTTCTCCTGTTGGTAGTTAATTATCCTCTCTGATATGGAAACTCCTACTGCCAAGCATCTCTGACTGAGGGACCCAGGAGTTCCGACCTCATATTCATGTCATAGCTTCCAAGACTGGAAATGTCTATCTCAGTATCATCATTTGGTCATCTGCACTCAAAAAAGAAACACGATGCAGAAAATGTATTCAGTGGCTGAGATTACCTAGCCAGTCTCCTTCATTAGCTACCATATACTTGCAGATGCCATTCTGCCTAGATAAGTGGAAGGGTGACGCACCCCAAGGAAAGTGAGCCAGAAACTATTGATACTTTTCTAGCATTCTACAACCTGCCACTCTCATGGAGTGAGGAAGAACCAGGAATTAATTAGCCAGGATTGCTTAGTCACACTGCAGCACTAAGTTCTTTTAGCACTGAGCCATATGTTTCCCTGGAAGTGGCCTGGGCTCAGGACCTGATGGGGTGTGCATTAGCCAGAGAAGATTAGAAAGGCTCGCTATTTATCCTTCATTACATGAGTTTAAGGCTTTGGTTTTTCACAAAAGACCAATAACCCAAGAAGGCATAAGCATAAGTTTTTATGGGGGAAGAAGAACAGTTCTAGAGGCTTTGAACCTCTGAGATGTGAGAGAGACAAACTGACAGAAAGACTAAGAGAGACACAGTCCCGGAGAGAGAAACAGATAGACAGACAGACAGACAGACAGAGTTCCCATTGAGGAAGGCAAAAAGCACATAGGTAACTTAGGAGCCCCAAAGACAAACGCCCCACGGCGAAGGAGGGAAACTACCTTTGGAGTCAGAGGACTTGAATTCAAATCTGCCTCTGACACTTACTATCTATATAACATCAGGCATCTCATTAAATCTTCTGGGCCTCAGTTTCTTAATCTGTAAAATGAGTGAGTTGGATTACAGGGCCTCTTAGATACTTCCAGCTCTAAATCACCCTTTTGCCTCAGGGAGACACGAACTCAATCCCACTTTCCTCATATATATCATGAGAGAAGTCTTTAAATTCTAAAAGTTATAACTTCAATATCAAATGTGACCATCCCTTCAAAGTTTAAGTAATTGAGAAGAATGTTCCATCTTTTTTTTTTTAACTCAACCAAGCATGGCTTTGACATCTTCTTAAAGAACATTTTTTATTTGGTGCCAGTAATTGCCTTGAATCTGTAATAGCTCTCCCTAGCCGTGAAGATAGCATTCCCATAAATAATTGATGACACTAATTCAGAAACCATTGATGAAAATAAAGTGCAAAGTTCCATTTGGAACCGTGGTAAAGGCAAGAAAATCTGCTTAATGGTAAGGGGGGCACAGTTATTATTAGAAAGTATGCTTAGAGAGTCAAGAAGAAAACAAGATTCCTGGATTTTAACCAAACCCTTCAGGATAAGGCAGAATTCTCAGTGAATTGTTTATGATACTGTCTAGGAAGACCTTAGCCATGAAAACTAAGGATGAAGGATTCATGACTCCCATTCCATTGTCTCCAGAAGATTTCCTGTTCCACATATGTAGCCAAAAAATTCAAAGACAAACTAAACAACCCACACTGAAGTGGTCCAAAAGTAAATCTCTACCTAGGTCATGTGAGAATTCCAAAGATCAGCTTCTCTAAATACAAGTGTTAAGTAACCAAACTCTTTGCAGCCTCTACTATATAAGGCATCCTTATCCCTCGGATAATAAAGAGGAATTATGGGCCAAAAGTTACAAAGAGGCCAATTCTGGCCTTATATAAGGAAGAACTTCCTAACAATTTGAGCTTCCCCTAAATGGAATGAGCTGCCTTATAAGGTAGTGAGTTCCCCATTACAGAAGGCATGCTAGCAGAGTGAGGGCAATCACTTGTCAGGGATGTGGTACTGGGAAATCAACTATCTGTGGCCAGTTTGAACTAGATGACTTCTGGAGTCTTTCCATGTTGAGATTGTGAGTCCAGAAGTAATTTTCTATCATACCACATATAACTTGAGAGTTTATAAGTCAATCCCTAATTTAAAACACACACATTCTCTGTACGATTATTTGGAACATTCTAAAAGCCATTCCCAGACCACTGCTTCACCATTAGGGTTCTATACACACACACACACACACACACACACACACACACACCAATTAACATGGGAGCTACCAAACTCACACCACTTCACCCACCACTGAATCCCAAGCAGACTTTAGACTTCAAAGGTACAAGCCTACATATGGCTCAATGGAATTAAAGGTTCAGAAGGACTCAAATGTCTGATTACAACCATTTTTGTATTATAGGTAAAACAGGCTCTTCGGAGATAGGGTGTGTAAAGTGTCTTGCCGACCTTAAACGGTTACCAAAATGTTATCAGGGCAGCTGAGTGGTACAGTGGATAGTGTGCTGGACCTGGAGTCAGGAAGACCTGAGTTCAAATCTGGCCTCACACACTTATTAGCTATGTGACCCTGGGAAGTCATCTAACCTGTTTGCCTTAGTTTCCTCATCTGTGAAAATGGGGATAATAGTATCACCTACCTCTCAGGGTTGTTGTGAGTATCAAATTAGATAACAATTATAAAGCATTTAGCACATTGCCTGGCACAGAGTAAGCACTATACAAATGTTAGCTATTACTATCAATTACTCTAACATTATTATTATAGAGTCATCCTGGTGGTCAGTACCAGCTAGAATATTAGTAGATTCAGGAAGACCTAGGTTCAAATTCTGCTTTTGACACTTAACCAGTTTGGTGAGGATAGGAAAGCCACCACCTCAATCAGCCTCAGGATTTATCTGCCCATACTGGAAATTTCCCATGTGGCAAAAATCAAAAGGTATAATAACACTTCTCATGTATACTACTCACTTGGCAGTAAACACACACTCCTTTGTATTCTAAGTTATTGCCATGTGGAGGCTTTGTCTCCCCAACTTGGTTGTAATGTCCTTAAAAGCAAGGACTATGGCTGTAAGTCTTTGGGTGTCCCCACCTCATTTCACACATAGTTGGAATTCAATAAATATTTGTTGATTGATTTAAATGACTTTAGCACCAGCTATGTGTTTTTTTTTTTCCTGACAGCCCATAAAAAGAGCACCAAATATCACAAATTACTTATAAGAGGATTTGAAACAACAATATTTTTTCAAGTCTGGCAGGCTTTAGATATGAATGAACTATTGCAGAACTAGGCTCTCTTTGTCTTTGGAATGGGGAGAGGAAAAAATAACCTACAATTCCTTAAACAGCAGATTTCATTTAACAATTTTATTCACATCATAACATCTTAGCACTAGAAAGGATTTCAGGAGTCTTCCAGTCCAAGCCATGCCTAAAGCATGAACTCACTTCTAAAAGGTTCTGGACATTATTCCTCTCCTACTAGGAAGTTAACTTTTGGGACTTCCATGTCCCACCACTGACTTACATTTAACTTGGCCATTCTCTTTGTCTATGCCCTAGGGGACAGCTAGAAAATATCAAGCAAATTGAGACTGGAGTTATTCTAGGCAGCCGTGGGTCAAAGGGCCGCACTTGAGGACCTAGTGAACCACATGTGGCCTTGAGACCACGGATTCCCCAGCTCTGTGAGGTTTAAACAAGTATGGGGTTTCAACACAACCTCTGAGAAGTGACAGTTTGGGAGAGGAGGGAGAAGGAGAAGACTTGGGCCAAGACTGAAGCCAAAGAGAACCTTGAGAGCCTCAAGGTACTGGAAGGATTTGGGACTTCCCATCTTCCTATTGGTGTCCTAACAGCATCCCCGGACCAGTCAATGGCAATGTCTGCATTGATGAGATAAAGATTCAGGCTCGGACGCCATCAAAGAAACTAAACAATGCCTACGAGGAACTTCTTGAGCATCCCATGAAGTTGAGAAAAGAATGTCCATCAAGCAAGAATTATGAGTTTCTCCTTTGCCACATTTCCCTTGAATTCTGTATGGACTTATGGGAGAGTGGGACACAGACTTTGGTGGGGGAGGATGTTTGGTGCCAACTGTTCTCACTATGCCACTTTAATAAATAACCCTTTATTTAAAAAAAAAAAACCAACTACTTAAGGATAGAAAGACTAAAATGATAACCAGCTGACAATCTTGGGAGAGGATACACACCAGTGGGGGCTTGTGAACTAAAATACTAGAAAAGATAACCTCTAGCCTTCAGGGATACCCCAAAGAGCCCTGAAGGGATATAAGAGCCAGGTTCTGAGCCCTGACTCAAAACAGAATTTATTATCTTCCCCACCCCCAAACCTATCCCTCTTCGGAACTTTCCCATTTCTGTCAAAGGCATCACCATCTTTCCAGCACTCAGATTCACAACCATAATATACTGTCAATTCCTCACTCATCCCACATTTCAAATCTTGTTTTTATGTCTGCAGCATATATCTCATCTGTGCCCTTCATTCAACTCATACTACCATAGTTAAGGTCCTCATCACTTCGCACCCGGACAATTGCCTTCTGATTTGTTTCCCTGCCACACATCTTGCCCCGCTCTATTTCATCTTCCATACAGATGCCAAAGTGGTTTTCCTAAAACACATGACCCTCTCCTGTTGAAAACTCTATAGAGGGTCCCAGTTGCCTCTAGAAGCAAATACAAACTCATCTGTTGGACATTTTAAACCCTTCACAATCTGTCTCCAGCCTACCTTTCCAGATTTATTACCTATTACTCCCCTTTACTCACGTTACATTCCGGGCAAACTGGTCTACTTCATGCAACATTCCATTTACTGACTTCATGCTTTTGAACAGACTATCCCTTATGGTACATATTCTCTCCCCACCTCAGCCTCCTAGAATTCCTCACTTTCTTCAAATCCAAGTCCTTGAGTCCTCAAGTCCAGCTTGAAATGCCCAGAGCTCTTGTGGGAGGTCTTTTCTTATCCACTCAGCTACTAGTGCTTTCTCTGAATATTACCTTGTATTTGCCTTGTATTTAGCTTGTGTTTACTTAATGTATCTGTGTTTTTTCTTGGGAGCAAATCTAAGTTCCCATGTTGCCACTGAAAGTACATTGTATTTATTTTGTAATGTTTACTTAAATGTATGTGTGTTTTTCTTTCCCTAAGAGAATATAAGTTCCTTGAGGGCAGCCACAATATCATTTTTGGCTTTGTACCCCACTAACCCTCAGTGCCTAGCATAGTAACTGAAATATGTGCTTTACAAGTGCATGTTGATTCATGGATTCATTGATTGATGAAGAATTATCTAGATTGCCCGTTTCCAAGCTTAAGATGAAATTTCTTAGTCCCAGCAGCCTTTGTTTGTAATGCAACTAGTCTACTGTATGCCCAAGTTCCCTTGAGATTCTACAAATCAAAAATGTCATTTCTCATTGACTAAGTCACAAATCTTTCACTTTTTTTCCAGTCAATGAAGTTAGATGAAATCAATTTCAAGTTTTCCTTAATGGCATAAAAAACTGATCACTCAGCTTACAGATTTTTTTACATGTGATTGTAAATTAAATGTGATTTTTCGCTAACTTTCAAAATAGACTAGTGCCAATTTCCCTCCTCCCCCAAAGCACTGAAGGAATTTGAGTGGGGAATGATTAACTCAATGGCATTCTGCTCCTGGAGCAAGCTGGACATCATGTCTTAGGGACAGCTTTGTCACCTTTCAGAGAAAAGCTAACCTAACCCATCTTGGAGGGGAGAGTCCTAGCATGAGATATTTAAGACAAAGAAGATTTTACGTCGTAGACTGGGGAAATAACTCAGTATTCCTTCGCTTGGATGAAAAGTGAAATGTTGAGTTCAGTAAGAGAAATTACTGCTCTTTATACCCTTTGAATTTAATACAATAGAAATTCAAGTGTGGATTGGATCACATGAACTTGAAGGATCTTTCAACTTTGAAATACTAGATCCATTTCCCTAGTGGACAGTTCTTTCCCTTTTATTGTCAAGTCACATTATTCCTACTTGCACATTCTTTGTAGAGGTTCACTCCTATAGCCACAAACCTGATAGAGGCTCTCATTACCTCATGGCTGGACTAGCCCTCTGGCTGGTCTCCCTACCCCAAGTCTCTCTCTGTTCCAATCCATTCTGCTGCCAAAGAGGTTTTCCTAAAGCACAGACCTGCCCACGTCGCCCTTTCCTTACTCAATAAGCTCCTAAAATGTGATGTGATATCCTCTATTTGGCATTTAAAACCCTTCTCAACCTGAATCCTTCCTACCTTTCCAGGCTTCTGACATTTTACTTTCCTGTACACACTTTATGAGTCAGTGATATTGGCATATTTTCTGTTCCTCAGATGCGGTACTCCATCTTCTGATTAGGTATCTTTTCATTTGCTGTTCCCCATGCCTGGAATCCTCTCCCTTCTCATCTCTGATTTCTAGCTTCCCTCAAGACTCAGCCCAAATCCCCATCTTCTGCAGAAGACTTTTCCTGGTTCCTGTTCTGCTAATGCCTTCCCTCTGAGATGAAACTTATACCTTAAACTTACATATACCTCCCACTGCAAACTTTTCACGCCTCAGTTTGCAGACTCTCCTTTAACCCCCAGCATTCACCCCTCAAAACATCTCAGCAGCAACCTTCTTATGTCGGAGCAAGAAGTGTTCATGTTGCTTATTAAGGTTATTAAAGTTACCTGTGCCCTTGATAAGACACCCCACATACACACACCTCCTCTAAGATCCTGCTAAGGTGCATCACCTCATCTCTCTTTTGCATCTTCAGTCTTCCGCTTTTCACTGGCTTTATATTTGCCTACAAATACACTTCAGTATCCCCAATACTGGGGGGGAGGGTCCTTCATCTCACCTTTCTACTCCATCCAGTTACCAGTCCATCTTTCTTCTCCCTTTCACTGCCAAATTGGCAAAAAGTTATATCTGTATACTTCCCACCTCTCTGACCTCAGGCAAGTCACTTCATTTCCTGTATCTCAGTTTCCTCACCTGTGAAAAGAACTTTTTGACTTGCCTCAGCAATAATTTTATCCTCAAAAAGTGGAATAACCAAGAAGGAAAAATTCTATTCCAGTTCTGATTCTTACTAACAAGGAAGATTTTTTTTCTGAAGTGGAAATGATGGGAATGTCAAAGGAAGGACCACTCATTTCTAGAGTTTGTGATAAGGAAAGAAGAAATCTGGGCATAGTCTGATATACATCTCAGATATAGGGAAAGCAGATTTCAAATGGTTCAGAAGAAAGATGGACAGGATTCCATAGAGTAAAAAAGTACAATATTTTTCAACATTTTAAAGTATTTCAGGGAAACACAGACTAGGAAGGATGGGAGATGCTCAAGAATGACATTCGGAAGTTATAAACAAACCATTCTAATGAGGATTTTAAAAGTGAGATTTGTCTGATGAAACCAATGTAGATGTGCAAAGAACTCACTGACCACTTAGATTATTTTTTTTTAATTTGTAGAAAATGAATAAAAAAGCATAGACCAGCCTATAAAGATAGTATGGGAAATGCTAATACTCAGATTGAGCTGAGACAAGCAAAGGAAACTAAGGTCAAAAAAAAGGAAAGGGGTTGTTCATTTTTTAAAGGAAAAAGTTACATTATGAGAAAAAAGATAATCAAAAAAGGGATATGACTTCTGCTAATGGGGGATGGACCATTGATAGCTGACAACAGAGTGAAAACAAATCTGTGCAATTTTTATTTTGTTCTGCTTTCTCTGCAAGGAAGAATTACCTTTAACATGAAAATGACAGAACAAAAATAACTAATAGGAAGTTGATAACCAAGCTATGTAAGGAATTAGAGAGAGAGCACCTAGCTGCCCTTTATGAATGCAAGTCACTTAGCCCAGGTGAACTACATCCTGGGATCTTGAAAGAACTGGTAAATGTGATTGCTGGGCTATTGTCAGTGATGTTCGAAAGATCATGGAAAATGAAAGAACTACTACAGAATTAGAAAAGGGTAAATGTTCCAATTTAAAAATAAAAAAGGAAAGAAAACAGATTCTGCAAACTATAGACCATTGAGCTTGACTTCAATTCCAGGGAAAACTCTAGAATACATCATTAAAGAGATAATTATAAAGAAGCAATATGGTTTCATTAAGAATAGGTCATGCCAAACTCACCTCATTTTCTTTTTTTAATAGAATTACTAAGCTTGTACAAGAGGGCCTTCTGTGGATGTAGTTTACCTAGATTTTAGCAAAGATTTTGATAAAGTATCCCATACTATTTTTGTGGAAAAGATGGAGAGATGTAGATTAGACAAGAATACCATCAGAGGGATTTGGGACTTGTTGGATGGCCAGATTCAGAGAGTAATTGTTGACAGTTCAATGTCATCATATCAGGAGTTCTCCAGTGGAGTACCCCAATGATCTATGCTTGGCCGTGTGCTATTTACATTTTTCTCAATGACTTGAATAAAGACATGAATGATATGCTCATTAAGTTTGCAAATGACCCAAAGTTGGGAGGGATAATTAACAGATTGGGTGGCAGAATCAGGAACTAAAAGGAGTTTGACAAACTACAGCATTGGGTTCAATCTAAAATGAATTTCTGTAAGGACAAATGTAAAGCCTTTTATTTGGGTCTGTAAAATCAACCTCACAAGTATAAGATGGAGGGACATGTTTAGATAGTTGTTGTTCCACTAAATCTGAGGGGTTTGGTGGATTTTACAAGCTCAGTATGAGTCAGCAATGTGGTGTGGAAGTCAAAAAAGTGAGTGCCATACTGGATGAATCACATTAAGGGAGGGCATGACTTCCAAGAATAGACAAGTGTCCCACTGAAAATGGATGACTGAAAAAGATTACCAATCCATTGACAGTGGTAAAAACAAAACAAAACAAAACAAAACAGAAACAAGAGAAGCAAAGCAAAGCCAAAAAGAGGAAAAAAAGGTATGGTTCCTGGAGGGGAATTAAAGGCTACAATGAAAGATGATCTTCCAGACTATGATGTCTGTGGTGGATACGTGCGAGACTTCACGTGACATTTCATCCTCTTCCCATTATCTTCTTCTGTTGTCCACAGACCCTTCAGCATGTAGCATACCTTCCCTTTCTTTCAGTTCTGCCAAATACTGCAACCAAAAGTGCAGTATCTCTGTGCTGATTACTTAACCCCTTGACATTTAGGTGGGAATACAGTGGGGAACTTTGTTCTTGTTGCCAAGGGATTAATCAGGAGACACTCTGCATAATTTGTCCTTTTTCTCTCTTATTTTTTTTTTGTTATATTTTGAGTTTCAAATTGTTTCTCTCTCTCCCCACCAACCCCGAATTAGAGAAGGCCAACATCTGTGTGGAACCATACAATGATACATTTTTTTCCTCCAGAGGTGGAAAGCATTTTCCTTCGTAAGTCCTTGGTAGTTGATTTTAATGATCATAGTACTCAAAATAGCTTAGTCATTCACAGTTACTCTTCCACATTCTCTTGGTTCTGCTTGCTTCACTTTGCATTATGTCATGCAAGTCTTTCCATGGTTTTTTTTGTGGGGGGGGCCTAGGCATTGGGGTTAAGTGACTTGCCCAGGGTCACACAGCTAGTAAGTGTCAAGTGTCTGAGGTTGGATTTGAACTCAGGCCCTCCTGAGGTGATCTATCCACTGCGCCACCTAGTTGCCCCCTCCACGTTTTTCTAAAACCAATCCTGCATATATCTTTTCTCCTCTCCTAGTACCTCCTCCCCTCTCCCAGCACCGCCCCTCCTCCTCGCCCCGCCCCTTTCCTGTCTTTCCGCTTCTCTCCCAGGCCTCCCGCCCCGTCCCGCCCACTCGTAGTCTTTCTCCGCCCCCAGGGAGGGAGGGGGCGGGCATTATCGTCGCCTTTACAGCCGCTGATTGGCTGGCGGCGGACGCCGCTCGATGGCGTGGGGCTGGCGAGTGGCTGACTGTGCTGGAGCAATGGCGCCGGCCTTTGGGGCCACTGGCCCGAGCGTGTAAGTGGCTTCCGAGGCCGGAGAGCGGGAAGCTGCGGGCAGCAGCCGTGACGGACGGGGTCCGAGTTCCCCAAGAGCTTCATCATGAGTTTCTTAATCGACTCCAGCATCATGGTCACTTCCCAGGTGAGGAGGCGGCCCCCCCTCCCGTCTCCCAGGACAACCGCCCCTCCCCCTTACCTACACCGCCCCCTCCCCCCCTCATCCCCAGGTCAAGGGCAGGGGTGGGGGGGAGGGTCAACACCCGCCCCCTGGACCTCCCTCCTTCCCTCTCTCTCCTCCCTCCCCCTGCTATCCTCCTCTCCCTCCCTCGCCCCTCCCCTTCATCCTTCCCCCATCTGAGAGCATCGGTCCCGGGGAGGACCAGAGGCAGAGCGCTGGACCCAGGGGTGGTCGAATCCCGAGTTTGAGTCCTGCCCTTGACGCTTATTAGCTGGGGGCTGAGGGCAAGTGACTCCGAGCCTCAGTTTCCCCATCTATAAGACGAAGCTAATTTTAGTGTCTACTCCTCGGGGTGGCTGTCGGGATTTAAACGAGAGCTAAAGTGGATGGAAACCCTTTGCAACCCTTAAAGATCCCTATCAGCGTTGGTATCAATTCCCCAACTTCCCCTCAGCTAATATGACTTCAGACCTCCAGCAACTGGGCTTGCAGACCCTTCCCCGACTGGCATTTATAAGATACACTGTGATTTGGGGAGTTGGCAGGGAGAGCTGCTGTCCAAAAACGAGCGCTGCGGCTGTTGATTGGCATCCCAGGAGTCGGGTTTTTGTTGTTTGTTTTTTGTTTTTTAAAGTCACGAACAGGGAGTAAACACTGTTGCCTAATAGAAGAGGATGAAATGCCATTTCTGGAGCCCTGCATCCCACTCATCCACACTTCCTTAGGGACAAATGAGCAATTTCCATCCTCACTAATGAGGTGGTGCTGAAAGAATGATTCTTTTCGAAGGCCTTAGGAGCATAAGGTTTTGTTTATGTCCCGAACCCCTCCTCCTACCTTGTTGTTCATTCTTTTCAGTGGCGTCCATTTTGTGACCTCATTTGGGGTTTTCTTGGAAAAGACACTGGGGTGGTTTTCCATTTCCTTCTCCAGCTTATTTTACAGATGAGGAAACTGAGGCAAACAGGGGTAAGTGACTTGCCCAAGGTCACTCACCTAGCAAGTGTCAGAGGAAAGGTTTAGAACTCAGGTCTTCCTGACTCCAGGCCCAGCACTCTGTCCACTGCACCATCTACCTGCATCCTGCCTTCTACCTGTATGCTAATAGTTAACTCCGTTCTAATCCTGTTCTGATTCATTGTGAATGCCCTTCCACCACCTATGCTTTGACAATCTCAATGACCCCTTGAGTGTGATACATAGTCCACCTCTGTGAATGTTCATTCCAATCTTTCCCACCTGATTCTTTTATTTTATCATTATGGTACCTGGAGAAAATGGTGGGTGATTTGTTGTTGGAGGGGGAGAGATAGCCATGGGTGCCAGGAGAGTGGGATACAGTTCCTGCTTTCTAGACAACTTTCCTTCATGCCTTTCTTAGGTGGACTCTCTAGGTGGTATATAATAATAATAATACTAGCATTTATATAGCCCTTGCAAAGCACCTGCAGAGGCTCTTCCACTTCTAAATCTGTGAGCTTATTCCTGTTTTAAAACCAATGACGTATTGTTGCTTATTTTGGTTGGAAGCTGCATGCGCCTCATAACCTACAGTGTGGTACAGTGAGAAAAGCTCCCGCAGACTCGAGTTTTAATCCTGGCTCTGTCACCAAATGCCTAAACCCTCATCCAAGCTCTCCTCTTTTCTTGTCAATAAAATGCCCTTCCTCAGCAAGCTATTGTTAAGATATTACTTCATTATAGTAATTGTTAAGTGCCAACATAAAACTAGGCTCTTTCCGAAATATATTATTATATGAAATTCTTGTGTAAGTGTATGCCGAATCAAATAATAACACAGGGAAAGGTTTGCAGCAAAAGATAAGTGTATTTTCCAGTCATCCTTATTTTTGCCCTAGGACCGGTCATCTTTTCTGCTTCCCCTTGCTAACTTTCAACCTGGAGATCTCATCTGTAGCAGAAGTTCATACTTCACTCATGCCCTTCATTACTTCCAGCCATTTGTGACTTTCATTAGTTCCAGAGTACAGTATAATTTTCCACTCTTTCCAAGGGCAAAGTTCTACCAACTCCATTTCTTTGACTGCTCTTAAGCGTCCACATTCCAACGTCCATTTGATTTACAGCACTAACAGAGGGATTACTTTTTCCTTCTGCATTACCCACTTGTTGGCCTCTCTAGGCTTGTCAGAATTCATACTTACTTTGGTTCTACTCTGAATCAAATCCTCAGTTATTTATCATTCATCACTTCTGGAGCTCTCCAAAACTCCCTCCCTCAATATTAAAAGAACCTGGAATGAGATGAGCAAGCAATCTGTTCTTTGTTTTCTTCCCTGCCTCTGTTCCCTTTCTGTCCATTTGCCCTTTCTCATAGCCTTGTGGCCTTCAATTTCTTTTTTGTGTCCAAAGTTTTATTTTGTATTCTTATTATGTCATCTGGCTAGCATTTCTTTAACTTTCTCAGCCTGAACTTCTGCCCCAACTTTGTATACTACTCATAATTCCTCCCACCTGATTTCTCTAACCCTAGTCATCTTCCTTTTGTAAGTTAGACATAGTCTCTATTATTTAGGGATATATCTGCATTTCTTTAGAGTAGCTATAATCAAAGTCCATAAAAGCCTTCCTGGTGGCCAGTGATTAATCCAGAATGGAGGGATGATTTGTATACCAGTGTTAGAATGAGGTTCCTAGTCTACATAGGGTGAAAAAGTGAGTGAGTATGTGTTTGTGTAGGGGGTAAGGGAACCATTTATTGTTGAAAGTTGAACCAGCTTGACATTGAGCATAGCTTTCATAGTATTATTACACTGCCAGCCCATATAAGAGCTCTAGTGGTTCTACACAGAGAAGAGAGAGACCACAAAAAGGCCCAGGGAAGGAAGGAGGAGACACCTGGTCCTCCATGCAGAGAGAATGTTATAAAGATGACCCTATACTCGATTCCAAAGACTGGTGTCTCAAAGACTTATTAAAGAGTTTGAAGTGCACCATTTCAATTCTTGCAAGAACCAGGCGCACCTCCTTGGAAGGGGAGAAAATGCGCCCAATAAAAGAAGCCAGAGCAATCTTTATAGTTAGTAATTGCCTAACTCCTCCCTTCTGGATCAGGATTGGTCTTAATCCTTCTGGGTTACAATCTTCCTTATATGCCCCACCCCTAAAATACATTATTTGCCTAGAATTGTGTTATCACTACCCCCCTTGGACGGAGAAGTTAGCCTGTCTGTGTTGATTTCTTATCTGCTTATGTGGAAACTTAACTCTTTCATTTCTCACAATTCCTACTTTTTTTTTTTTAAGTAAAGATTTGGTTTCCACACCTTCCCAATTTCCTTATCCTCTAATCTCCTTAACATGATTTCAAATTCTCCATCACTGGGGAAAGTCTCATTGATACATAAGGTATCATCATCCTTATATTGCCAGAGCCTGCCCTCTGAACTCCCACTGTGGGTCCTACTGGGTTAATCTTTAGTGAGGGATGTCTCTATCAATTGTTGTACCACTCCCCTAGTGCATGAAATCATACAACATCCTACAGCAATTAATACTCCTGAATGGATACAACCATTCCTTTCCATTTGCCAAACCTGGATTCTAACTATCCCTTTAATCAGTTATCTATCCAAGAGTTCTCTGCCAACTCCTCAGCTAAAGTGGTTAAACCTTGCAATGCCTTAATGATGGTTCTATCTGGGGCTGTATTGCTGGGCAACATTTCATCAGGGGATTTTGAGGACTTAAAACAATATGGGAGAAGGAAGGGAGGAATTGACTGACGCATTGACGAAGTAAAAAGGGGGCAGTCCCCTTATTAAGTACAGATACAGAGACCCAAAAGTAACGATAAATTGTCCATTTAAAGCTTCAGAAGTCTCTTCTCATACAGCTCTCTGACACTCTGGACATCATCTGGTGAAGTCCTCTGGTCCAAGTGCTGTTCAGACAGTGTCCAGCAGACTCTCTTCTTGTAGAGATCCTCCTTCTTGGGTCCACTTTCCTACAAGATTGGTCTCAACACAGTTTTTAAATTACTTTGCCAATAACCAGGGCAAATAATGAAAGTTTACTCAACCCCCATGTCTCCACTATTACAAGGTTAAAATTAGAACCTTGGCCAATTATCATATTTTAAGAAACTCAGTTTAGAAAAGTTAGAACCTAGCCTTACACTCTACATTACTTCTAGTTTTATGCCTTGCATTAATTCAGGATTCATTCCTATTCATATTCCTCCATCAGGAGGATGAGATTCCACTAAGGAATTAATAAGACTCCAATACATAGTAGTTAATTTAAAACCAGTACACATCAGATACTAAAACAATCCCAACTTCTAGTCATGTACAAATAAATAATCCTTAATTAAAATGGATGCTTCTTTCAAGGCATTTACAATATAAGTCACAAGCTATTCTTCTTTTAACATTAATTAATTGTATCAAACTGAGACAATTTAAAACTTTAACATTAACTAAGTATTAACTAATTAGCAGAATAATATCCTAGTTCCACAGTCTCCTGGCCTAATTATCCTCATACCACTATGAGAAATTAAAGGATCCTGACTTACACAGGAATATACTAGTAATATATCAAGACTGAATACTTAATTCTGAAGTTCTAGGCCAAATAACTCAATCTTATACTTGCATCTTACTATAATAACCTTAGAGGTTCCTGCATCAATCTAGTTTTTTTTAATAGATTCAATATTTATGCTTACAAAACTTATGATTACAGGAATTTGCCATGAAAGAACAGGGACCAAGTAAAGAACATGAATCCCTAGATTCATGTCAATTCCAGGCAGAAGTTATATATAATGAGCAACTGCATTGAACCAGGCTTAAAGCCTGCCAGGTGTCACAGTGGGGAAATTAAGTCAGGACAATCCTACCTCAGCCATGCAGAAAAGCCGTTCTCCCGACCTTCCCATGAGAACACCGTCCTGCATCTCATAGATGCAACTCACAAACCTCTTTGCAGATTGCTGTTGTCAAGGGTCAGTAGCTCAATCAGTTGCTCGTTAACCATACCTGGAGTTAGACGCAGAACAACAGTTCATTAACAGTCCCCAAGATTTTGGATAGCAAATTCTCCTCATCAGGATTTCAGGTGTGACTATAATTTCACATTAATTAGGGGACATCTCCAAAGTGAGCTCTAAGTCGTTTGCACAACTTCCTACACATGTTCTGGTTCCTAATAACATCCTGAGTAAAATCAAACTTCCATTAAGATCGTAAGTTGCTACTCTAAATAGATTTGCCTTTCTGTTTCTCAAGCTTATTTATCCTTCTCTAACCATTCTTAATCTGAAAGAATGAGACACTTTCAGAGCTTGAATCCTATCCATATGATAAGTTCAAACAGTGATTTTAACTCTTGCTAGGCCATGGAATGAATTCAGATCAAAATAGTAAGATCTTTCCTTCTTACAACTTATTACAGAAATTTAGATGCTTTAGTATTAATCACTAGCCTTAGATCTCTGATGTTGCTTCCATTGAGACTATTTCTCTAAGAGCACCCTGTTAAGTCCAATCCAAGGACACAACAAACCCAGGAATGAAACTCTTAAAAGTTCATAGTAGGTTTGGACATAATTTTCTTACAAATAGAAATTTAATAGGCCCTCTAAAAGAATATCGAAGATTTCATCAAAACTTTTTTTTTATAAAAGTTATCTTCCCTTTCTTAAAAACAGCTTACAATTTCCTAATTACCATAAAATTCCTAGTTGCCTAAATTCTCTAGTCAAAAAGTATCTGTATAAGAATTATGAGATTTTATGAAATCTTTTTTTTGCATAATTACCAAGTTTCTTTTCACACATACACACAAAATATTTTTACCAGTACTTAACTCAAACAATAACTCCAAATAGCTTAATTAACAATTTTAAACTTCACAAGAGCCAAATAATCCCAGCTAAAACTTCCCCTTTAAACATAGACAAAACTTGGAAGTTCTCATTTCTTAAATTACAGTGCTTAAAAGGAAATGTTACAAAATGGGATTATAAAGAATGCCCCAACAGCCCCACTCATTCCTTTTTCTCTTTTGTCTGAAGGCACAGTTCTTAATCTGACATTCCAGATCATAATATAAATTGCCCTTCCAACAACATAACTAATACAGTCGCTTACCATATTACATCATATAAGAAAATTCAGAACTATGTAAGCAGTATATTAAAAACTTGAAACACCCAATTAATTATTATCAGAAATTTTAAAAAAAACCCTTTCTTTCTTTCTGAACCCCTTCCACTAGGTCAACAGTCTCCTGGGGCCACTCCCATCCCAACCGACTGGCTTTTTTTTTCCTATTATCTATGCTAGCCCATCATTGTCTTTTTACTGGTCTGATAGCCTGGGGCCACATCCAAGTTTCAACCTCAATGACACTCCCAATCAAGAAATTTGGTGGATGGGGGCCTAGATTTCCCAGGCCCGCCGGTCCCCTGCCTTAAGAGCCTGGCCCATACGGCCCACCCCCAGCAAACCCAGTCTTTTGTCTAAAGAAGGCCTGGGTTAAATTTTTTTTTTTAATTTCTAATTGAGGCCCTGATATATGAGAGAACATATCAATAAGTGTTTCACAATAAAATATGTTTGTGCCACAGGGCATACATTGTAAAATTATTTCCACAATTGTAATAAACTTTGAAACAACCCATTATCACTTTAGATGAATGTACTCCCAAATCACTTTGCACAGAGAATCATTCATTTCATCATTAATATATTGGAACTATAACCTTAAACCACCACATATTTTTATAATAGTCAAGATTTCAAATGAAAAGCTATCAAATTAAGTATCAATATAATTATTGCTTATAACCAAATATACTTCACTAGGTATTTAACAGTTTCAAATTATCTCATTTTTATCACTAAAAGACCCATTCCAGGTCAAGAGTTACTTTAACACCATTTCTACCTCACAGTGGTCCCTCAAATTTTACAACCTAAGAGTTTTAGAAATACAATACAATTTAGAAATACAGTAATAACTTAAACAATAAACTTCAGATAACATCAATTGCATTTCCTTATAATCACATATAGAAATGAGATCACTCATTACTCTTAGTACTTTTAACAATTACATTAGCTAATAATGCCACATCTCATGACAACCATTATTTTTTTTAATAGAATAATGAACTTAAATCCAATCAGATCCGAATTTATAATCACTAATGATAAACATTTAAAAACATTTTTGTTTTAAATCCAATACTCTTGGCCCTTTAAAAGGAAATATTCTCCACACATGTATGTATTCCCTTAAAAAGACACGTGGTGACAATTCCTGCTGTAAATAATTCTCTCTCCTTTTCTTTCCTACTTCCTTAAGGGAACAAAGAAAAAGTCCCCTTCTTCTTAGAAGCTTATCAGATGGAGCCACCCTCCTGAAAATGTCAGGCTTCAGCAATTTGAATGGGGTGTAACCCTCTATCACTTTATTGGTTTTCAAATCAAGCTACAAAATTTTCATTTTTCAGTCCTTCTACTTAAAACAGACCACTTCCTCACACCTTCTCAACCTAAACTATCTAAAGCTATCCAGAGGATATCCCTACCCAAGGGTGGGGATTTTAAGACCCCCACCCAAATTACACTCACCAAGATTAGGCAGCTTTCTTTTGCAAATCTGAAGGGAGATAAGAATTGAATAGGACTCCCCCTCTCCCCATCTCTCTCATCCCAAACTGCTTTTACAACTTTACTATGCATTCTAAACACTTCACTGAAATCTTATCACATTAAAAGAAAGAAAAACCCTTATTTTTTTTTTTCAGCTCTAAACACATTGCCCCAGACCGAATATATTGGTGGGAGGGACACAAAGACAATAACTCAAATTCTTAGTCTTGGGATTCTATTAAACCTGAATTCAAATTCTTGTCAGCCCCACCCCCTTTTTTTTCTTTTCTTTTTCTCTCAGCCCTAGCCATCTTGGACGGCATGCTCCAAATCCTTATCAGCAAAGGCCGCCAGCTGCACCTTCCACTAACTTCTGAGAGATTCTTCCTGCCTTTTTGACCCTAATCTCAATCTCCCTCTGAAAGCCTGAGAGGGAGCTCTTTCCCACTGTTCCTTCTCCAATCTCAGACCTCAGAAGTTACCCAAAAATTTCTCTGGCATACACAAAACATCCACAGACAGATAGCATGTGCGCGCAACTCCAATCCTAAACTTGACCGGTCAAAAAAACTTTTTGTCCCAAGGGCCCCTTTGAATGGGTTCCTTCAGTAGGAAAAGTTTTTCCTGAGTAATCCCACTACCTCAATTTGCTAGCTAGCGTTCTCCCCAGCGGGCTACTTTGGGGTATCTCTGGAAGGGGTTCCTCGAGTCCCTTCCCTGGCGCCTTTTCCTTTGAATTCTTCCCTCCCATCTCCAAGTCGAGTCTATTAACCAAGGCTTAGTTAATCCAGACAAAATGCCTCCCAGAGATAAGGGATTCCCAGATCAACAAAGCCTGAATTTTGCCACTGATTTCTTCCTACTTTTGTTGGATATATATCAACTTGAGTGATCCTCAGCCGTTTTCCTTTTTTTTTTTTGCCGCTGTTCAACCTGTCTCTGCAGCAATAGCTGCGGTCTACGGGATTTCACGAGGCGCAAGGAAAGCGAAATCGAAGTACTGGGACCGTTAAAATCAAGGGGCACGCTCTTCCCAGCCCACTTAGATTTCGCCTTTCTCGGTGGTCTCTTGGATCCCGGGCCGATCCCCCAAATTGTTATAAAGATGACCCCAGACTCGGTTCCGAAGACTGGTGTCTCAAAGGTTGAAGTGCGCCATTTCGATTCTCAAGAAACCCGGGCGCACAGAAAACGTGCCCAGTAAAAGAAGCCAGAGCAATCTTTATAGTTAGTAATTGCCTAACTCCTCCCTTCTGGATCAGGATTGGTCCTAATCCTTCTGGGTTACAATCTTTCTTATAGGCCCCACCCCTAACATACACTATGTGCCTAGAATTGTGTTATCACTCCCCCCTTGGACGAAGAAGTTGGCCTGTCTGCGCTGATTTCTTATCTATTTATGTGGAAACTTAACTCTTTCATTTCTCACAGAGATCACACCTGGCACTGATCTGACTCCCCTTCACCTCCTTATAGTCCACCTGCTATCTGCCCCTGAATTGTTTTTCTTTTTAACAGTGACAAATAGAAGCCAGGGCTCTGTGAGATCTTCTGCCCCAGCAAAGTGGTCTCAGCAAAGTTTAAGAGCCATTACTATTGAGGGACATCATTTCAGGGTTTTTAATAAGGGGCCCGGTGACCTCCTAATTGCCAAATCCAAAGTTGATTTTTTTCAGTCTTTATTTTCCTTGGCCCTTGGTTTCCAAAGTACACACTCTCCTGATTTACCTCCTACCTCTTTAACTGCTGGTTCTCATTTTCCTTCATAAGCCTTTTTTTCTCTTTGTGACTTCTGAAGGTAAATGTTTCCCAAGGTTTTGGGGTTTTTTTCCGCCTTCAACCTTTTTCTGTCAAGATACTCTCTCCTTGGCATTTCTTATTCATTCCTCCTACTTTACCTATGAGCTCCATGCAAATGACTCAGCTTCCTCACCCTTGACCTCCTTGCAGAGCTCTTGGACTTAATTCTCTTAACTACCTGCAAGCTAAATGTTCATCATATTGTCCAACTGGCTATTCATACTCAACATGTCCAAAGCCAAGTTTTTTTCTTTTCCCCCAAAACTTGTTCCTCCTGCTATTTCAGCTCATTTCACCACCATTCTCCTAGTCTGCTATCCTTGTCTCCTCCCTCTTCTCCCTCCTTGGATTCATATAGGTCCAAAATCGGATTGATTCTCCCTCACCATCTCTCCCCTCTGTCTCCTTTCTGTTCCCACCGCCACCACCCTGGCAGCTCACCTTATTGCCAGAGCAGCCTCCTGTGGTCTTCCTGCCTTCACTCTCTCCACAGTCTGATCCATTCGTGGCACATAGGCAGACTCACCTTCCTTGTGCACAGATCCTGGTCATATTGAACCATAACAAGTATTTGAAAGGCCATCATGTGGAAGAGTCTTTAGACAGCTCTGTTTGGCCTAAGAAGGCAGAACTGGGAAGAAGTGAATTTGGGGCTTCCTATAAGAAAAGGCTTCCTAGGAATTCAATCTACTGGATTTAAAAGAGGAATCAACTGCCTCAGGAGGAAGCTTCCTCCTCACTAAGATATTCAAACAAAGGTCATCAGGCTGTTATAAATGGCTAACTAACGATGAAGTTCTGGGCTGTGAGAGACTTGCGCACAATGGTGGTTGTCAAACTCTTTGGTCCCAGGACTTGTGTAGTCTTAAAAATTATTGAAGGCCCCAAAGAGTTTTTGTTTATGTGGGTTATATCTACTGATATATGTAGTTTTAGAAATTAAAACATTTTAAGCATGTATTCATTTAAAAATAAAGTTATTACATGTTAGTATAATAAACATAAAGTATAATAAACATAAAATGTTAATGAAAAAAATTTTATGAAATTTTATGAAAAAAATCACTGATATCTTTTAGATATTAATTCATTTATAATAGCAACAATCCGTTATATGTTGATATAAATAATGTTTTTTATAAAAAATTATTTTCCCAAAAATTTAAGTGAGAAAATGATATTGTTTCACATATTTTTACAAATCCCTTTAATATCTGGCATAATAGAAGATAACCTGATTTTCATATCTGCTTATACATTCAATATGTTGCAATATGTTGTTTTGGTCAATATGTATGAAGAAAATTCAGCTTCACGGAGATCAGTATTTGGAAAAGGGAGGAATATTTGACTATGCAAATAGCATCTTAGTATTTATAACTGTGAACATAGTAGACTCCTTTTTTTTTTCTCCTTTTAGGCAATTGGGGTTAAGTGACTTGCCCAGGGTCACGCAGCTATTAAGTGTCAAGTGTTTGGTCTGAAGCCGGATTTGAACTCAGCTCCTCCTAACTTCAGGGCCAGTGCTCTATCCACTGCGCCACCTAGCTGCCCCATAGTAGACTCCTTGAAAGGCTCTTGCTCAGGGGTTGGCAGACCACACTTTTAGAATTGCTGGCCCTATTGAATAAAGTTCTAATTCCTTCCCATAGTGTTCAGGTCCTCCAGTATCAGGACCTTTCCTGCCTTACCTGTACAGTTCCCCATACACACCTGGCCTTTGCTCACATTTTCCCCTCTACCCAGAATGCCTTCCTAACCCTGTTGAGTTTGTACCCCTCCTTTAAGGCCCAACTTCTTTTCCTTCTTTTCACTTCCTATGTCCCAGCCATCTTTTTAACAATGGCACCAAATGCCATAGATCCCTCCTATCCCTTCTCTTCAGGTCTGGAACCATCAACCCTGCCATTGTCCCTGAAAAGGATGTGTCAGACTTTTCCTCCATGACTTCACACACTATCCCCTATAAGTTTCTAATGTGCCTGGCCACCAATCCCCCATGTGTGTTATCTTCTCCTTTTAGAATATAAGTTCCTTGAGATCAGGCACTGTGTTTGCTTTTGTATTTGTATCCCCAACTTAGCACGAAGCGAACACTTAATACATGCTTACTATGCTTTTTTTAATTGTTCATTCATTCTTCCAGCTCAAATGCTGTCTCCTTCCTGAGTTTCCCCCAATGCATCCCTTGCTCATTATGACTTTGTTGCCTTCTCTCTTAACGTAGTATTTTGCATTAGTTATTTGTATATGTATAATACTCCCAAACAAACCTACAAGGTTCCATAAAGGTAGGAACCATATATGTTTGAAATCGTCCGCTATACCCAGCATCTAACACAAAGTAGGTGCCTATTAAGTGATTTTTTGAATTGGATTGAATTAAGAGTCTTTTAAAGTTTCTGTTCCCATCTACAGGAAGTTTCTGGTGAATGCAAGTTTCACTCACTCCTTTATTACCATATTATTACAAAACTAACTTCATGATTCTGTTTTGGCCTAAAAATAAAATATAATAATACATGCCTTAGAACAGTTCTTAACCTGGAGTCTATGAACTTTAAATATATATATATATATATGTGGATGGATGGATACACGCACAAATATATATGTATATATGTGTCTATATGTATATGTGTACACATATACATATATAAAAACTACATTTCAATATAATTGGTTTTCTTTGTAATCTTATGTATTTTAAGCATTTAAAAATTTATCCTGAGAAGGGGTCCGTGGGCTTCACCAGACTGCCAGAGGAATCTGTGGGACAAAAAGGCTAAGAACCCCTTCCCAGGAAGAATGCAATTTCCAAAGTTCAGAGCCATTTGAACCTCCTCTCCCTTTGCTGTGAGTTTTCATTGATGTGCTATGTGTAGGTGGCAAAATCCAGGGGATGTTGTGAACCTCCTATCCATGAAAAAGTTTCATTATTTCAGCCATGTAAACATTAGATCCTTGAACATAGAGTGTGCCAGTAAGGTCTTCTGCCTACGAGCCCATGCATCTGGCCTCAGCCACTTTGAGCAGCTCCTCATGCCAGCCTTGATCGTTTTTCCCATCTGCAGGTGCTCTTCTTTGGCTTCGGATGGTTATTCTTCATGCGACAGCTGTTCAAGGACTATGAGGTAAGAAGGGATCCATTTTCCTGCCAGGATTTGAATCTGAAACAGCTTTAGGGTATAACAATAAAAATGTCAATTTTAGCACAGACATCTCACGTTAAGGCTACGAGTGGTATTTTATTACTTACACATCCAGTTTAAATAATATGGCTTTAATGCCAGTGTAGGCCATGTGTCTCAGATCTCAACAGATGACTGAATTCTGCTGGCAAGAGAGAAGGAATACAAGTTGTGAATTGTTCAGAAGCCAGGGACGAGGAAAGTGATCTCATGGTCATATTTCTTAACCAAAATGTGACACAAGAAAGAATCTTTAGCATAATGCAGCCTTGTAATTACAGCATCTCATTTACTGACCTGGCCTTCCGGGTAATTACCAGGCCACCTGACCTCACTCAGTGTTGTACACCAGGGCAGGCATTCTTAACCATTTTATGTGTCATCTACCCCTCTGGTGGTCTGGGGAAGCCTTTAGACCCCTTCTCAGAATGTTTTTCAATTTATGAAACAAAATACGTACTACTACAAAAGAAAACAATAATATTGTAATAAAGTTATCAAAATATGTTTAAAAACAGGTTCACAGTCCCTGCAGTAGAGGTTGGTGTTGTTCGTTTTGTTTTCAGTCTGGTTCTGGCCTAGTATCTTGGGTTCAAGTTTAGACGTGTTGAGATGGTCTTTTCTCCATTGATTTTTTTTCTTTCAGCAATATGCACCACATACTACCTGAGTCCTATCCTGGCTCCATACAAAAAATTGACTTACCTTGAGATAGCAGAACAAAAAGTCCTTGGTCTTTCAAATAACAACCCAAACTCCTTTGGAAAGTCTTGGAACTTACCTGTGGTCTCCCCAGTCTTAGGGTAGATAAGGAGACCCTTCCTGTATTAACTAGATATCCTCTTTGCTTGCATGTGTCCAAAATGGGGATTTCTTGATATTCTGATATTTCCTGAATTCCTGATAGCTTCAGGATTTGTGCTTTAAGCTCTCCATCCACAAGGAGTTGCATAGTAAGTCACCTGCCCTACAAATGTAATGCAAATTAAGTAATAATAATCAGATCAAGACTTTCTTGCCTATTTCCTTTTATTCTTTCAAACTCGTAGTAAGATGTGAATGCCATCCTATTCCCATAACTTTAGGGCTTCTGGTGCATGTGGGCTGAGGAGGCCTTTCCTTTGGCCATCTTTTAGCTGAAACTGAAAGTAGTCCCTTACCTTCCCTGATAGGTGCGCCAGTATGTTGTACAAGTGATCTTTTCTGTGACCTTTGCCTTCTCCTGTACCATGTTTGAGCTCATCATCTTCGAAATCTTGGGAGTGCTTAATAGTAGGTGAGTTTTGTGCACCAATTGGCCTTATTCATGGAGAGTCCAGTGTTACATTTTTTCTGTGGTACAGAAAGTTTTATCGTTGAAAAAGTGCTCCCTTTCGGAAAAATCATCTCAGTCTCCTTTGTGGAGCAATGAGGACAGTGATGTAAGTGCATCTCAAATGTCTAGCTGTATTAAGAGATTAAAACTGTAAAAACATTCTGAATCTTTATGGTATATATGATTGATTCTCTTTTCATTCATATATTGGGATAGAACTCCCAGTGACAAAGGTCAAGGTCAGCTGACCTTACATAGCAGAGATTGCCTTTGATATTTAAAGTTGTGGCAATATAACCGAAGCAATAGTGTCCCAAACAACTGATTGATGTTTTTAGGAGCATCTGATGTTAAAAAATACATGATTATTGTTAACCAAGCCGAGCGGGTAGAGCTGCTTCCTGGCAGTCTGCCAGCTGTTGAGTTTGACTATCGTGAAGCCAGAGGTAGGAGGCGGTGAATTGGGGGAGAAATTAGACTAGAATGTGTAATCCTCGCAGTGACCCTTTCCAAATTTCATTTCAGTTCCCGTTATTTTCACTGGAAGTTGAATCTGTGTGTAATTCTGCTGATCCTTGTTTTTATGGTGCCTTTCTACATCGGTTATTTTATTGTGAGCAACATCCGACTCTGTGAGTGTTTGAGCCCCCAAAGGTGTGGATTGGGACAAGCGTGTTTGGGGACTGAGGACATCCAAGAGCTGCGTTTTTCTTCCTTACTTTCAGGAACCATTGCCTCCCTTGTTTTTGCAGGGTGGGGGAGTAAGGGAGGGTGCCTGGTACAGCACCTTACACGTAGTAGGTGCTCAATAAATATTGAAATAAATGAATTTAGTGTGTTGTATCACATCCTTCCATCTTCCAACATTATTTCTATCTCTCCCTAAGTGCAATCCTATTCTTTGTTTCACCCAAACTTCCCTTCTCCTTTTTTCCCTATATACTTTCAAATGTTGGTAAGGAGTCTTCCATGAAAAAGTAGATTGTCCTACTTGAATAGCAAACTTATATGGATGGGAGAGGAAAAGGTCATTGGTTTCGAAGTAGGATAAGCTCCTAACTTTTGTGTATTTTGTGCCTGCTTCCCCCTCCAACCCCAACCCACATCCTTTATCTCAGTGCATCGACAACGACTGCTTTTTTCCTGTGGCCTGTGGTTGACCTTCATGTACTTCTTCTGGAAATTAGGAGATCCGTTTCCCATACTCAGCCCAAAACATGGTGAGTTATTTTGCTTTATGCTACTACTTCCCTTTTTTTAGTTTGGTTTTGTTTTCCCCCCTAGAGAAAGGCAGTTTCTCTAACATTTTCCTCATCTTACATCCTAGCACTGAACTCAGTTAAGACTTCCTGTTTTAGGACTAAGTTAACACTTTGCCCCCTAGATGATATAAAAATGCTGATTCCAGGACTGAACTATTATCTGTTACCATAGAAATTACAATATTATCTCAGTGGATGAGTCTGTGTTGAGAAAGATATAAACATTACTACTCATGGATTAAAAAAACTTCACAGAAATCACTGCTTCTTCTATGGTGTCAGCTTCATTTTATAAAAACTATTTATCATGAACAATATTAAACGTGAACCAATTAAACTTTCTTTGTAATTATTCACATTTAATTTTTTTTTCCTTTTTTCATTTAAGTTTTAAAGATGTGTTTTGTTTTTAGATTTCAAACATTTATAGATTACTTCTACTTTCTGAGATGTCTCTTGTGAAGTAAAACAAAAATACTTCATCTGAGAGTATACACAACATTACATATCAGTAGCACTCCCCTCCTTTAAAAAAAAACAATGAACAGAAACCTATTTTCTCTCCCTTCGATCCTCCACCTCTTGAAAAAAAGAAAAGCAAATTTCTTGTTGCAAATATGCATAATCAAGCAAAACAAATTCTTTCAATGACTGAATACAAAAATATATGTCTCATTTTGCACCCTAAGCCCATTACTACTCTCTAATGGATTGAACATCTTTGAAACAAATGGAATTTCAACCTATGATATATCATAACCACTTTTTAGTTATTCCATATACATCTTAGGATTTTTTTGTCCATTAGTTCCCATTCATTTTTCCTCTTACGTGGTCATAAGATGTATTCTATACTTCTAGTTTGGTTTTGTTTTTCTCTTTTCAAAAAGGTCCTTCCCTATTTTTTTATATTTTCTCATACTTGCTGTTCTTTTATTTAACCCTTCCCCTAATATTTAATGTTGAGGTTGCTTTCAATTTTTGCAATTACAAATGATTCTGCAATGAAAATATTTAATAGCTAGTCCTTTTTTTTTTTGTTTTTGATAATACTTTTAGGGTATATTCCCAACAATGGAATTGAGTCAAAGGGTATGATTATTTTTGTCACTTTTACTGCATGCTGCAAGATTGCTGTCCAAAAAAGATTCCATTATGCAATTCTTCCTATAATAAATGAATGTACCCGTTTCCCTACAACCCTGCCAGCATTGAGTTTTGTTGCTTTTAATTATTTTTGCCAATTTGATGAGTGGTACTTCAGTCTTTGAGTTTGCATCTTTTATATTATTAGTGAAATTGATCACTTTTCATTGATTACTAACAACAGTTTGTGTTTCCTCTTTTGAAAATAGCCTTTCCTTATCTTTTGTCCATTTATCCAAATACAAAAATGAATCGTGGACAAAACCTTGAATCAAGAACCGGGTGTGTGCGTGTGTATTTGTATTTGTATGTGTGTGTGTGCTGAAGAATATGAATCAGCCAATAGGGCTGTCTTCTAGAGTAATCTGAAGTAAAAATGAAGATATTAGAACTATGTTTGATAAACCACATAATAGAGTCAAGTAAAATATATATATGTAAATATGTGGATATATATGTGTATATGCATACATATGGAGAGCAAGAGATTGTAACACCAGATAGTCCAAAAATTATTTGGCTTTGGTGAATAAATATTGGATATGATTGTTTTCTGCAACAGATTTATCTTCATAATTTTTTACAATTTTTTCTACTAAGATTTTAAAAAAATAATTGGCATTCCCAGAATACCAGTTGATAGTGGAAAGAAATAACCTTAAAGCTTATTGGACAGAGAAACCAGACAGATTAAAAATTAACCATGGCAAATACCTTACACATAGGTAATTGAGAGTAGACATTCTGAGTTGACTGTGGTGTAATGGAAAGAACCCTGGTCTTAGAGTCCAGAGAAGCCTGAGTTTGAATCCTGCTTCTGACATTTACCAGCTGTGTGACCTTGGGCAAGTTATATAACTCAGTGAGCCTCAGTTTCCTTATCTGAAAAATGAGGAGAGTAATGCCTGCACTACTTATCTTACAGGATTATTGTGAGAGTCAAATCAGCTCATCAACTTAAAATGCATTGCAGACTTTCATGGGCTACATAAACGTCACGTGTTGGGTTTAAGAATCCTAGGTGAATTTTTCCATTTACGGTAAAGGGGAAATCAGTTGCTGTGTCACTAATGTGACTTCATTTTTTCAGGGATCTTGTCCATTGAACAACTCATCAGTCGGGTGGGTGTGATTGGGGTCACCCTCATGGCCCTGCTCTCTGGATTTGGAGCTGTTAACTGCCCATACACCTACATGTCCTACTTTCTCAGGTAACTCGGTTTTTGTTCTTTTTCACCCTTTTCTGCCACTTTCAGAAGTTCATGTGTCCTCTGCACGACTGTCTGTCCTCACACCACCATCAACAGAGCTTAAATATTCTATATCCAGTCCTTCTTTTCATTCATATTGGCTTGTCCAAAGTTTGTCCAAAGGCTAATCCACCTTTTTTTTTTTTCCAAAAAAGGAAAATAATTCCTTTCAGGACACGACTTTCAAAACAAAGCACATCAATTTGAGCAACAATTCAATTCAACAAGCATTTATTAAGCGCTTACTCCCATCTACCATTTCAGTTACCAAAAGGGATCCAAAGATAACACAGGACAGAGTCCCTGTTTTTAAGGAGCTTACCATCTAGTAGGGGATCTATTAAATGTGTACATAATCACTATTCATTTATTAAGCACATACTATGCGTCAGGCCTTGTACTAAGGGCTGGGCATCCAAAGAAAGACAAAAGCAAAAGGCAAAACTCTCTGCCCACGAGGAGCTCCCAATCTAAAGGAGGAAACAACATGCAAATAACTATGTACAGACAAGACATAAAAATCAGAGATAATCCACAGAGGAAAGGCTTCTTGTAGAAGGTGGGATTCACAGAGCTAGAAGAGGCCTAGGAGGTCACCTGTTCCAACCCCTACATAAACAGGAATAGCCTTCTGCAACATTGGTGGCATGTGATAAGCCAGTCTCTGGCGATAGGGAGCTCCCTGTCTGCTGAGGCAGCCCATGGAATCTGTTCTACCACATCCCTGATGAGGGGTCAGCTGACTTTCACTTAAACACTCCCGTGAGGAGGAGCCAGCCCTACCCAGAGGCAGGCCAGTCAGCAGTGGGGCATTTCCAATTGTTAGGACGTTTGTGGAGCTGAAATCTATTTGGCTGCCTGTTGCTGTTTCTGTTTTCTAGGGTCAGTCAGAACAAATCTAATCCCATGTCCACGTGACAGTCCTCCAAATATGTGGAGGTTTTAGTTATGTCTCCGTTAAGTTTTTTCAAGACTAAAACACCCCCAAGCTTCATTGATAGATTCTGTGGCCTGACTTTGAAGCTCTTTGCCTTTCTGGCTTCCCTCATCCCAATGTTCTGCTAATCAACATCTTTCCTAAGATGTGTTGCCCAGAACTAAACACAACACTCCAGCTACAGCCAGGCTAGGAGAGAGTAAAGAGAAAGACTGTCACTTCCCTCATTCTGAGCTCTTACCTCTGTGAATGCAGCTTGAGGTTGCATTAGCTTTCTTGGCTAGGTATCATATTATTGACTGATAACAAGCTTCAAGTCCACTGAAACCCCCGGATCTTTGTCAGGCGAACTGCTTTTCAGCTGTATGTCCCCTACGTTCTGCTTGGGAAGTTGATTTTTTGAACCTGGCTTTAAAATTTTCCATCCATCCTTATTGCATTTCATTGTATTAGATTGAATCCAGTGTTCTAGCCTCTCCTAATAGTATTTTGGATTCTGACTTTCATTCAGCTGTCCCTCCTGGCTTCGTCTCATCTGCAGATTTAGTAAGCATGCCATTTAGGCATTTATCTGAGTCGGTGATAAAGATATTCAGTAACACAGGACCAAGGAAGATTCCTGGGCCACTCTACTGGAGTTTGACCTCCTTCCAGGATACCATCAAACCATTAATGATTACTATCTGGACCCAGCTATTCAACCAGCTATTATGAACTCATCTAACTTAGGGGGTCTTAACTTGGGGCCCAAACACTCTCATGGATGGAATTTAGGGAGTCTGTGGACTTGGAAGGAAAAAAAATGGCATCTTTATTTTCACTAACCTCTGGCTAAAATTTATTATTTCCTTCAGTTATGACTGTAGGAAACACATTATTCTGAGAAGGAGTCCATAGGCTTTACCAAATTGCCAAAGGAGTCCATGGTACAAAAAGAGAGTTAAAACTCCTGTTCTAACTGCACTAACATATACCTCACACCTTTGCATCTTGTCCAGAATAGTAGGAGAGACCTTGTCAAACATTTTACTAAGGTCTAGGTAAATTATAAACACAGTATTCCTCTGATTTACAAATAAAGGAGATGTGGCTTATGCCTCAAGACCAGGCCCAGGGTTGACCCTTCCCATTACCCAGTCTAAAGGTTCTTTTTGGGGGCCCTTTAGAGATGACAGAAGGACCTAAGAGTTTGTTAGTTCTGCCTTCTTTCCTTTCTCCCCTATTTATCTACTCCAGGCGGTGAAACCTTTGATCGTCTTCTTGCCTACCAGTATGATGCAGCCTTGTTTGTCACTTTCACTTTGCGTTCATCGCTAGGCTCCTGAAGCCATATTTTTTTTTTTAGGCAGTTGGGGTTAAGTGACTTGCCCAGGGTCACACAGCTAGTAAGTGTCAGGTGTTTGGTCTGAGGCCAGATTTGAACTCAGGTCCTCCTGACTTCAGGGCCTGTGCTCCATCCACTGCACCACCTAGCTGCCCCCTGAAACCATATTTTAGAGAGCCATTCCGTTCATTATGAGGCAGGAGACCCGAATTTAAAGGCCTCCTCAGCCATTTACTTGCTTTGTGATCACTGGAATAACATTTAACCTCTTAGAACCTCAATTTTCTTATCTTGAAAATGGGGGTAATTATACTTTCACTACTTACCTGAAAGGGTTGTTGTGAAGAAGGCCCCTCACAAATCTTAAAGCTCTAAAGAACATGATAAGTTATATTATCTGATACACGAAAGTGCTTAATAAATGCTTATTGATTGATCATCAAAGACAGCAAAGGCAATATAATAATAATAGCTAGTACTTATATAAAACTTTAAAGTTTGCAAAGTGCTTTGACTATATTATCTTAATTGATCCTCACAACAGCCCCCATGAGGTAGGTGCTTTTATTATCCCTATTTTATAGATAAGGATACTGAGGCAGTATTTGAACTCATGTCTTCCTGGCATCAAATACAACACTTTATTCACTATGCCACTTGGTATAGTGGAAAGAACACTGGAGTCGGAGTTGGGAGAGACCTGGGTTCAAATGCCACCCTTAAAGTTTACTAATCATGTGACCATGATAAGTCACGAAGGTTCTCTGAGCATCAGTTTCTTGGGAGAACAGGGTGAGATCAAGGAATAGCAAATAGTCCATTTTGTCCATAGTGTGTGAAGTATGAGATCAACCTGAAGAGGTAGCTAGACCGTGGAGCAACTTGAAGGCCAAGCTCAGGAGTGTGCATTTGATTTGGTAAGTGGGGTGACATTATTAGACCTATGAATTAGGAACGGTGATTAGGAACATTCTGCAGCTGTGGGGAAAGTGGATTGGAAAAGGAAGAGATTAGAGGTAGATGGACATTACAGTCATCTGGACAGAAGTGAGAAGCCCCAGAACTAAGGTGATTCCCATGGAAATAGAAATAGAAAGTACTATTGAAATGTGAGAGCTGTTTCAGAAGCAGGATTGATTGGCAACCAGTTGTACATGGAGAGTGAAATAGATGAATGAGTCCAAGATGACTGAGCTTTCAAGTCTAGAAAACCAGAAGAATAATAAGAGGACAGGTTTAGGGAGAAAGATGATGAGTTCAGCTTTGGACCTACTGAGTTTCACACGTCAAGGCGGAATTCTCCAAGAGGCAGTTATAAATTCAGGACTGGAGTTCCAGGCAAATTTCAGAGCTGGAGATATACATTTGGGAGTCATCTCTCTACAGGTGATGATAATCGAAACCATGGGAGTGGAGGAGATTGCCAAGCAGGAGAAAGTGGAGGAATAAGGGGAAACCAAAGGAAGGGGCTGGGGGTAGGAGGACCCTTTATTTTGGTGGAGGGAGTGAAAAGAAGAAAGGTTAAGGAGGCCTCAAGGAGAACTAGGGAAATGCAGGGTCAATGAGTCCAAGAAAGAAGATCATCAAGAAGAGGGCAGTCAACTCCGTATGGAGAATAAGCTGTAAGTGCTAAAAGGCCGTTGGCTTTGGAAATAAGGAAGGAGATTATGAGTGACCTTGGAATCAGCACTCTCCATAGGTTGGGAGATTACAGAGGAGTGAAGAAGCAGAGGCAGCAAATGGCAAACTGTTCTTTCTAATTTCAAAGTGAAGGAGAATGGAAAGAAGACAGTGGTTTAAAGAGTCAAGGGAAGGCTTTTTTTTTTTTGTTTTGATAAAGGAACTCAGAATTAGTTTGTAGGTAATGGAGAAGTGGCGAAAGGGCTTGTGGAGCTCAATGAAACTGAGCTGTGCCATGCAAGATTACCCAAGATGGACAGGTCATAGTAGAGAGTTCTGACAAAAGGTGATCCACTCAAGAAGGCAATGGCAAACCACTCCAGTATCTTGCTAAGAAAAGCCCATGGACAGCATTAAGATGATAAAAGAGATGATCCCAGAAGATAAGCCCCTCAGGTTGGAAGGTGTCCAGCATGCTACTGGGGAAGAGCAGAGCACAACTACAAATAGCTTCAGTGCTAATGAAGCAGCTGGCCCAAAGCTAAAAGGAAGCTTAGCTAAGGATGTGTCTCTGGTGATGAAAGGAAAGTCCAATGCTGTAAAGAATAATATTGTATAGGAACTGGAATATAAGCTTTGTGAACCAAGCTGGATATGGTCAAACAGGGGATAGAAAGATTAAACATTGACATCTTTGGTGCTGGTGAACTTAAATGGATGGGAATGGGTGAATAAAGTTCAGGTAGTCACTACATATACCTATTGGCAAGAATCCCTTAGAAGAAATGGAGTAGCCCTTAGAGGGAGAGAAAAGCAGTACTGGGGTATAATCTCAAAAATGACGAAATGATACCTCTTCAAGTCCAAGGCAAATCATTCAACATCAGAGTAATACAAGTCTGTACTCCAACCACTGATACTAGAAAAGCCAAAGTAGATCAGTTCTATGAAGACACCTGATCTAAGTAGTGGGATTAGGCCTATGAGTGGCCACTGCCCTTCCCACCTAGGTGACATAGGGAGACCCAGTCTCAAAAAAAAAAAAGCCTTTGTTAACATTGAGTTTTGAATCTGCATAAAATAGATAACCAAAAAGAAAGGACAACATTAAGCTTAAATTAATTTAAATAAATTTAAAAACTTTGCTTAAAAACACATGTTAAAAAATTGTTTTCACATACAACTGGGAAATAAGAAATACAGGCAATGGGGTATAGAAATCTATCCTGCCCTACAGGAAAATAGAAGGGGAAGGGGATAAAAGAAGGGAGGGGGAGATAGAAGGGAGGGCAGATTAGAGGAAGGGGTATACAGAATGCATGCCATCTTGGGGTGGGAGGAGGGATGAGATGGGGAGAAAATTTGGAACTCAAAATCTTGTGGAAGTGAATGTTGAAAACTAAAAATAAATAATTTTTTTAAATGGTTAAACAAAAAAGAAAGAAAGAGAAGGTGGTGCTAAAGTGAGAGGTTTGAGCAGAATGGAACTTTGTAAGAGCCCCTTTGGTGAATTTCTTAAGTGTCCGTGAAATGAATGAAGAATACTGTGCAAAGGGAGGGTCTAGTTGAGTCAGAAGGCATCCGTTTATAGTGACCCCATTCAGTAAGACTGTATGACTTCTAGTAGTACTGGACAGTTGGAAAGTAGAAGCAGAGAAAGATGTTGGATGTTGAAGCTTAACAGGTAGAAACATGATCTAATCCCAACATCTACCCGCACACCAGGGCTCTCTGTACATGGGACAGTAAGAGACAGTGCTAAGTTAAGGAGATGCCTTGGCAATATATCCTGCCTGTCACTGGACCAGACCTAAGGAAGAATGTACAAGAGATGAGATGCTAAGAGCCCTCTACTGTTCTTTAATCAGGATCCCAAGAAATGAAAGCACCATTATTCTCATTTAATGTGGCTGTTTTAAAGTTCTTGAGGGAAAGGCATGGGCTTGAATTAATTCACTGTACTGGATGATGACTGATGACTTTAATTATACCTGACAGTGATGGTGGCACCTCCCTTATGAGCCTAATACAGTGCAAACAGTATGGATGTGTATTTTATTGCAGGAATGTGACAGACACGGATATTCTAGCCCTGGAACGCCGACTGCTTCAAACCATGGACATGATCATCAGCAAAAAGAAAAGGTCAGATTCTGAAACATTCACAATGATTTTCATTCCTTTGGAGCTTCCTAGACAGTATTAACCGTAAGAACTGCTGTCAGCAAGGAACTTTCGTCTTGCCCATTTCTGAGTGGCATCTTCTATCTAAGGTATCTTATATCTAAGCTGGCACAAAAATATTTTGAAAAACGCAGTCACTAAGTGCTTGAAAATTTTGCTTTACAATAATAACAATTTCCACTTATTATCATCCTCCATTGGACTATTAGAAGTATGGGAGGATACATTTTTCCATGCTAGCGGTGAATCTTTTCCATTTCTTTTCTCTAGATGCCTTAAAAAATCCTTCAAACATTCTAATGGTCATTATTGTGATTGTTAATATCAAAGCTCTTTGAAAATATACATTTCAAGCAAAGTATTTCACAGAAGTTTATATACATTCAGAGTATTTTATGGTGGTCAAACCTTATTCTCCACTGAATTCCTATTTATAGTAAGTACTTCATTTTGGTGAAGAGGTGACCTTGAATTCTTAAACATCTATACCAGTGGACCAAAAATTCTAGAAGGTCTTAGCAAACTGGAAGGGTCCTATCATGGATATATGTCTCTTTTGCAAGAATCAGCCTAGCTTATTTTGATAACTATATTTCAATATGACTGGCTTCCTTTATAATTCCATATATTATATTTTATGCATTTTAAAATCATTTTTCCAAGAATAGGCTTCCTAGACTGCCAAGCCCCTGCTTTGGGGGCAGCTAGGTGGTGCAGTGGATAGAGCACCAGCCCTGCAGTCAGGAGAACCTGAGTTCAAATCCACCCTCAGACCAAGCATTCAACACTTACTAACTGTGTGACCCTGGGCAAGTCACTTAACCCCAATTGCCTAAAAAAAAAAAAAAGAGAGAGTGAGAGAGAACCCCTGCTTTGGGGGTTTATATTAGTGGAGAGTCCACACCAACTAAATAACAACTTGAAATATGACAATACCACAGCTAACGTCACCAAGATTTCACTGGGAAGATTGCTCAGGAAATGTCCAAATAAAATAATTTTATCCTGTTTTCCATGCACTATAATAAGTTTTTTTAGAACCTAAAATGTTCTGCCTTCACTAAAGCCATTAACATTCATATATAAATAGGGATGTGCTGGTCTTTAACAGCCAACTTTCCAGGAAGAAAAATATAACCATGATACTTTTTTTAAGTTTAATTTGCATTATTAACATTTTTTCAATCAATCTCTTAAGTTTAGACAGTCACCAAAGCAATAAATCTAGCCCTGATTCAAAGCATTTGCCAGTTTCTGAAGTGTAAATGCTCACACTCAAAATTTAATGACCAGCTCTTGCAAACTGCTTTGAGCTGGCTCTAGCACAGTTCTAGGTTTTTAAATGTCAATGAAAGAAGCTCCATAGCATGTTGGAGAGAGTGCTGGTTTTGGAAACATGAAGAACTGAGTTCAGATCCAGTCTCTGATACTTAGTAAGCTATATGACCTAATCAACAAGCTTTTATTAAGCACCTACTGTGTGCTAGCTGCTGGGATACAATGACAAAAAAATGAAACAGTCCCTGCTTTTTAAAAAGTTATATTATCTCAGAGGAAATGACATTATAGATATAATTATATGCAAAATGCATACAAGATAACTTTATGCTAGGAAGGCACTAGAAGCCGAGATCCAGGAAAGGTCTCAGTAGAAAGTAAGGCTGATCTTTGAAGAAGCGAGGGGTTCTAAGACGAGGAAGACAGGAAGCTGTACATTCTGGGCATGGAGGACAGTCAAGTCAAAAACTGTTGAGGACTCATATCAATAAGATGCGTTTGTAGGTTTTTGTCATTTCATCACCAACAGTGATAATGGGTTTGGGCGGAGCCATCCAGACTCCAGCCTAGTTATCTCTATAACCCACAACATTCGTAGCTGGCCAGGATTTTGAGATAGGTTCTTTTCCTTGTGAAATACCTTAGCTCATCATTACAAGGATCAACCTTAACCTCTTTAACACAGGCTTTTAAGACTTGCTTTTTAGAGGCAAGTCTATACCATTCTTTTAGAATTGACCCAATATTTTGATTGTTTGTTAGAGCTTGGAAAACCACTTTGCAAAGTGTAGCTGCTCAGAATGGAGTAGGAAGTGAAAAGCACCCTCAGGTTTACCAGCAGAGGGCGTCCGGAGGAGGAACAAGTTTACTAGACTAGCGTATGTAACACATGCATGAGCCATTGGGAGGAGGAGGAGGAAGACTGAAAAGGCACAGGATGGCTTCTCAGTTGGAACACTGTTTAGGAGATGGGGCTTGGAGGAGTCGGGGAGCCTTGTTTTACTAAAAACAATGATATTCATGCAGGGTCCATGATCAAAGGCTGTCTGCTGCTGTCTCATCAGATGGTCTCCATCTGAGCGTCTGATGTGACGTGTTATTTGGGTTATTTGTTCTGCTGCTGTAGCAAGCAAAGCCTTTGTTCTTGCTGTATTGTGAAACGGGCTTAAATGTAATTTCTACAGCCAAAGCAAATATGTATAAGCCTAAAAACTCCTATTTCAAAAAGGTCACATTAATCCAGTATTGAAATTACAGTTATGTGGTAATCAGGAAATGCCAAGCGAAACTGCCCCAGATTGGTGTTCTTTCCACAGATGTTGTTTCCTACATAGCTTTTGATATAAAAACCTAGATTAATATGATAAGCAAAGTCAAGCAGTGCAAATGTCTTCCCAGAAACTAATTTTTTTCAACATTGCAAACACTGTATATAAAGCAATATACTTTAAAGGTTAAGAATTTGTATCACCCTGAAGCCTCTTCTTTTTGCCCCACGTATTTCAGAGGAGGAAATAGAGCCCTCTGTGTGTGCATCAGGCATGAATTACCATCACTAATGGACAAGCTTTGTCCTTTTGGATTTCTTTACCCTAGTCATTAAGTCACTACAGGTTGCTCCGGGGCACTCTGGTCTCTCTTTTTTAAAGATGTGTCGGCATCAGGGAAGATAGATTTATTAGTGAAATTTTGAACCAAACTACAGGTTTTTGCCAGCGTACATTATCTTTACAGAATTTTCTGGCCAAATCTTTGCTAAATGCAAAACTCATTCTATGTTCTTTAAGGTCTTTTGTTTTTCCCAGATTACGACTTTTGCCATAATTCTACTCATATCCAAGAGCTCACTGCTTGAGGTGGGCCTCTAATGTGGGCCCAGTCAGAAAAAGATTTGCGATACTAAGAGCAAACATTCTCGACTTCTTTAAAACCACGTTTTGCTAGCATCTTTTATTTGGGCTTTTTTACCCCTTACCTCACCCTGTGGAATTGGATGTAACTCTCCTAACTCAGCTCTTTTTTTTTTCTCAGCTTTATCTACCACAGAAGTAGCAGAATAGGTTTGTAAGTCAGTAGAAAATTACAGACCAAATGGAAAGGGAACTGTTAAGATGGGATTATGCAGCTCATCCCCAGTGTGAGCCGCACATTCAGTGAGCTTCTGCTAGAAGCTGTTAGCAGCTTTCATAGACGTCCCCTCCCCCATTTGGAAGCCAGGCAGTGATGGGAGCACTTTGCAGTCATTGAGATGGAGGAAAATAGGCATGCATTTCTATACCTTTTCCATTTTTATCTCTTATCCTATTGCCCCAGTACCATAAGTGACTGGAGGCTCTGTGTGAATAGGGTAAGGACCCCTTCCTCCTCCTCAGTCCCCATCACATACCTGTCTAAGAATACCCACATCTAAAAGCAGAAAGGCGGATACCTACATCACAAGCCATGGGGTCTGCTTAAGTCGTTTGCCTCTTCCTGAGTAGTTTCAGTTTCCTGAGATGCTAAAGCCCACAGTCAAAGAGAATGAGGCAGAAAAATCCAAACCTTGGGACTCTGGCCAATTGATTGAAATCTTCTTTCATTCACATACTAGCCAGATGCTGACCTGAGGCTGTTACTGAATTAATAAAATGATTTGGGATGAGGAAGTACATGAGTTAACATGGCTGGCACTTTCTGGGATCCCTTATTGTACCAATCTTGCAGATAGTTTCCAAGAACCATTTGGCCTACAGAAATTGTATTGGAGTTGCAGCATTTGAATTGATCCCTGCAACATTCTCCACTGCTATGTCTCACTATTCCTGCCCCTTGTTTCTCAGACCAAAGTAATCAGAATTTCCTTTATAGACACAGATTCCAATGAAAATTTACCCAAAAGACAGTGGAAGGGAGATGCCACATATCCGTTTCCATGGTCCCACCTTCCTAATTTTCAGGTGCTTGTTCTAATTTCTTTTAAACCTGTAGGCAGATGGCACAGTATGAATTTCCATGGTTGATGTGATTTTGTTTGTCTAACTACATACTACTAAGCCATTAGTAGGAAGTTCGAATCCGGTTGTATCTCTTCCTGAACTGACTCAAAGCTCCTTTTGCTTTGGAGGAGGCAAAAAAAGAAACTACCTAGTCCTCTCTGTAGGATCCTGGGTACTATGTACTATGGGTACTATGGCGTGTCCTTGTTTCTTTTCCAGGGCTTTGAATTCTCTTTCTTTCCAGGATAGCCATGGCCCGGAGAAACCTGTTCCAGAAAGGAGAGGTGAACAACAAACCGTCGGGCTTCTGGGGAATGATTAAGAGTGTGACCGCTTCAGCCCCAGGAAGCGAGAGTATCCTTTGTCTCAGTGTGAGCCTCATCCTCAGCCCCAGGTGAAGAGCAGATGGGAAGAGAGGAGCAGAAGCAGCTGCTTCCGAGGTCTGTGTGCGAGGCAGCCTGTGTCCGAACTGGGCAAAGTGCATCGGAGAGAAGCACATGTTTGTGATCTTTGCCATTCCACAGTGTGACCTAAGCTCTTCCGTCAATGATTGTTGATTTTAACAATGATATTTCTCACTTGAGGCACACGGGCATAGTGGGTACAGAGCTGGTTTGCAGTCAGGAAGGCCGGGGTCAAGTCCTACCCCCGACATTGACCAACTGGGCAAGTCGCCCTGCCGCCGTTGCTCCAAGCACATCTTTGAGACTATAAGTTGCAGGGAAGGTGTTGATCTGTGTTGGTAGAGAGAGCTTTCTCATCCAGGAGGTCCCTATCCCAGTGAAGTCCCGGGTCTGGTCCCTAAGCCTATTCCTATTTCTGCCTTTCACTTGCACAGCTCTGCGTGGAGCCAAAGCATTTCCACAAGAAGGCTTATTTGAGCCATACAACAACCTTTTTGCTAGTGCGTGGGTGGTGGGCTAGAACAGGGTACCCCTGGGCTAGAATATGGCTGTGACAGCCATGGTTGTTGTGGTATATGAGTTGTTCCGCAGATTCATTGAGAGGGAAAGGGCAAGGTGGCTCAGAGGGTCATTTGCAAAATCAAATAACAGTAGGGCAAAATGCAGCAAGGTGAGGAAGATTGAGTGAGATTAGAGATAGAGGTGTTTTGGAAGGAGTCAGACTTCCCTCCTTAGACACGTCATCTTCCAAAACCTGGAGTGGCCAAGACAGTAATGGTTTAAACCGTTTCAGTGAAAAGGGGGATAAGAATAATAGCCAACAACAGAATAATCAGGTAACCCTTTATGATCTAGCCTAATTAATAAATATGGACTACACATTAAACCCTCTGTACAGCGAGCACCTGAGGATGAGGGAGAAGCCAAGTGGTGAGTGTTCTTTTCTTGAGAAGCATCACCAGCCTTCTTTGGGCGTTGGTAAAACGACTGTGCTCTGGAGCACAGCTTTCACCTGCGCTTTGAGGAACCCATCCTCCATTTGGAGGTTTACTGTTAGACATCTCTGAGCCAGGAGAAAAGCAGCAGAGCCCCTGAAAGCTGAGCTGTTCTGGGGACCTAGGAGAGGGACAGACTAAAAGTAAGGCTTCGCTCTTTCTCCAGACTTGACAAGAATATAAACCTTGACTCCACACTGCTCCAGATCTTACTCTCATTCAGCAGGAGGTGGATGCTTTGGAAGAGCTAAGTAGACAGCTTTTTCTGGAAACAGTTGATCTCTATGCTACAAAGGTACAGAGTGGAAAGCTGCTGGATTATCTCCAACCATGTAGGGAAGAAAGGCCGAGCCATCTCTTGGGCCTGTCTAACCAGGCAACATAAGGGCTAGCTCCTTAGATAGTTAAGCATGAAAATGTGGGACCTTTGAGAGTGGGGAGCCCACGCAAGTCATGAAGTGGCCGCTCCCACTCTCCTAAGACAGAGCTCTCCTTGCCCTGCTGCTGCAGTAGCATTGCTCAGCCTGGAGCATCACGGTTATCCCACTATCCCCACTGGTAGCCCCTTCTGCCCTCTTCTGTTCCCTTCCAAATTTGTCCTACTGCTCCTGTGACGCACCTCTTCCACTTTGTCTAGCTGTATTCTAAATAGCCAGGACAGGTCACGAAGCCATCTAACTGAAGAAAGCAGCTTGCCACGGCTCCATTTAAACTGATCTATCCCAAGTAAATGTGTCCCGCTCCCTATTCCTAAACTGGGGGCGGGGGGAGGAAGCCAGCCAATGTAGTAGAAAGAGTATCGGATTTAGAATCAGAAAAGCTGGGTTTGGATCCAAGCTTTTCAACATTCTCTATGACCAGAGTGAAGAGAATTCACCTCCCTGAACTTCAGTTTCCATTTTGGTAAAATGAGGCAGTCAGACTAAATAGATCTCTAAGATCCTTTCTACCTCTGCAAATTCCCCATTCTATACAGGCTGGGAGCTGGCTGATTTAAATAAGCAAAACTCAGCAGGTGGAGGGTGAGAGTTATCTTGATTTTTTGTTAGGAAAACAATACCATGTTTGGAAGTTCAAGAATTATTCTTATGCTCTAGAACTTGAATTCATGTGATTTTTGGCCTCGGTTGGCTAACCTGGGTGTGGCTCACAAAAGGAATTGTGGTTTTTAGTGGAGATTGGATTTTGATTTCATATGAACCTAACATGTTACATGTTTGTTTTTTTCTCCCCTCAGGAGAGAATAGAATATTCTAAAACTTTCAAAGGAAAATACTTTAATTTTTTAGGTTATTTTTTCTCTATTTACTGTGTTTGGAAAATTTTCATGGTAAGTGTGCTGTTTGTTGTTTTGGGGTTCTTGTAAATCTAATGAGAAAGAAGGGTTGGTTTAATCAATACCTTTAACTTAACTTGCTTATAAAACATTGTTCCAACCAGGTCAAACCTTGAAACTTTTGCTAATTTCCATCCTTTTCATTTTTGTCTGTCTAAAGGCACTGAGACATGAAGCATGTAAAATAAATACAATTATTCATTATTAATTGTTTCAAACTGCTTTCCACTCAATATAATGCTCTAGTTTAAATGAGGCAGTATACTCAACTTCTGGTGGCCATTTAGAAGACAAACCACCCACGTGCTTTTTGTTTAATCATCTTCATCTTTAAAATTAATGACAAAGTAGTTAAGAATCTTTAGATGAGTTTACCTCTTGTATTTACTGATATAATTTCTTTGTAGCTATTGTATATCATATCCTATAGTACCAATTCCAACATACATGTTTTCTAACTATCGGCTGCCTTTTGTCGTATTCTTACCTATGGTCATCAGTAGTTTGATTTGATTTTCCCAGTAGGACTATATCTAGACTAAGAGATGATTTGGTACTGATGGATTAATTTGGACTGTGCCAGTTGTTACCAAATGTGTATTTCATTTTGTACCAAATATGAAGCCTCGGTTTGGTCATCATCCATGAATGTTTACTCAAATCATGAGTACTCTCCCTGGTTCCTGAGCCATCTTTTCTCTGTGAGTTCTTATGAGTTCAACTTCATCTCTATGTAGATGATTCAAATCAGTGTGGCTTCTAAGTTTCTGTCCTACATTACCAAGTGCCCAATAGTCATCTGCCTAAATGTTCTGTAAGCCCTTCAAACTTAATATATTCAAAACAGAACTCCTCTGCTTCCCCCTTTCCCTTCCTCAAACTTCCCAATTTCTGTTCAGACTATCATTGTCCTGCCAGTCGCTGTGGATCTCAATCTCATAATTAGCCTTGACTTTTCATTCTCCTTCACATCTAATTGATAGCAAGTTTTCGACCCTTATCTTTACAATATCCCTCACAACCATCTCCTCCTCTCTATTCACATAGCGAATTCACTCTGGTTCATCACTTTACCTCACCTGGAGTATTGTAATAGTCTCCTGATTGGTATTCTCATTTCTGATCTCCCTCCTCGCCTTCATATAGCTACAAAAAAAATCTTCCTAGAGCACAGGTCTGACCATATTGCTTCATTGTCTCCCTTTGCTTCTAGGATAAAATGCAGACACCTTAGCTTGGTCTTGAAAGTTTTTCAATTTAACCCCAGCCTACTTTTCCAGATTTATTTCACAGTACTCCTTCACACTCTGTTTCAGCAAAACTTGTGTGTTTGCTGGTTCCACAGCTAAGCAGCAGTTCATCCCACACCTCTGGGTCTTTCTCATGTCCTGCTCCTAGAATCCTTAGACTCCTCCAAGGCTTAGTGCAGGCGCCACTTGCTATGGGAAATCTCTCCTGATCTCCCTAGGTTTCAGCACTGTTTCCCACTTCAGATCATTCTGTATTTACTCAGCTGTCTGCATATCGTAGCCTTGAGTGTAATGTCTTTTTCATTTTTGTCTTTGGATTCCCAACACATTCCCAGTGCCTTGCATGTTGTGAATACTTAAAGGCCTATTGAGCTGAAGGAAATTGACTGTCCAACTGGAATCTTCTCCTTCAAAGTGTGATTTCTTTGGCTTCCAACAAACTCAAAGAGATATTGCACTTTTTTCTTTAAGAAAGAATGGACTACTCCAAAACTTTTAAAGAAGAGTATTTTATGTAGGTCAAACCTGATGTGCTGGGTGCTAGAATTAAAAAGAAATATCTCTATTAAGTAGAAAATTTACAGACTCAATATTTATTGAATATTTGTTGTGTTTTCAGCAGTATGGATGAAAGGTGCATTGACAGCATATTCTATACATTTTAAATGGGTTTGGAATCATGTTATTAATTGGTATTAGCAATACCATTCCAGGTATTATTCATGAGCTTAAGATGATCCGAAAGCGCATTCTGATTACCTTTGGTTCTCTCTAGAACTTCTCATAATAGAGAGAGAGTTGACTTCAGAAGAGAGATGGTTTGTATGGAAACATTTATTTGACCACAAATGAGTTAAAGAAATAAATGTTTTTCATACATAATTTGAATCTTGTGTAGAATTGTCATTCTTGGGTCTAGAGAACTATCCTTTCAGGTAATGCTGTGAGGGTTAGTTTATGATTGTGAAACTCTTGAGCAAAATAGCAAATGAAATATAGGACCATCTGTGTTTTTTGCAGGCAACAATCAACATTGTGTTTGATCGAGTTGGGAAAACGGATCCTGTCACAAGAGGCATTGAGATCACAGTGAATTATTTGGGAATCCAGTTTGATGTAAGACTTGTTTGAATATCCTAATTTATTCTGCTTTTCTTTGTTTTGTCCAATATGAATGAGAATTGTTCAGGGTCTGGCCTACCCTTCTGGACTACTTCACACTTCTTATTTCCAGAGTATTCCAGACTTTCTCACTATTCCATTTGGTGCACCACATTCTGCATACCAGGATAACTGGTCTACTTACTGTTCCCAGGATTTGGCCTCCTTTCTCTTGGTTTCATGCCTGGAATGCCCTCCCTGTCTCCCCACCTTTGTCTCTTAGAATTCTTAGCTTCCTTCAAAGAGGTAGACTAATGGTGAAGATGACAATTTAAAAGGCTCCAGGCAGCCCCAGCTTCTCTGAGAAACACTTATTAACAATGAGGAAGAACCTCAAATGAAATTTCAAAACAAAAGTGCTGCCAAGCCTTTTCATCCCATACAAGATGACGTGAGAAGCTCGGCCCTAAAATAGGGATCTAAGCTTGCTGGCAGGAGATGGTACAAGGAAACCAGGACAAGTGGCACTTAGGGGGTCCAAGGATACCCCTGGAGATCAGTTTAAAGGCAGTGTTATCTCTGGTGGGGCTGCTCTAAGAGCTGAGGCCTGGGGACACAGACTGAAGCCATAGATACCTAGGTAAATGACTGCATGGGGGGATGGGGCAGTATGATGACCAGAGATTTGTATATTCCCAGAAGACCAGACTAAAACTAGTGGGGTTGAAGCCTGGGGCCTTGGACTCTGGTCACTGACTACATAGGGATACTGAAAAGGCCAGCAAGACCCATTGGGACTGTGATAGGGGGCAAGACTAGGAACCAGCACTGTCCACCTCCAGTCCCACTATGAAAGGGCTATGGAAGAAGGCAGGGCCTGGTCCCTTGAAGACTTGAGATTCCAGACTATAGAGGAGGTAGGACTTAGGCTCCGTATAACATTGTCTTACTATGGGAGGACAACAGGAGCTATGACCTGGGCCTAGTTAAGTAATCCAACAATTCGGGAGGGTTCAGAGCCTGGGCATGGCACAAAGTCCTAACCCAAGAAATAAAGCTGTAAACATGAGACAAAAAAATCCCACTCTAATATAGAAATAGAGGTTAAAAGAATCTCAAGATTAAATTCCAGAGAAAGGAGATAACTCTTAAAATAATCCTAGTTTGAACCTTAGGAAAAAAGAATCAGTTGGTCACAAGAGCTCCAGGACTGGATAGAAAAAAGTGAATGAAAAGCTGAAACAAGTTAAAAAATAAAATTAGAATACTTAGAATAAGAATAAATAGCTTGGAGCAACAACAAAAAAATCAAAAACAAAAATGGCACTCTATCCATAAAGTAGTTGACACCTTGAAAAATAGAATGGAGGAACAGAACTCAGTGATTCAATAAGACAAAAAGAAATATTAAAACAAAGTCAAAAGACTGAAAACTATAGAGAATAAGATATGTACTGGCAATATCAACTGACAGGAAGCAGGATGAAGAGAGATATTTTAAGAATCTTTAGACTCCTTGAAACAAAGAACTTGCGTACCATATTTCAAGAAATAAATCTTTGCTGTTTTGTTTGTTATATTAAGGGGGGGGCTGGGGAAAGGAAATACTTTAACGAAAAAATAAGGAAGTGGTAGGAACATACTATTCCTCATAATTGGGAGATTAGGGGTTAGAAGAATATAAAAACATGGAGATTTAGGGATGAATGGCGCAAGCTTCATATGAACATCACTTTTCATCTGAACCAGTAGGACAGCTAAATATACATGAACATATAAGTGTAATGTAGAAATACATTAAAATCAAAAAGGAAGTAGACGAGGATAGGAAGAGGGGAGTTTGAGAAGGAGTTAAATTAGAGGGTAGAGTCAGAAGCAAAACTACAAACAAGGTTTTATAAAGGGAGACTTAAAAGGAGAGAAAGAAAGCATAAGATCCAGCAATTTTCATCTGGGTTGAGTGAAGAGGAAGAGAGTAAAGGATTAGAACTAGACCATTCCAGTTATAAATAGCTAGTGTTAAACTCAGTTGTTTTCTATTACCACTTCTTTTCCTTGTAAAAGGAGGGAGATGGGGAACAAATAAAAGGAATATTATAAGATATGATGGAAGAAAAAGCACAACTAACAGTTATGACCATGAATGTGAATGAGATGAACTAACCTAAAAAATGGAGGAAGCTAGCAGAATAGTTTACAAAGCAAGATCCAACTGTGTTGTTTGCAAGAAACACACTTGAAACATAAGTCACATATATTCAGAAAAGCATGGTTAACAATCATATTGGACAAAGCAACAGTAAAAATAGATATGGCAAAAAGAAGCAAGGCAGTTACGTGATGCTTAAAGGAACTATTATGTAATGATATAATATCCATTATACACACACACACACACACACACACACACACACGTGCACATATATTTGGTCCTGTGGAAGAGGACCAAAATTACTTCATCACTGTGTTAGAGTCAAGGTACAGTGTGTCTGACTGTGGTTGATCAGACCAGGATGAGCTCAGCAGGCTCTACCACAGGTCAGACACAAATAGCCTGTGTGCACATTTGAGGTGGATTCTCTAAATTTGCTCATCTCGAGTCTCTTTTGAGCTACTTCAATTCTGCTCTGCTCACAGAGCACAGCACCTTCTCTGATGTGGGCACACCATGCTGGGCAGTCCTGTGCCAGTGTCTCCCATGTCACACAATCAATTCCAAAGTTCTTAAGAGAGACCTTGAGAGTGTCTTTATATTGCTTTTTATGAGCACCATGTGAGTGCTTGTCCTGTGTGAGTTCTCCATAAAATAATACGCAAGAGTATGTTTGGTATTTGAACAATGTGGCCAGGCCGTTGGAGTTGCACTTTCTGTAATAGAGTTTGAATGCTTGGCAGTTTAGTTCAAAAAAGGACCTCAGTGTCTGGTATCTTATCCTGCCAGGTGATCTTCAGACTCTTCCTAAGACAATTCAAATGGAAGCAATTCCGTTTCCTGACATAGTGCTGGTATACTGTCCAGGTTTCACAGGCATACAACAATGAGGTTAGCACAACAGCTCTGTGGGCCTTCAGTTTGGTAGTCAGTCTAATACCTCTGCTCTCCCACACTTTCCTTGGGAGCCTCCCAAACACTGAACTAGCTCTGGCAATGTGTGTGTCAATCTCATTATCAATGTGTACATCCATGGAAAGTATATTGCCAAGGTAAGTAAACTTATCCAAAGCATTCAGAATTTCTCTATTTGCTGTAACTAATGGTTCCACATAAAAAAACAAGAAAAATAAATAAAGTTTAAGAAGTGTGCTTCAATATGCATTCAGAGTTCATCAGTTTTATCTCTGGAGGTGGATAGCATTTTTCATGATGGGAACTTTGGAATTGTCTTGGATTGATCTTGATCAGAGTAACTAAGTCTTTCACAGTTGGTCGTCCTTACAGTATTACTGTGACTATGTACCATGTTCTAGTTCTGCTCACTTCACTTTGCATCAGTTCATATAAGTCTTCCCAGGTTTTTCTGAAACCATCCTGCTCATCATTTCCTGTAGTATAATAGTATTACCTCAAAATCATATACCACAACTTGTTCAGCCATTCCCCAGTTGATGGGCATCCCCTCAATTTACTGGAAGTCCTAGGAAAAGGCTGGATCACCATGTGTTAGGGATGTTGTCAGGAAGATTCTTACTCAGTTACAGGGTGAACCAGGTGTCCTTTTGCAGCCCAGCCTCTGTGTACCCATTCCTAGGAAAAACCACATAAATGTACTCTCCTAATGGTGAATCAGTAGCACCTCTTTCTTCCCCGAAAGCAGTCAGTATGTGTCCTATATTGATAACTCTTGTCTTTTTCATTTATGTGAAGGTCTTTCCCTCTCATCTTAATTTCACAAGTCTGAATTTTAAAAAAAAAAGTATTGTCCCTTTATCAGTTTTGAGAGAGGATATGCAGTTACTGCCTTTGATATTTTCACTACCTTCCTCATATGATGCATTCTACCTCTGAAAAGGCATCAGCAAACGCTTTATAACTTTGCATAAATACATCTTAGATTTCAGTCTCAGCAGCTCCTATTCAAACACCTTTCAGAACTTCACTGTGTAGTGCAAGAATGCTGCCCTGCACCCGGCCCTCAAAACTGCCTCTGACTCGAGTCGATACAAGAAGAGAAAAGCCTATATGTCAAATTGAAACTTTGCATCAAGTTCAGCTACTTTCTAGAACTTGGCTAAGAAAGCCATGTACCTCTTTTTTTCTTAGGATAGAGGAATAGAATCTTTGCAATCAGATATGTATGAAATGGTCTTACAGTTTCACACACAGTGACTTTTTCTAAGATGGAGTAAATAACCAAATAGTCTTCAGTTCTTTTCCTTTTATTAGTATTCTTTAATTGCATGGGAGAGCTGTCATTTTTCTTGTCCTTCCGATCTGTGGGCAGTGCGTGGGTTAATTTGCTCTGCTTTCTTCTTTTCTTTTCAAGATAATTTTTAAATATTGGTCTCAGTCTTTCTCCAGCTATTTTAATTATTGTTTTCTTGCCCCCCACATATGCCCATTGTGATCTCACATAGGTAGATCACCCAACCCCTCAATACAGAGTGAGGTCACATGGATGGGTACTGGCGAGAGGGCTGACTTTGGAATCAGAAGACCTGAAGCAAATCCAGATGCCATAATCTCATATGCAAAATGAGAAGGATAAATTAAATGATCTCAAAGAACCTTTTTGCTTTAAATCATATGATCCTATGAATAGATTAGATTATAGTATCATGACCATGTTCTCACTTAGCAAAATTTTAACATTTCTTTTCCTTATTTTTGTGACAGGTGAAATTCTGGTCCCAGCACATTTCCTTTATCCTTGTTGGAATAATAATTGTCACCTCTATCAGAGGATTACTGATCACTCTTACCAAGGTACTGTGCATCTAATCATAAAAAGTGTGGATTAAGGGAGTGATATGTTTGGAGATGCAGGTGATGTAAAAAAAAAAAAACAATAAATTTTTTGTGACTGAAACAGAATAAAAATGATTAGCAGGAATTGAAACCCAAGAGAAATGAGGGGGAAACATCTGTCTGCTTTCAGTGCATTCAAGTCACCAATATTACAGCCCAGGGTACTGAAAGAACCAGCAGGTGATTGCTGGGCTGCTGTCAGTGACCTTTAAAAAGTGTCATTATTTTCTGAATTAAAAAAAAAGAGAGAGAGAAGTCTGCAAGCCATAGGCCATTAAGCTTCATTTAATTGCTAGCCAAATCTTAGAATGTATTATTAAAGGGAAAGTTTGTGAATATTTTAAAAGAGAATCAGTAATCACAAAGAGCAAACATGCCTTTAAGAGCGGGTCATGCCCGTATTTCCTTTTCCATAGAGTAAATAAAAGTATAATACCAAATGACTGTGCACATGGTATTCTTAGATTTCAGTAAACATTTAACATCGCCTCTCTTACTGTCATTGTGGACAAAATGGAGAGAGCTGGACTGGAAGAGAATATAGTTAGGTGCGTTGCTGGTTAAATGACTCAGCCAAAAGGCTACTCAGTTACGTATGCCCAATGTTAACTTGGAGAGAGGTGTCTCTGGAGCAGTGCCCTGGGGATCTGCCCTTGGCTCCATGCTATTCAACATTTTTGTCAATAACTTGGATGCTAGACAAACTTAGAGATGACACGAAGCTCAGAAGTTTGGTAAATACATCAGGTAAAAGATTTAGAAGATCTCAACAGACTAGAATAATGGCCAAATCTACTGAGATAAGATTCAATAGAGATAAATGTAAAAGTCCTGTACTTAAACTTTAAAAATCAACAAGTGACAATTACATTCACAATTATAAGCTGTACAATAATTAGAAGGACTGCAGTATAATGAAATGGGGGTGGGGGGGGGTTCTTTAGGACTTGTTAGGAAACCTGAATTCAAATCTCATCACTGATGCTGACTAGCTGTGTAACTTTGGAGAAGTCCTCTCACTCCTAGGCCGTGGCTTCTTCTCCTGGGAGTGAAGGGGTCAAAGTGGACACCCTCTGACATCCATCTCTGCTCAGATCGATGACTTTGTGATCCTGATCGGGTCTGACCATCCCTGAAGTTGTGAAGTTGTGTTTTCAGTTCTAGGAACCACATTTGAGGAGGGACATTGACAAACTGGAGTTCATCCAGAGGAGAATAACCAGGAAAATGAGGAAACTTAAGACGAAGCCATGGAAAGATTGGTTGAAAGAACCAGGAAGGGTTAGCCAGTGGAAGGGGAAGACCTAGAGAAAATAGGCTAATTGGATTTAAGTGTTCAAAGGGCTTGCATCTGTAACTGCCTCTGCTGGGTCCCAAAAGGTTCTCCGGGTCAAAGTTGCAGACAGGCACACAGAACTAACAAGGAAAATATTTCCTAAGAATTGGAACCATCCAAAAATAGAAGGGGTTGCCTTTGGGCATATAGTGGGGTTTTCTTCATTGTAGGTCTTCGGATGAAGTGAGAGGATCAAGTTTCAGGAAGGTTGTAGGGGGTTTATTGTTCAGGTATTGGCTGGGCTAAGTGGCCTCAGGAGTCTTCAGACTCTGAGCCTTTGTGGTTTTGTTAAAACACTTAACAGTGTCAGCCACTGAGCAAACAAGAACTCTTGCTAGAAGAGAAGTGTTAAAGAAGACAGAAACAGCTCTTTGCATCCTCCCTGTTGCCTACAAACATGACCAGCTCTCCTCCACCCCTCGGGCTGTTGTCTCATACTTCTCATCGTTTTCACAGCCCAGCCCCTGGAGAAGGCTGTGTATGCTGTGGCCAATCTGTCCTCACCTCTTCTCTCATGCAGTTTTCAGTCCCTTTTCTTCTGATTCCCAGCCACCACCCTGTTGCCTCGTCCCCCTGCCTCTTGAGATTCCCTTCCTTCTTTCAAAGCTCAGCTCAAGTACTGTCTCCTAAAAGATGCCTTTCCTGATTTCCCCCAGGTGTTTGTTAGTGTTTCCCTAAACAGACAAAACACAAAACACCTTGGTTTGTATTTACCATTTGTGTACATGTTGTATGTATACACACACACACACACACACACACACACACACACACACACATACCCACCCGTCACTCCCTGGGGGCAGGGACTGTTTGAACTTGGCCTTGGTATCTCCAGCTCATAGCACAGTTGCTGGCACATGGGATCATAGATTTAGAGTAGGGAGGAACCTCAGAGATCATCTAGTACAACCTCCTTATTTTACAAAGGAGGGAACAAGTTAGGAGAGGGTCAGTGACTTGTCCAAGGTCATCCAGTTAGCAAATGGTGACACCAAGCTCTGCATTCTTTCCACTTTCTCCCCAGAGGAGGCTCCTAAATGCTTATTGGTTTGAATGGAATCCCAGATAGGCCTGGCCATCTTAGAGGCATCAAGTAGGGAAAAGTGAATATTTATGTGGCCATGTGGGAAAGCTAGCTGGGAAAGGCCTGTTTCTGGAGAGGGGGATGCTGTCTGCTTTCCTCTGATCACTTTGGGAAGGCTGCAGTGAAGGAGCTAGGCATTTCAGGAGCTTTTAGAATGGTGGGAAAGAAAGAAATTGTTAAGGGGTTTTCCAGGCCTACAGCATACTTTCCAAGAGTAAGAGGAAGGAGTTCCAGCAAGGTGACAGAGTGGAGTATCCTGATAGAACCCAACTTTTCAGCCCTCCCATTTAAATAGAGTAAAAATACAACGAAGGGAGGGAGGAAGAACAAAGACCTTCAGAAGAAAAGTACTTTTCAAGTAAGGAAATGGAAAGAATAAGAAGATGTAGGTATAGGAAAATCAAACGAAGGAGATTTTAAGTGAATGAATAACAATAGCTAGTATGGTAAGGCAAGTCAAGCATTTATTAAGCACGTACTATGTGCCAGGCACTGTGCTAAGGTCTGAGGATACAAAGAAAGGCAAAAAACCAGTCCCTGCTCTCAAGAAGCTCACATTCTAATGGGAAAGATAACAATCAAACAACTAGGTACAAACATGACACATGCAGGATAAATTGGAGCGAAATCTCAGAGGAATGACACTGAGATGAAAGAAAACTGGGAAGGGCTTCTTGCGAAAGGTAGGGCTTTAGCTGAGACATCAAGGAAGCCAAGAGGCAGAGATGAGGAGGGAGAGACTTCCAGACATGGGGGACAGTCGGGGAAAATGCCTGGAGTCGGGAGATGGAGTGTCTTGTCCAAGGAGCTGCTAGAAAGCCAGCGCACTGGATCACAGAGGACGTGAAGGGAAATAGGGTGTAAGACAACTGGAAAGATAGGAGGGCACCAGGGTAAGAAGGGCTTAAGAGCCACACCGAGGATTTTGCATTTACTCCTGGAGGCAGTAGGCAGCTACTGGAGTTTACTGAAATTGGCGGAGGAGCAGGATGACGTGGTCAGACTTGTGCTCTAGGAATTTAAATTTACAAGTGCGCGGAGGATGGCCTGGAGTGCAGGGACCCAAGGCAGGCGGACCCACCAGCAGCCATTGTGGTATCCAGGCAGGAAGTTATGAGGGCCTGCACCAGGCTGCAGGCAGTGGCAGAGGAGAGAAGGGGGCACTACTAGAGGTGTTTTACAGGCGGTAACATTAAGGTTGAGGAAGTAGTTTGGATGTGTTATTTTGTTTAATCTCACAATTCCTATTCCCTCCCCAGTCAGATTGATACGACAGGTGTCAGTACTTTACAAATGAAAAAAGCTAAGGCTGAGAGAGTTTCAGTGATGATGATTAGCCTGAGATGGCGCGTCTACCGAGGCTCTGAGGCAGGAGATTCACTCAGGGGAAAAGTCCAGGGCATCTCATCCTTTGAGTGTTTAACTCTGTCAGAGATAGAGGCGGAGCAGAGACCCTGAACTTGTTTGGTGGCTCCCTTGCTGCCCTCATTGATCTGGGCCAGCAGCTGTGAAGACAGCCATGTTGACAAGGTGCTCAACAGTGAAGTTGGCCACTGACCACTGCCTCTTCTCAAGTGTTTCCATGATAACAAAGTTGCGCTCCAGCCCTCTGGACTCTCCCCTGCTCTTTGGCAGCCCTCCGGGGTCCTGCACACCTCTCACTGTCTCTTGTGGGCTCCATTACTGGTCTATGACAAAGACAGGGTGTGGGTGTCCTGTGAAGGGCCCATGCACCTTGAGGGGTCACAGTGTTCATTCTACAAGGATCTCCTTATGCCACCACAGTCATTTCACATTTCTCTCTCTCCCCTTTTTTTTGGACAGTTCTTTTATGCCATTTCCAGCAGCAAGTCCTCCAATGTTATCGTCCTGCTGTTAGCACAGATCATGGTAAGTGGAAGGAGCCATCTTCATTTGGAAATACTGAGACTCACCAATGTCTTTAGCACCCTCTAGGCTCTCTTCAAGGTGCTTCCTGGTCTGACTTCTGTTCTTTGATCTCCAGGGCATGTATTTTGTTTCGTCAGTGCTTCTCATCCGAATGAGTATGCCCCTTGAGTACCGCACCATCATCACTGAAGTCCTTGGAGAACTGCAGTTTAACTTCTACCATCGCTGGTTTGATGTGATCTTCCTGGTCAGCGCTCTTTCCAGCATCCTGTTCCTCTACCTAGCGCACAAGCAAGCTCCTGAGAAACACATGACACCATGAACAGAGAAGACTCAAGCCTGTCTTAAACTGCTGAAAGCCCAAGAACGTCAGAGAGGAGGGAAACTGAAGGGGTTGAGTTTTTTAGATGACAAAAATGCTATAGTGGCTTACACTGCCTCCAGCATGTCTATACCTCCTCCCATAAGGAAACAGTGGTCATTTGTGTTATCAGGATTGGCAGGAGAGAGGACAAGCAGATCCAACCTTCAGGCCATGGAACATTTTCTGTGTGCAGTATGGTGCCCACACCAGAAAAATCTAAACAAGTTGAGATCAAAGGAAAAGACACATTGGAAAACCAAGGCAGAAGGGATTGCATTGTCACTATTCTTGGGTGATTTTTTTTTTTGTTTAAATTCCAATTTCATCAAGAACAAAAAAGGGAAACTGGTAGTCATTAAAATGAAAGTTTTTGTGGTACATCGGTTTCAATTTACTTCTTACGTCCTACTTGGGAACCTTTTGCCCAGGTAAGACCACAAGCCATGGGAGCACAAACTGCTCACTGGAGTCAGAGCCCCAAATTGACAAGTGGAACACAAACCCCCTACGTTTAAAATATAACCACAAAGGGCAACTGCTGTTGGCTAGGAAGTTACTTTTCCTTGACCTAGCACAGCAGTTTTATGTTGATATATCGGTATGCCTTCTGTGTTGATCCCCTGGGGGTCGGCTGAAAGAAATTCCACCAGAGAAACAGCTTCTTTAAAGTCTTCCTTTTAGCCATAAGATCATTTGAATATGGGGTATTCATTAAGAATGATCAATGAGAGGTTGGAGGAGAGAAAAGGGGATGAGGCTGTAAGAAGCTATAGGATGGGGAAAGGGCATTAATGGAAGTGTGGGGACACGTGGTCTAGGTCCAGCTCTGCCACGACTGTTGTATCCCATCTAGCTCAAAAAGGAGATTAGGCTGTAGCTTGCTATCATAGCCAGATATTTAGCTGGCATCTGAAGGGGCTGAAAAGGAAAACACCACACACTCATGTCACACAAGTACTGCTGATGTTTATTCTTCATCGCACTCGCAAATACATAGCACACTATTTCTAAGAAAGGTTGATCTGGTCAGATTTCACAAATCTAATGAGCAACTGTCTCCCCTACTAATTGTGAATCATCTTTGGTGCTCAAGGGGCACAGGCCTGTGCAGAGAGGCTTAACTACACCTCTCTGTCTCATACAATCACTTGAGAGAGAGAGAGAGAGAGATTGTGGGAATGCAAATGTCTCATGGGTTCTCATTTTCTAAGTCAGCCACAAGCGAGCTGGCTGTCTACAGCAGTCATCCCTACGATGGGTGACAGGAAAAGACCAGGGGCTTCTCTCTGGTGCAGGTTCACCTGGAGTCCGTCCCTGTGGGCTACTTTCTTTACAACAGTTAACGGCTTGTTCTTTAAGAGAGGATTAATCCTGTCAAATTCCAAGACATTCTAGTCAAAGCCAAGGACTGGTGTCATCATAACAAGGTGTCTTCAGAGCCAGAAGAATGGGAACTTATGCTATCAGCCTGCACAGAAGAAAAGAACAAAAAATTGTTTATGAATAATGCAGCTGGAAAACCCAGTGATCATCTTCCAAAACCATCCCAAGGAGCATAAGGTAATCCATAAGAAGATTCAATGCAAAAAGAGGCAGGACACCTGAGCTCTGATCTTGGCTTTGCATCTGACTTCCTATTTGACTTCAGGCCTCTCTCTCCAAGAAGACATGAGCATTAACTCTGGAATAATAGTTGATGTCCACTAGGAACATTATGGCTAAATTTTTGAAGAAAATCAGTGCTTTCTTCTTAAGAGGCCCAGGGTACAAGACCAAGGAGTAGTTTTGTGTTAGGAACTTGAAATTTTGCTAAAGCAGTGATCCGGAGCCCGTGTAGTCTTCTAGAAAGATCTTGAGATGAGGATTCAGAACCCCTCCAGGCCCTGCTGTAACACAGACCCACAATGTGACTTGGGGTAAGGCCTTCCACCTCTCTGGTTTTCAGTTTCCTCATCTAAACATTAGAGTTGGACTAGGTAATTTTCCAGCTCTAAAATTCTATGATTCAATAACTTGCCTGTGAAGATTCCAGGGGGAAAAAAAAGTCATGGAGAGGAAGAAGCAATATGAGTCCTGGCTCTGCCACTTTGTGTATGACTTTGGACAATCACAGCCCCTCTCTGGGTCTCTCCTCATTTGCAAAATGAGAGAATTGAACCCAAGGGTCTGATAGTCCTTCCTCCTCTCACATTCTGATTCTATAACAGGATTCATTTTCCTGATGGGTTATAAATATTCTTTGGTGACTACTGGTTGAGGGCACACCTAATTAACTGAAAATCCCTATGAAATGAACCTGAAATCCCTATGGATTTCAAAAAGTCAAGATCACTTACTCGTTCTTTTGGGACGGGCGAGTCGTTCTCTGCTTCGGCTGGTGACTCCTCGGTAGAATCAGGGGAGTCCTCCAATGGATCCGCCATGGAGGAAATAATGGGTATTTTCTTAGCCTGAAAGTAATCATAGGCCTTCTTTCCACAGACCAATAGAAGGACACTCTTTCCGCTGTTCTGAATCTTGTCCACTACATCCTCATAAAGTTCATCCATCACATTCACCTCATTCACTTCAATGATGTAGTCTTCATCTTCTAGACCAGCTAGGTCAGCAGGGCTGCCCTTCTGTACCTGTGAACAGAGGCGCCGAGTGATTTCAATATCTGTAGTGCAAAAAGATATGTCACACTTGCCTCCTTCCTTAGGACAAATAGTGAAGGTGGGAAATTGACAGTTTATTTTTAGCCCTGCTGTTAATTCACTTTAGCACATTTTTCTCAGCTTTCAGTATTCCACCCATAAAAGCTGTGCCTCACACCAATAGTAAAAGAAACAGTTGCATCCTATACTATACTATGCTATGCTATACTATGTGACCTTTGGTGTGGCATCATGGGATTCCTACACCCATCTCTTCAGAGATAAAGAGAGAGATCCCCACCTATAACTCTGGATTCTCACATTGTTCTTCTGGCATAACAGGACAGGGAGGGAACCCCTTCTAGACACGGTTGTAAATGTGGAGTAGACACTAGGAGAACAAGTGTCAGTCCCAATCCCAGTTGGTAGTGTGCCTCCACATGGTCAGAAAGGGCCATGCTAACCACCTAGAAGACATTCACTGGACTGCATTTTGAAAATGTTTATTTGGAGAGCATTGGGCAGGAAGTCATCTAAGAAATGAGGATTAGATCTCCATTTTCCCAGGAAAACCCATGGGCTTGGGACCACATTGACAGCTATTTGATAGGCCATGGTGGTGATCAGAAGCTTAATTATGGTTTCTCTGCCACCTAGTATTCTGGTGTATTTGAGCTAGGTGATCTCACCTCTTTGATGAAGGAACCAGGCTTATCCCGAATTGCATTTAAGTGGAAGCCATAGCCCTGCTGGCCCTTGACCAGTCGGCACAGCTTCGGCTTGTAAGTGTCCACTTCCTCAGCGGGAGCAGGGCTGTCGGCCACAGGAGAAGGAGCGGCAGGAACCTCCTTGACAGCACCATTAGGCAGCTCTTGATTTTGAAGGTAGTAGAGAAATGGAGAAAACTGAGCCTGTGAAAAGAGAAATGCATGTTTGCCTTAATGGGAAGGCCTTCGGCTTTGTGACAGGAAGGTGCGCTGGCTCCATCTCTAAGGCAACGTGCTCATTGCACTCACTTAAGTCCCCTAAGCTGAGGCCTGTGGGCTGAAAAGTTCACTGCTTCATAACCAGAAAGGATTTGGTAAGAGCTAGGTGATAAAGTGTGTGGGGGGGGCATATTTTATACATCTATATAGAAATGAAAAAAAAAAACCAAACCACCTATTAGAGGAATGGACAGAACATTATCCTGGTGGCTCAGGTTTCTTCTCCTGTTTTGTTTTTTGTGTCCCCTGGTTTGCAGTACTCCTTTTACCTCGATGATGGCAAATAAGTCGCTGACAAACCCTCTGTGCCTCAATTTGCATCATCTCCAAAATGGGCAGATTATGAGCCTTCTATATCCTTAGAGTTCTTAGGATTAGGGAGCTAATGTCTACCAAAGTCCTTGTTTCTGAAAGACGGCAAACACTAAGCATGAGACACCATGACCATATCACTGAGTTGTCCTGGAAGGCTCAGGTCTACCAGAAAAGAGACCATCCATCCATACCAAGTTTTAAGAATGGTCAATATAGGCTCAGATTTTAAAAGTTAAATCGACTCTGTTACTGCTTACCTTTGGAAAGCCCTGGGATCTAGAGTGCTATTCTTGCTACTACCTTAATAAACTATGCAACACACACACACCCTCTCTAGTGGCTCCCTATCACCTCCAGGATTAAATGATAAAATCCTCTCATTCAAAATCCTTCATAACTTCCCCCCACCCCCACCTTTCCAGTCTTCTTACACCCACTCCTCCCCCACATTCTCAGATCCAGTGGCACTGTCTTCATTGCTTTTCTTTAAACCAGACACCCCATCTCTGGGCATTCACTGGCCATCCCTCGTATCTGGAATGCTCTTCCTTCTCATTGCCCTCTTCTGGCTTTCCTAGCTTCCTTCAAGTCTCGAATAAAATCCCACCTTCTACAAGAAGCCTTTCCCAATCCCTCTTAATTCTAATGCCTTTCCTCTGTTGATTATTTTCACTTTATCCTGTATAGAGCTTGTTTGTATATAGTTGTTGGCATCCTGTCTCTTCATTAGACTGTAAGTTCTTTGAGGACAGGGATTATCTTTGTCTCTGTATCCCCAGTGCTTAGCACAGTGCCCAGCACATAGTAGGAACTTAACAAATGTCTATTGACTGACCAAGTAGTAGAACCACTAGCAGTCTCTTTCCTTCCAAAGCCATCCTCCCCCTGTTCCTACCCCCCCCCAAAAAAAATGTAGTCACCGTAATGGTACTTCATCGTGTTACACCAAGTGAGACTTTGTGCTTAAAAACTGTCTCATCTTAACCACAAGACCACATTGCCTTCCTTTCTGAATGAGAACTGCAGTAGCTTAGAACTTCCTAGCTGCCCAACTCAACTGATTAAATTCAGACCTTTTCAGGGGTGCATTTGTATAAATGTTCCTTATCAGTCATTTTCCATATCTTGAAAGAAAAATAGGGGGTAGCAAAAGTTTTAAATGACTCATGGCAAGAAAAGTTAATTCTAGTCATTCCATATCTCAGCCCTCGATACAAGTTCATAAAATTACCTGGCAGTAATATTATGTCTCCATCCGAAGGCGTAAAAGGTCAATACCACTAACCCTCTAAAAAGGACAGTTTATACTTGTTGCCTCTAAACCTTCATTACCCACTCACCCCAAAAGCGTGTGCAATCCTGTTTATCCTCATTCAATTTCAGAACAGTCAGTCAATAAGTATTTTTGTTTTGTTTTGTTTTGTTTTTGGTGAGGAGACCCAGAACTGAGTTCTTTTATCTTCCTCTATACATAAACTGCCCTTTGATTTTTAGGTCTTATCCTTTAGCATGCACCTTTTATTTTAGGGACTGGATCTGTGATCTCGTTGGTACAGGGAACCCCTAGGTAAAAAAAAAAAAACTCCCTCTAAATACTCTGCAACTTCAAGAGGTATGTATAAAGCACCTACTATGTGCCAGGCCTGGTGCTAAGGCCTACAGACATACAAAGAAAGGCAAAATTCAGGCCCCGATCTCAAGGAGCTCACAGTCTGATGGGGGAGACAACATACAAACAATTATAAGACATAGGCAGGATAAATTAAAGAGAATCAACATAGGGGAAGGACTAGCATTAAGGGAAATTTTTTAAAAGCCTTATAGAAGGTGAGATTCCAAAGCCTATAGCATATCCCTAGAGGTGTCCCTTTAGGGTTGTCCTCAACCCATTTATCGACATTACTTGCATATGATTGCTCAATCAATTATAATAATGAGCCATCATCTGCCTTTTATTTCTCCATCCTGACTACAGTGCTATCTTGAGAGAATGTCAAATGCCTTTATGAAACCCACCATCTACTGCATTTCCCTGCTTTCCTAGCAGCCCTGTCCAAAAAAGGAAAGGAGGTAATTTTGGCGTGACTAATTTTCAGTGAATACGGAATTCCAGTAATCAGTCCTTCCTCTTCTTGGTGTTCACCAACCCTTTGTTTAATACTGTCTTCCAAAATCTTGTAGAGAATCGACATCAAGCTTACCGACATCCATTTCTGACAGAATCTTAGATCTCAAGCTGGAAGGGACCTGAAAGGCCATCTGATCCAACCCTCTCATTTTATAGATGAGAGAACTAAGGTTTAGGGAAATTAAGGCCTGCTCAAGACACTATTTCCGTTTTGTTTTGTTTTTTAATCAGTACATTTTCGCATCTTCCACAACCTCTACTCCCCCCCATACTTCCTCGAAGATTTACAATACTGTTTCTTTGATCACATCTGTAAGGCTGGTTTTCCCCCAGTACTCTGAACCGTAATTCACCTGGCCCTAAAATTCGGACTCATTCAAACCGTTTACGTGCTATCTCTTCATCTATTCTGAATTCAAATTCCCTCTCAGTGATCGCTCTCTCTCCCTTTCAGTTTGAAGATTTCTCCTTGATGGAGAAAACTCATTCAAAATGAGTTGGGCTGTTCTGCTTTCATCAGTTAACATTAAATCATGGCCAATAAAGACAAGCAGCCAGTATTAACCAATGAGAGGAAAAGAAGGTAAGAAATAGCTGGGAGTTTGGCATTCTTCAGCAAGATCTCACAGTTCACAGTTAATTACTATTGCAGCTGCTATTTACCACTGGGGGCTGGCAGTTGTCTGATAATTATCAATTATAGCCAACAGAGCCAGGTAGCAGCAGATAATTTAAGAGCCTCTCTCTAACAAAAGCCCTAATTGCTGCAAACATGTGAAGGGGCCAGACAGTTTCCGAAGAAAGTAATGGCAAGGAGTTATTAGGGGAAGCCATAAGTAAAATGATCAGAATTTCAGTAGGCACAGAGAACAATGAAACTTGTCCTGTGATTTACAAGCTTAGCACATAGCGTGCCAGACTGATCTCTGCCCAAAGATTGAAGAGCTTATTAGGAAGGAGGAAGTGTTTGTAACTGCTCAATCCAACAGCCTTTTCTTGGTTCTTATTTGACCTTGCTTTTCGATACTGTTGACACCCCTTCCTCCGAGATATTGTCTGTTCCCCAGGTTTCCATGACATACAATTCTTTTGGTTCTCCTCCTCCCTATCTGACTTTGGCATCTCCCAAGGTTCTGTTCTGGACCCTCTTCTCACTCTTCTTTGGTGATCTCACAGCTACAGTGGGTTCAAATGTCATGTCCATGCCAATGACTCGTGTATAGATATGTGTATGTATATTTTGTATATTGTACATATATTATGTATATTGAGTATACATTTGTATACTCAAATGAATCTATGATCTCATCAGTTCAGAAGTTCCCACCAATGATGTGGATTACAAGCCATTCTGGGCAGCTCTTTTTTGTATTCTTCCAGAAGTTTATCACAGGAGGTCCGTTCAACATGATGGAAGCATTCTTTCCCAACATCATGAAGGTACCAGTGGAAAACTCTGGCTGTCTCCCTGTCACACCCTCATTTGTTCCACGGCCAGCCCATTTTCTCTTCCTGACATGCAGTTCCTTGTTTTTATCCTTTACTCTTATTCTCCTTTGGAGCTCCATTTTGGTTATTTGTTCCAACCTACTCACCTCCACCATGTGTCTTCTCATTGCCCTCTGTGATATTCATCTTTTCGAAAAGTCAGTGTTATACCTCACTTTTATATAGCACTGTTAGTATTGGAAGGAAAACCTTTGTTTTCATAGGAAGTGTGGGGCTAGTTAAATGAGTTTTGCAGTTTTCCTTCAAATAATCCCATCCATCCTCCTCCTTTCCAACTGTGGGCACAGTTTATGGTCCATCTCTACTGTCTTTCTCAAATACACATACCAATGGACAAGCTCTTTTAAGTGTCCATCCAAATGCATGCTAAAGTCTAGGCAACAGACATTCTTCATCTACTTTATCTTTCCTGTGTGGATGAACAGGCTTTGAGTGATTATAGCTGTCTTCCAGGAGACTCTGCAGTGTCTTGGGGCTTAATACAATCAGCATAACGTGAGCCACAAACAGGCGCATCTGCAGACATCACTGCCCACTCAATCTCTCCTTCACCTGTGCTCTGTGCTGCATCTCCTCGGGCACAGCGGTGGAATACCTTTGGTGAGCACATGTCTTACCTGGCATTTATCATCTGACAGTCATCTTCTAAGTAATCCTAAATGATCTCAGTGTATGAATAGGAGCCACTTGGCTGCAAATGAGTCCATTTATTCTACTGAATCAAACGCCTTTTTTTAATGCATAATGGGATCTTATATACTCCATCTGTTTCAGTTAATTGTGAGATGGAAACAAAATCCTTATAACAATTATGCATAATCAAAGAAAAAAAATTACTTCGTTGTCCATGTCCAAGAAACATGCCTCATTCTGTACCTTTAATCCATTACCTCTTTGACCAGTGGTAGGTTTTATTGTTGACCCTCTGGAATCTTGGTTGGTCATTATATAATACGTATTTTCTCTGAAAGTACATATTTCCATAACCCTTTATTCCTGGAGAAAAGTGCATTATCATGATAATAGCCAAGTATTTCATAGCACTTCACATGTGTTATTTCACTGTATCTTCATAACAATCTTGTGAGACAGATGCTGTTATTATCCCCACTTTACAGATGAGGAAACTGAGGCTGAAAGAGGTTAAATGGCTTGCCCAAGGTCACAAAGGTGGCAAGTATCTGAGGAAAGGCTTGAACTGAAGGTCTTCTTGACTCCAGGTCCAATGCTCTATCTGCTGTACAATATAGCTGCCTGATAACTATCATTACATCTTTGTCTTGAGCTGTGTCCCTAGAACTGAAATCTAATTATCCACCATCCTTCCCATAGCGTCCTTTCTCTTATGAAGTTCCTACCTTCAGTTGTTTGCGGTGATGAAAACACCACCTGCGTCCCTAAATCCTCTCCTTTCTGATCAGTTCTTTAGAATCCCAAGACACTGTCTAGCTTCCTTCCTGACATATTCGTTCTCACATATTTGTTTTGCTTGTTTGTTACAAATGAAACAAACAAACATCTTCACGGCAGCTAGGTGGCGCAGTGGATGGAGCACCAGCCCTGGATTCAGGAGGAGCTGAGTTCAAATCTAGCCTCAGACACATAACACTTACTAGCTGTGTGACCCTGGGCAAGTCACTTAACCCCACTGCCTAGCCAAAAAAAAAAATCTTCACATAAATCACTGTTAGTGGGTAGTAGTTTTCAAGTTGGGCAAGTCTCCGGAGGCCTCACTCACGTCCTCAGTACCACAGGAAGGCAGCATACCACTGACTGACCCTCTGAGGAACCTGTAGATGCTTCTGTATCCCTTACCAAGGAGCTGGCCCTGAACGAAAAGGTGTGCTCCCCAACCCATTATTTCTTTGCAAAACTGGTAAGACTGAGTGTAGAACACTACATATAATGTCTGATTTTTGGAGGGTTATGTTGATTAGTTTTGCTGAGCTGTTGTCACCATTTTTTATTCTTTTCTTTTTTTAACAAAAGACTGCTTTCTGAGAGGGGCGAAGAATACAGTAGGAAATGTAGGTGAAGTAAAGACCAAAGACATCAATAAAAACTTACTTTAGAAATAAACAGCATAATTTAAAAGAACCTCAGGTCACCTCCATTCAACAATGAAGCACCAGAATAAGACAAGTGGAAATTTATAAATATGGGGCTGCTACGTGGTGCAGTGGATAGAGCTGGGCCAGGAGTCAGGAAGAGTTATATTCCTGAATTCAAATCCAACCTCAGACACTTACTGTGTTGACCCTAGGCAAGTCACTTAATCCTTTCAGCCTGTTTCCTTATCTTTAAAGTGAGTTGGAGAAGGCAATGGCAAACCACTCTATTATCTCTGCCAAGAAGGCCCCAAATGGGGTCACAAAGAGTCGGAACAACAACAAAAATATGTATTTTCACCTTTGACCTTCAGATTTCTATTTAAAGTTCATTTAATTAGGTCAAAAAACCAAACAGATTTTTCCCATGTGATATGAACCATGGTCAAGAAAATCAAATTCCTTTTTTTAGAGCTAGACAGCTAGGTGGCACAGTGGATAGAGTGCCAGGCCTGGAATCAGGAAGACCTGAGTTCAAATCTGGGCTCAGATAGTTATTAACTGTGTTACCCTGAGCAAGTCACTTAACCTTGTTTGCCTCAGTTTCCTCATCTGTAAAAAAAAAATGAGCTGGAGAAGGAAATGGCAAACTACTCCAATATCATTGCCAAGAAAACCCCAAATAGGGCCACAAAGATACAACAAGATACAACGAAAAGAACCACAAGGATCATTTGGCCTAACCACCTTATTTTACAGATGAAAAAACAGATCTCAAATAAGCCAAGTGACTTACCTAAGGTCACATAGCTATAAGTCTCTAAAGTCATGACCAACAATAACAAACAAAATCAAACCATCACTTGGGCCTTCAGGACTTTCTTCTCCCCAAGATTTCAAAGTCACTAGAGATACCCTATGGTATCTTCTAATACCATTCGTTTACTTGGGAACCTATAAGAATGAGTAACAATGAGTGGATCTGATGCCATTTCTAAGCTACACGTTCCAAGAAAGAACAATTCTACCTCTGTACTCGGCAGCGGGGAGCGACGAGGTCAAACGCCCACCAGAGGCCCCCCTTCTCAAACTAAAGAATGGCTCCTTGGTAGGCCCTTCCTCAATGCTCCATCACCTTTGGGTGACTGCTTCAGAGAGTGCAACTTCTAGACAGAACCATGTGCCTGTCATATAGTCCCTACACCATGGAATTTCTTCTCTTCTTTTTCTTCTGTGTCATGTTTTTCCATTGGTAACTTCCTGACACTGGTTTTGATTCCCTTTTGTCCCCTGAGATGTTTTTTCTTCCCAGGTGTTTTCCTGGATGATTTCTCCCATCCTTCCTAGGAAGCCTTCTCTTTAATAAGACAAAAGAGATAAAGGTCTTCTTCAGGCCCCTTTAGCCTCCAGCATTTTTTGCACATTTAATTGATGAGCTCTTGGGGCAAGAAGACAAACATGGCACCTACCAAGCAATTCCCTTAACACTCATACTTCTGTCTTCTCAAGTTGAACTATAGTCTTGTATGATTCATTCTGGAACCTCTGCAAATTGCCTGTTTTATTAGCTTTACATTACATTAATCAAGAATCACAGTATATAGGGCTTATCTTTCAGGCAGTCAACAAGCACTTCTTAAGCACCTACTATGTGCCAGGCACCATCCTAAGCACTGGGGAGACAAAGAAAGACCAAAAACAACCCCTCTTCTCAAGGCACTCACTCACAGTCTGATGGGGGAGACAACAGGAAAATAACTATGTACAAATAAAATATGAGCTAATTAACAGAGGGAAGGCACAATCATTAAACGGAATTGAGAAAGGTTTCTTGTGGAAGATGGAATTTTAACTGGGACTGAAGTGGAGATGAGGAAGGGCATTCCAGCCATGGGGGACAGACTGTGAAAATGCCTGGGATGAGATTTGCTTTCTGCAGTGAGCTGTACTATACCCATGAAGCAAATATGGTTATTGGACCACACTCTTCTGTAACTTACCAGTCTGTACATGGCATCGGTTTCCTTGTCTACCACCAGGAGTGAGGTCTGATCTCCACCCTTTCTAATCTTCTCCACGATGCTGTCATGATCCAGCATTTCCACTGACTCTCCATTGACAGCAACAAGCAGGTCATTATTCTTCAGACCAGCTGCTTCTGCTGGGCTTCCAGAATCTATGTCTTTGATGATCTGACCTACTCCCCATAAACCAAATGGTCAGAAAAGTTCCTCTCTTTCCAGGGTAATGCCCTAACTACAGAGATGATGAGAGTAAGGATAAGGATGGAAGGGTACAGAGGAGTAAAGGACTCTGTATTATTTCTTAAACTGTTTAAGATTAAGATCTTCAATGACAAAATCTATTCCCTCCTTTCATCTACTCACCCCAAATTAGGTAAGCATAGAAGTGGAATGCCCTTGGGAAATGCCCATCCTCCCTGTCATCCCCGGGGGACTTTGCAGAATGGGAAAGTACATGCATCCTTCATCCCTGCTCAGAATTCTCACAAGGCAGTAGGCTTGACCTTTAATAAGGAAAGATACTTTGGAGGTGAAAGAAAGTGTTGGGGTGGAAAATTTCAATTATATTCTACTTGAACAAAATAGTTTGTGTGCTTTAAATCTCAAAACAACTGGAGCAGGCAGTTATCACCACTCTCATTTTACAAATGGTTAAGCTGAGACATGGAAAAGTTTAATGATGGACCTAAGGTCACAGAGTAAAGAATGATCATGCTCCCTTCCCCACCACCCATTCGCATTATTCCCTTATTCCCCTTCAACTTTCCCACCCCAAAGTTCCAACCAAAAGCCACCCACCCTTTCCACTGTGCCCTCTGGAATGACTGTTCCACAGACAACAAACTTCCCCTTTATCTTAAATGTTTTCTTATCCCACTCCTTCCATCTTCTAACACTCACTGAAACTTTGCTCTGCCAGATGATACGACCTCCTTGGCCACCCTTTCTGGTACTGGCAACACTTTCACTCATTCCCCTTGGCTCCCTGGTCACAGCAGGAGAGTTGGAATACTCTTTGCTCACCATTGCCATTTCTAGGTTCTCCCCCATCTCCATTACTCAGTAACCTCTCTGCCTTAGAAGTTTATGCAATTCATATCTACCACCCAATCAAACTCCTGGTAGCTCTTGTCTACAGACCCTTTCTTTCCTCAGCTAGTTCAGTGCCTAGCTCACAATTTTTCTCTCCTCCCCAACTCCTGCCATTATATTAGGGGGCTTCAGAATACATACTGACTTTTCTCTCAAACTCCCCTATCACTCAGTTCCCTAACCTACTCACTTCCCATGACCTATTCCTCCACCCCCAACTCAGCCATATGCAAAGATGGTCAAGAATTAGAGGTGATTGGAGTCTCCATCTTTCTGATTCCAAATCCAACCAATCTAGCCACTATACTATGCTGTCTCTCTCACAAACACATAGAAGGTGCTTAATAAATGCTTAATGAACTAGCTTAAATTGATATTAATGGCCTCATACTAGGAGACTTCAACATACACACTGACTCCCCCTGAAACACCATCACCACTTAGTTCCTCAACCTACTCACTTCCCACAATCCTTTCCTCTGCCTCACCTCAGCCACACATGAAGATGGCCATATCTTTGTTTTTGTCATCCACAAATGACAATTCTGAAATCCTCTTATCTGACCATAACCTATTGCCTTTCCACTTATCCCTCTGCCTTCCCTTACCAAACTCTACTCTTCACCCGATCTATGACCTCTACTCTCTTAACCCCTCAGTTCTCTCCCAGGCCATCTCCCCTACACTTGCCACTCTCTCCTCTTGTCCCGCTCTTGACCTTTTGGGGAACATTCAACTCTATACTGTTCTATTTTCCTGAGTCCCTACCCCCATCCCGTATCATTTTGCTCCGTTCCAAATCTTGGCCTTGGATCATTCCCACCATCCACTATCATAAAGTGAACCCTGGTATTGGACCCTACCCTGATCTAAGGATTGATTCAGGTTGTCCCCACAGAGCGTCAGGGGAGCCTGACAGAACCCCGGGGCCAGAGTTTGACAGAGAAGAATCAGACAGTTGAGCCTAAGAAATCTGGAAGCTTCTTACCTTTCTGCCCTGGGCCTACTCTCAAGTAAAATCCATAGCCACTCTTTCCCTTGGTCATGTCCACAATCCGGGGCTTATGAGGAAGCAGCGTCAGACTGGCTGTCTCTCTTTTGAGCTTTATCTTATGCTCGTTGTAGTACTTGTCCACGTCCTTGTCTATCAGCAAAAACATAATCTGGCTCCCAGCCTTCTTCACCTGTAGAAGCATATGGAAGACAGTTATGTCCCCATGGACACATTGTCTAAATGTACTGACATAGCTTACAGCCTTCCTGGCTTTAAGATGCTGGTAGTATAAATGGATAGAGCCTGAAGTCAGGAAGACCTGAATTCAAATCCTAACTGACTGGCTGTGTGTCCCCAGGCAATTTACTTAACCTCTCATCTGTAAAATGGGAATGATAATGGGGTTGTTCTGAGGATCAAATGGGATAATATTTGTAAAGTGCCCAGCACATAGGAGGAACTTAATGAGTGCATTTCTCCATTCTTTCCTCCTCCTCTTTGAGGTCAGTCAACAAATATTTATTAAGTGTCTACTACAAAAGTACCTTGCTGATCCCAAGAGATACAAAGAAAGGCAAAAGACAGTCCCTGACCTTAGGAGCTCACAGTCTAATAGAGTAGACACCACACAGACATCTATATTATACAGGATAAATTAGAAGGAATCAACAGAGGGAGGGGTCCCTGGCATGGGGAGACATCATCTCTGGCTTCAGGCAGCGCTCTATTCTCCTGCTGTCCTTTTGCCTCTTAGCTGTGTACCTTCTTTCTACCTTCCTCTCCAGTTTTCTTTTTTTTTTTTCTTTTTCAGAAGGTTACATTCCCCATGAAAAGATGGGAAATTCCTCTGAGAAGGAGATTAGAAATACACTGAGGTCAATAGGAAAAGTAACTAGAAGGCATGTGGGAACAAGGAAAAGGCAACCATAAGGACCACCTTGTAAAATCCTAAATCCCTTCAGGTCTCAGCTAAAATCCCCCCTTCTACAGGAAGCCTCTGCCAGGCCCCCTTAATGCTAATGCCTTACCTCCTGTGTATTTCTCCTTGAGGGCAACTAGATGGAGTCACTGTGTGTAGAGCCCAAGCATGAAGACAGGAAGACTTGTCTTCTTGAGTTCAAAGCTGGCCTCAGATACTTACTAGCTGCATGACCCTGGATAAGTCATTTAACAATGTTTGCCTCAATTCCTCATCTGTAAAATGAGCTGGAGAAGGAAATAGCAAACCACTCCAGTGTCTTTGCCAAGAAAACCCCCAATGGGGTCACAAAGGGTCAGAAACAACTAAAAAACAATTCAACAACCAACAACATCTTGTTTCTAAATAGTTGTTTATGTGTTGCCTCTTCCATTCGATTCTGAGGTCCTTGAAGGTAGGGATTGCTTTTGCCTTTCCTTGTCTCCCCAGTGCTTAGCACAGTGCTGGGTCTTTAATGGGCACTTAATAAAAGCTTATTGATTCAACTTGACTTGACTAGATTCTCCTTGGACTACATAAATGTCTTTTAGATTTTCAGGAATCAATTTGACCTACTGGTTTAATATGTCCATATTTGAAACATGCTTTTCCACAATCCATGGTGCCATGTTGAATTCTCAAATCTGAAATAATTGGGAAATCTAGGGACCAGTTTAACCTTATACTCCTCAGACACCTGGCTAAACAATACTATATAGTTATAACCTTATACTCCTCAAGACACCCGGCTAAACAATACTATATAGTTATCTCCCACCACATACTTGATAAAATGTGTCCTTAAGGGAAAATTTTTTTGTTTTCTTTTTTTTTAAAAAGTATCATGAAACTCTTGTGCTTTCAAACTTAGATATGTGTCCTCATAGGATAGAGGGAGAAAGACTGGAGCTGTCATTTCATCAATACAGGGAACTCCCAGGTGAGGATATTCCCTTTACCAATGCAAGTCAACAGCCTCTCTGGAATTTATAGTTGTAGAGAGTTGTCTAGAGCTCTGAGAGTTTAAGTAATTTGCCCAGGGTCTCGTGGGACCTGAATTCATGTTTCTTCGGCTTCAAGAGCAGCTCTCTACTATACTCTACTGTCTCTTACAGGAACAAAAACAAAAACAAAAACAAAATCTCCTCATGGATTTAGTTTAAATTTTTGGTGAGGATGTTTTGAAATACTATTTTCCATAAATATGCTCTCCAATGGGCAACCAGTAAATGGATGAATGAACAAAGAGGTATATGTTAAGCACTTACTATGTGCTAAGCGCTGTAATAATCACTGACAAAGCAAATACAAAAAGAAAGATCACTTCTGCACTCAAGGAACTTATATCCTAATAAAGGAAGACAACATATATAATGGAGTAATGGCAAAGAAAGAGTGTTTTGAACTGGGAGGTTACAGGAATGGTGAGCAGAAACATGGGGTAATCCACTGACATATCCTTTCTAGGAAAAGTAATGTTGATTTTGGTCTCAGAGCTGGAAATGGAAAAGGGATAGCGAAGGAGTCTGGCCAGTGGCAGGGCATGAAGGTGACTGAAAAGCAGCAACATGGTGGGTCTGGGTGGTCTACCTCTAGGGAATTCTCACCAGTCAAAACTCAGGGCCTCAGGGCAATGGTCCCCTGGACCCAAAATGATATGGAACTGGCCAAAGACCTTATTCCAAGCCCTCCATCAACTCTTCTGTGTTACTAATCAGTCTGTCCCTGGAGGGCATGAAAATTCCTTCTGCCCTTCCTTCATTCTGGTCCACATCGGTCCTCTCCTTCCAAGTCTTGTCACCAGTTTGAAGAAGAGAAGATATATGTAGCAAATACCACCTCAGCAAAACTGGGCTATACCTTTTCAACCACCTCCTCATGACTGGCATTTTCCACATTCTCCCCATTCACTTCAATCAGACGGTCTTCAGGCTGTACTCCGGCCTTTGAAGCCACACCCTGGGGAACCAGGTCAGTCAGGTACACTCCCTTTTTACCTAGAATGGAGGGAGTGGAAGGAAGGGAAGACAATTCATTCCAGGCAGCAGAAGGGCACAATTCTGGCTCACCAACACCCTAACATCTGAAAATGAAGGGACTTCGTCTGATAAAGTTAAAGTGCAATTTCACGTCTTTGTGGTTAATCCATTCTTTCTTAGCAAACAAGAACAAAACCCTGGCTTCTCAACGGCGGTAAAAGAACAGCACAATGCTTAGAACCCTGCACAGAAGATATCTGTTGATTTGCTCATAATTCTTGATCCTCTCTAAAATACAAGTGGGTTGTAATTAAGAATCTTATGGGTAGCAAATATTTTAACCAGAATGCACTAAACAAAGATGCTTAATCACTGTATTACCTGTTTCCTGTTTTTCCCTCTACCTGTGTGACCACTCTTCCTTAGTTTCCTTTGTTGGATCCTCATTCATATCATGCCCACTAACAACGGGCGTCCCCCAAGGCTCTGTCATGGGCCCTCTTCTATTATCCCTCTATACTATCTCATGGGTTGTTGGTGATCTCATGGGTCTAATCATTCTCTCTGTGCAGATGACTCCAAAATCTACATATCCCTCCCAGTCTGTCTCCTGAACTCTAGTCCAGCATCACCAACTGCCTTTTGGACATGTTGAACAAGATATCCTGTAGGCATCTCAAACTCAGTATGTCCAAAATAGAACTTACTATCTTTCCCCCAAAACTCTCTCCTCTTTCTAACATCCTTATTAGTGTTATCGACACCAATATCCTCCCAGTCACCTGATCTCAAAATCCTGAGAGTCATCCTTGACTGCCTACATAGCCAATCTCATACTAGAGCTTATCATTCCTACTTTGACAACATCTCCCCCCAATATATCCCCCAATGTCTTCTCACATTGATGAGTTCTTGGATCTATTAAAGCTTAAGTCACAAGTGGAATATAAGAGAGTGAGCACTGAGGAAGCAACTGATATTATAAACTACTTCTCAAAAATAGAATCGCTGTTGATGGTAGCACCAGGAGGATCATCTTTGTGGAGCATGTTATGAAGGAATTGGTAAAAAGCATGTTTCTATAAGGCTAGCACAAAGCCCACTGAACAGAAGGATGCAAGCCAGCCCCAAATTCTGTTATATAGGGAGCACACTAATTAGCCAAGAAATTGAAAATTGGATCAAAAAGTGTCTTCCGAGAAGCTACACAGAGGCAAACCCAATGGCCAGAGATAAGGTCCTTATGAACAAAAATTTCTGTGGGCTATTAGAATGAAACAAAAGTTAGAGCTACAAAGCAAAACACAGTCTTCAGGTGGAGGTTCCAGGGAAAGGATGGTCTTTTCAAGCAAACATGCATCAGTCAGTGACATTTACTGTCAACAATGTGAAAGAGACATATCTTCTTGCTAATATCCTTCAGCTGATAAATTGGTTAGACTGTGCCCTTGACAACTCTGTTATCTACCCATGCTCATTTAACTGATGATTGCTGCCTGCTACAGTCATTTTAACACACTGAAATGGTGTGGAATCTGAAAAACTAATAAAATGGGTTTGTACTCACTTTTTTGCTTACTAATGCTAATTGTTAGGTTTCATATTAATCTGAGAAGGTTCACCAATAAGCCTAGCTAAATAAGACAATAGATTTAAAACAGATAATGTACAATCTACTAATTTGGATATAATTGGACACTAGCTATGAAGCCTACCCACAAATATGTTTGTGAAATAATTGGCTAGGGAAGGATTTGGCCATAAATAGGATTATTCCCTACGTGGAAGAAGTTAACTGGCCTTTAAGGGGATCAAACCTGCAATCTGGAGCCTGTTAACATCACGTTCCAACCTCTTTCATCCATTGACATGAGCTAACCAGCACAGACACTACAACATTACCAGACTCTGCCTAGAAGACAGTGTACCCAATCTTATTTTGATAAAAAGTAAAGTACAGTAATCTGGTATAAGAGAGTACATTGGGAAAGTAAGAGAAAAGAGGTATTGCTGGCCAACAAACGACTGTCCTAATCCCCCACCCTCCCAGAATGGATCCAGAGGAAAATCCAGCCTCCCCTAAAGTGATGAAACATAAATCCCTCAAGCGTATTCCAGTCATGGAAGCGCCAAGAAGAAGGGTCCTAAGGCACTTGACAACCTCCTAGAAAGTGTGAGCTAAAAGGGACAGCTGAGAATCCAAGTGTCGGGTCTCTTTTAAAGTCTGCAGGGAAGGAAACAGCTATCAGATAATTAAATCACCAAACTGACAGGAAGAAGAAAAGCAACTTTCTACTCGAGAAACCCGGGAAGCGTAAGGAAGGTTTCCAAGTCAGGCTCTAGCTCAGCGCACTCACCTTGGACCGTTTTCAGAGAGAAGCCGTAGCTACTTCCCTCCTTGACCAGGTAACAGAGCCGGGGCTGGCTCCCTGCACCTGCTACCCCATTCATCGCTGGGGCTGACTCCTTGTGGTTCTGACTCAGTTCCTTCAGGTTTATCCCTTTTTTTACTGCTTGTTCATAGGATGCGCCATCCAGAACCAGGAATATCACTGAATTCCCACTTTTCCTGACCAGATCCACAACCTGAGATGAAGAAGATGAGATTCTGTGAGCAAGCTAGAAAAAAACCATGGTAAATACCTAACCTTCGCTTTGAGTGACTCAGGTCCTCACTCTACATGCCTTGGTGTTTTCCTTGTACTTCTCTGTGCCTTTGCCACCCCCAGGTAGCTGACGGTGTCCTCTCATGCCGCTCATCCTCCCTCCAGGTGGAACTATCCCTGAAGATCCAAAGTCAGATTAGGTTCAGCCTAGCAGAGCTTTTCTAGTCCTGAGAGGCTCCAGCACATGTGACCCAATTCCAGCCCATAGGGCCCCTACTAGAGGAGAACCATTCTTAGGTATCTAGTCTGTTCAGTGGTTGTTGTCCTAAAGCATAACTGAAATTTATTGGTAGAGCAAAGTAGTTTGTGATTCTGGATATGAGCCTTGTGATCCTTGGTAAATGCAGGAACTCTTGGCTTGAGAGGCAGCTTCGACATATAAGGCTTTGGAGACCTTCTCTAACTTCTTAGGAGGGAGAACAGAGAGACAGAAAACTGCCTTGGTTGACTGATGGAGGACAGAAACATAATCCCTCACTAGGACAAAATCTCTGGGTGCAGAGAATGTATTAAGCAAGGTTATAGCTTATAATCAAGCTTATAGGTTAAGGAGAATGGAGGGAATAGGAATCCCTACAAGTCTCATTCACCTGCAAGTGTTCTTCTTTGTCCACATACACCCCATTGATAAAGAGGACCCGGTCACCATCTCTGAGGCCTGCTTTCTCAGCGGGGCTGCCCTGTTCTATCACACGAACCAGGTGACCCTGGACATCTTTCTCTATCCGGAGGAAGAAACCATAGCTTTGCCCATCTTGTTTGGAAAGTTTACATTCTCGAAGTGTGAAGGTAGAGGCCATGTCTATTCACAAGGGAGGGAAGAAGAGAGAAAGAGAAAATATGTTGATTATAACAGCCAAGTGTTGCCACAGTGCCTAGAGTGCTGGATCTGGAGTCAGGAAGATTAGAGTTCAAATTTGACCTCAGACACTAGCTGTATGACCCTGGACAAGTCACTTAACCTCTGTCTGCCCGAGTTTCCTCATCTGTAAAATGGGAATAATAGCAGCACTTACTTCCCAGTGTTCTTGTGAGGATAAAATAAAATAATATTTGTAAAGCATTTTGCAAACCTTAAAATGCTACAAATAATAGCTACATAGCTATTATTATCATCTACTACTCAACTTCCCCAGAGTTGATCTACATGCCATCTTCTCATTGCCAACAGAAGGTCACATAGAAGGTGTAGAATAGAATAAACTAATCTAAGCTGAATGAGAACCATCTCCTCTTATCCATGGACCGAATGAACAAACCACCCAGGCTAATGGGAACCCTCTCCTGTAACCCTGGGACTTCGGCTCAACCCTCACACTTAATCCAATAGATTCTGGCAGAGAGTTACTAGAGTTTAGAAAGTCACCTCCCAGCTGCCCATAACCCACAGTAACCTTTCTCTTGTTTCAATGAAAGTCAAAGAATCTCTGATGTAGGCACCTACAGACCTGTCCACTGCACCAAGAGACAGCACCCACCACAATACTTTGCCCATAGTAGGTTTTCAATAAAGACTTGTTGATTAAAGAGAGAGGAAGAAAGGACAAGGCCATCTGTACTCATGAGCCAAAGAAGAAGAGGTTTGACTTGCTGAGCCCTTCCCTGGATCCTTCAGATAGAGGAAAAAGGAAACACTGCCAGCTGAGTTGTTCCAATTCCATGCTTTTGGATGGAGAGGTTATAAGGCTAGAGAAATCCCTTAGTAAACAGCTGCTCCATGCCCATCATCCTACTTGCATGATGCAATGGCAGATACCATGGCAGATACAAAGAAGTAGAAAGATGGCTTCTGCCCTAGGGAACATGATAATCTAGCTATAGAGAAAAGACAGACCTAATCCAAACGATGAAATAATACAAGGCAAACTTTTAATCGGTACAATTCTAGGATATGTGATACTAAGTACTCAAAACTAGGCTCAAATTCCACCTTCCTCAGGAAGCCTTTCCTGGCTGTCCTGCTCCCTCGGGCTGCTAAGGCCTTCCCTCTGAGATTGCCACCAATTTACCTTGTATATATCTTCTATGTACATAATCGTTTGTGCGTTATCTTCCATTAGACTATACGTTCTTTAAGGGCAAGGATCGTGTTTTTGCCTTTCTTTGTAAACCCAGCCCTTAGCACAGCACCTGGCACATAGTAAATGCTTAATAAATGTTTAGCGACTAAATGACTGAACTGGGCAAGATTAGTGTGATACCTCACGCTGATAATCAGGAATTTAGGGAGAACCCCAAATGATTCAAAGGCATAGAAGCTTAGTTCAAGAGTTGTCTTTATGTTTGTGCAACTCCTTTTTTTTAAAGGACCAGAGTAAAGTGGAAGCAATTCCCCAAACTAACTGAATTCCTTCCCATGCCTCTTTGTCCATTGTATTCAGATGGAGTTCAAGCCTTCTGTTCTCCTCATTGTTGGAAACTGGAGCCCAAACTGACACTAACTACCAATAGTTGTGGCGTGGCACCCGGAGGGGTAAAAACACAGACCTTCTGGTTGTGCTGCTTAGCCCCTTCTTGGCTTCATCAAGTCAGAATTCAAAGGCCAGAGTACACATGGGGTAGGGGCCACACAGATGTTGACATGAGGATGGCCTCAGGGTGGCAGAACAGAGTTTGGGATTATGTTCCAAGTGGATAGAGCACCAGGCCTGGAGTCACGAAGACTCATCTTCGTGAGTTCAAATCCAGCCTCAGACACTTACTAGCTGTGTGACCTTGGGTAAGTCACTTAACCCAGTTTGCCTGAGTTTCCTCATCTGTCAAATGAGCCTGAGAAGGAGATGGCAAACCACTCCAGAATCTGTGCCAAGAAAACCCCAAATGGGGTCGCGAAGAGTTGGACACACCTGAAATGACTCAACAACAACAACAGATCTATATATAGGCTGTCTCTGAATAACTCTGCCATACGCATCTCGAACTTTCTGGTCCACTGTCTCCCACTTATAAACCCGTCTCTTGCTGGAAGATTTGTGAAAACAAATGTGACAATGTCCATAAAGTGTTCTGGGATTCTTAGGAGAAAAAAAAATCCACACCAGCTCCAGATCTTCACCTCGCCCCTCAGGGCCGACCTAGACATACTGCACCAAGCATTCTTGGTCGGACTCTGCTATTTCATGCAATCTCAGCCAGTATCAGTCAGTGCTGATTAAGACAGTGTGACTCACCGAAGGCAGGAAATCACTATGCATTTGGAATATATAGAATATAATTTACTTTCATATTTACATAAAGACTTTCAAATGATCATAACCTAACAGGGAAACAGAACCTGAGTTACTTACCACTAAAGGTCAATGTGGCCAAAAAAAAAAAAAGTGAGGCAGAGATGACCCCAGGGCAGCCATAGATCATAAGCACACCCACCTAAAGCTGGAATGGACCTCAGAGGTCATCTGTCTGGTGCAAGGGATCTTAACCTGAAATCTGAGAACTGAATCTTTTTAATATCTTGATAACTGTATTCCAATATAATTGGGATCTTTTGTAATTTTATGTATTTTAGGCACTTAAATACATTCTGACAAAGGGTCCAAAGGTTTCACCAGGCTGCCAATGAGAGCCGTTACACAAAAAGGGTTAAGCACCCTCAAGAGTTCAATTCCTTCATCTCAGGAGAAAACTAAGGCTCAGAGAGGTTTGGGGCCTCGTCCACGGTCACACAGCTAGTGAGCAGAAATGGTGACATCTGAACTCAGGTCCCCTTTTGGCAAATACAGTAGACTTTCCACTACACCACACATTGAAAATACTCTTTCCAAAAAGCACCTCAACTTTCTTTATCTAACTTGAATTTTTAAATATCATAAAACTACCCCAACTATCATATGTGACAGAAATGATGTCAGAGAGAGAATATTTACGATCAGCAAGTAAGTCAACATCCCTTTATTAAGCCTTTACTATGTGCAACTGGGTAGTACAATGGATAGAGTGCCAGGCTTGAAGTCAGGAAGACTCACTTCCTGAGTTCAAATTCGGCCTCAGATACTTTTAGCTGTGTGACCCTGGGCAAGTCACTGTTTGCCTCAGTTTCCTCATCTGTCAAATGAGCTGGAGAAGAAAATGGCAAACCACTCCAGTTTCTTGGCCAAGAAAACTCCAAATGGGTCATGGAGAGTCGGACAGGACTGAAAATGACCCAACAACAATGTACAAGGAATTTTGCCAAGTGCTTGAGATACAAACAAAGGCAAAAACACAGTCCCTTCCATCACATGTGCAAGTGTGTACTGAAGCCAGCACTTATGGGCTCAACAACCAATTATTCAATTTTCAGTATAAGCATTTACCTTGCAAATTGGTGAACTCTGCAAATCAGGGCTTGATACATTGTTTGTTGATTGTCTAGACTTTAGCAAGTGATGGAGAAAGTGTTAACAATACAGATTAAACTTTAAAATGTCAAGTTCACACTTCTTTTTGAAAAGCCAGTTGTTAAACATTTACAACCACACCCCTGCAAGTCATTAACTAGGTGCATAACAAGACAGACATAGAATAAGTGGAAGATGATCTCAGAGAGAGAAGGCACTAACAGGCTAGGGGGTAGGGGGAGGTGGCAGGGATCCTGCAGAAGATGGGAATATGAGATGAGTCTTAAAGGAAGCCGGGTAGGAGGAAGGTGAGGAGGGAGAATATTCTACACTTAGGAACATCGGGAGCAAAAACATGGAGCACGGAGATGAAGTATCATGTTCAAGGAAGAATAAGAAAGCCTAGTCCTGGGCAGCTAGGTGGTGCAGTGGATAGAGTACCGGCCCTGGAGTCAGGAGGACCTGAGTGCAAATCTGACCTCAGATACTTACTAGCTGTGTGACCCTGGGCAAGTCACTTTACCCTTATTGCCTTAGGGTAAAAAAAAAAAAAAAAAGCCTAGTCATTTGAGGAGACTATTTCTCATTGCCAGAAACACATAAGAATCTGCACAAGAACCATTTGGGCTCATTGACATTTCTCCTTCCTATTATTCTTCTAATTTGTAGAAATCAGCCCATGATCATGGAGTGTCTTTTAGACTCAAAATCCACATGGTCTCTCTGTAGTAATTTCCAGTAGCTGATCAGTTTCATATGATTGTGAAAATTTTTACTGACCCTCGCTGCCTCACCACCATAAAAGGGATGGATAATGTGGAATGGCCAGTCTGATTATCTTATTAAAGACATGTAGTTACATCACATTACCATCCTTAAAGTAATTGGAACAATGAAAGCTCTTTTGTTAAAGGAGCTAGTTTAATGAAAAAAAAAAAGAATAGAACATCAATTTTTATGTAAATGGAAATTTCTACAATCTATATCTGCCTCACAAGTAGGTTAAACATTCATCCTACAACTTCATTTCCTTTATTTCATTTTCTTTCTTCATGGACAGTACAACATTAGCTCACCCATTTGGAATGAATAGAATTTGAATCAATAAGGTCTTAAAATATTCTGCCTGTTGGAGTCCACTGTGGAGCTACTTTTTAAATGACAGCTCTACTAATTTATAATAAACTCTAAATTTCCAAGAAATTTTCTTTTTGTCTTCATCAGTGTAAGGAACTGTTAATAAGGAAACTCTCCTTATGAACAGATCAGCAACTGCTCTGCAATGTATAGTCAGACTTTAGAGAATTGGTTTCCCAGAGTTACATGTTCAATATGTCTCAGAGGCAGAATTTGAACCCAGATCTTCCTGACTCTGAGACAGCCCTCTACCCACGATACTATGCTGCCTCCCACATTGGGACAGGAAACAAAATATTGTGTTTGGTTAATTAAAAAAAACAAAAACCCAGTCATATACCCCAAAAGGTCCAGAAAGAAAGGTTCCATATATACCAAGATATTTATAGCAGGACTCTTTATGGAAGCAAAGTAGGTGCCTTTCAATTGGGAATGACTAAACTAATGGTGGTGCATGAATGTTAATAGTGTTGCTGTGCTATAAGCAATGACACATACAAAGAATGCAGAGAAGGACAGGAAGACAAATGAACTGATACTGAGTGATGGAAACAGAACCAGGAAACAGCTTATTCAATGACTACAGCAATGTAAATGTAAAGAATCATAAAAAGAAATTGAATGTTGTAAAATTGTAATGACCAAGCTTGGCCCCAGAGGATATTTGAAAGAATTTACCTCCATCCTTTCACTGCACCAGGAGTATGAAGTAATTGCATTTGCTGTCAGGCATGGTCAGTGCAGAATGCTTTTATTTCCTTGTTTTTAAATCTTTGTAACAAGAGGCAGCTAGCCAGAGAGAGGAGGGAAGAGGGATATAGCTGGGAAAAGTACTTGATATTGAAACAAGTTATCAATAAACATATAAATACAGAAATCTTTTTTTAACACAGCCACCACTCAGCGTTGGAGCCCTTCGAATTTCAAAGTTGACAGGGCCCAAGGCCAGACAGAGTTTTATCCCCTGTGTCCAGAGGATATCACTAGCCCCTATAGCAGGGTGAGTATGGCATGGTCATCTCAATTTTGTTCGGCCACTTAGCAAGAGGGGGCTCAGGATTCTGAAATAGAGATTCCAGCTTGAGAGGAGTTTTTCTATTTCAACAGCCCTCTTCCTCACTCACACACCATCTACCACTTCCTGAGGAGCCCCAAAGACCAGAAGTTACCGATGTAGAGGTTTGCAACAAGTAATTGTCACTAAATTTCCATGACCCCACATGTTTCTTTCTAGATTTTCTCTCCCCAATTCAAATGACCCAGATAAAACATAAACAGTGAAAGAAAGCAGAAATTATTCTGAGCTCTGGGGAAAAGAATCAATATTTGACAGAAAAGACTCCTGTTTGTACAAGAGGTGAGATAGGGATGCCTGGCTGATGGTCAAGACTCCTGTAGAAAAGGATAAAAACCAGGAAAATTATGGTATCTTCCTTCCTTTTTGGAGAGTTGTTATAAGGAACTCCCAGTGAAGAAACCCCTGCCAATGCAACCAAGTAAGCTGCTCTGCAGAGCTGCCGGGGCACTGAAAGTGCCCTGAGGGCATGTGAGTGACTTAACTATGCCAGGGTGGATCAGAGGCAGGCCTTGAACCCTGAAATTCTTCCTGACCACCTACTCTCTATCCACTAATTCCATGTGGTTTCTCTGGGGTTTATCATCAGTCATGATCGTTAGTAATGATAGCTTGGATTTACAATGCAGCTTTCTTCTAAAGGACCCGGATTAAAGCTGGTTGAAATAGAAAGCGTAGTGGGAAGGAAAATTCGAATTGCCTCGGAGGCAGGGTAATTGTGTAATGATTCCAGGGGGAGGCTAAATGGGAAGTTAATGTGACGTGGCTTTGTGCCGAGTTGATGTGGGATGCACAAAAGAACAGAAGCCACTGGGTGAGTTTTGTTTTCCTCCCTGGGGGAAGCAGCTACTGAGGGCTGTGCCTTCTATTTTGAGCCTACCGACTAGACCACATTGTTGAGTTCCCTATCATCATCATCATCACCACCCGCAGCCTCAGGGGAACTAGTCTTTGCTCAAGTCATAGAATCTCTTAGCAGTAAGGGACTCCAGCTGCCATCACTGCCGACCCACACTCAAATAAAAATTAACTCCTTCACATACCCAACAAGCGGTCGATCAGTCATTCTTTAAAGACTAGTGAGGGGAAAACCCACTATTTCCCAAGGTGCTCTATTCCACTTTAGCCCGGACTCAGGAAGATGAGTTCAAATCCAGCCTCAGACACTTACTAGCTGGGTGACCCTGGGCAAGTCACCTAACCCTGTTTGCCTCAGTTGCCTCATCTGTCAAATGAGCTGGAGAAGGAAATGGCAAACCGCATCAGTATCTTTACCAAGAAAACCCCAAATTTGGCAACGGAGAGTCTGACACAATTGAAAACAACTAAATAATAACTTATTGTAAGGAAGTTGTTGTTTTGTTTTTTTTATTCTGCCCCTCTACAACTTCTACCCACTGCTCCTACCTCTACCCTCTGTGGCCAAGCTTAGAGATTAGACTAGTTTTTCCACATAGCCCTTCAAATACTACAGGACCACTCTCATTTCATACCTCTAATTGTCTTTTTCTCCAAATTAATTTTCCCCAGTTGATCCCCAGACGGCATGATCCCAAAGCCCTGACCAGCACATAGTGAGGCTGAAAAATGCCAAGATTAGGGGGACCATAATAACAGATACTTCAATTTTACCTTCGGCCAACATGGCTGATAAAGACCCGTTGATAAATTCTTAGAGCTATTACAGATGTTGGTCAAGTTCAACCTCCCATTTTACAGATGAAGATATCAGGTACCTTGCTCAAGGCCACTAATTACTGAAATTGTCTCCTTCCTAAAGGGAGGCCTTTGGTCAGTGCAGTCAGTGGAGGCCTTTTGGTCAGGTCCTTGGCCACACCTAAGTTAGTGCACCTAGCATGAGACTGCATTTTTATAAAAGAGGGTCTGTAACCTCTGAACCTCGATCCTTAGCTCTGAACCAAGCAGAGACAAAGACGACTTATTTAGAAGCTGGGGCTTGTTACAGAAATCCAAGCCTAATCTTCTTTAAAATATAAGTGATTCCCTTCCCCTCTGCCCTCTCTCTCACTGCTATAGCTCATGTCCTCAGAACACAGCAATTACCTGGGCTCCATTGGGTTACCTGGGCTCCATTGCAGGGTGAGGTTCTGCCCCAACCTCCTGGGACCCTGTAGGTAAATTGTTGCCTGATATGCACACACACACACACACACACACTCTCTCTCTCTCTCTCTCCCTCCTCTGAGCCCTTCCCCCTACCAATGAGAGAGTTAGTTTCTTTGAACTACGTTCTAGAGTGCCCACTTTCAGTATCCACCAATTTTAAAATTCAACAAACATTTAACACTAAGAACCAGAAAGTTCACTTTAAATGTCCTTTTAAAAAAACATGTTTACCAGTCATCCTAGGTGTATTTTCTTTTCATACTGATAATCACTCAGTGTCTCTGAAAATACATTTCAGAACCCAGGGCTATGTTTATCCCATCATAGTCTGACAGTGTCAATATTTCAGTCTCCTTTTACAATGTATTTCGTTAAGATAGGAGACAGTATGACGTAGTGGGGAAATACAGGATTCTATTCTCTGGAGAGGACCTGGGTTCAAATCCTAACTCTGCCATGTGGCCATGGGCAAGTCTCAATCTATCTCTGCTATTCTAGGAGATCTGACTGCTGTGTACAGAAACTGGCTTTGTTTCAGGAGCTGAAACAAAACTACTCTAAGAATTGTAAGTATCAGTCATAACAGAAACTGTAGAAAAAGACCAGAAATGGTGGTATGGGAGAAGAGAAAGGAATGTCAGCTTATCAAGAAGTCCCAGCAAGGTACAATGGAAAGAGCATCTGCTCTTAAGACAGAGAGTCTAGGTCAAATCTCGCCTCTGATGCCACCAGTGTGAAGAAGCCAGGTAAGCCTGGAGTCAGGAAGACATGAGATCTAATCTGGCCTCTGCTACTCCCTAGCTAGTCACTTAACCTCTGTCCAACTCAGTTTCCTCAGATGTAAAATGGGGATTATAATAGCGCTTATTTCAAAGGATTGTTGCGAGGATCAAATGAGATGACATTTGTAAAGTATTTATGTGCCTGACACAGAGTAGCTGCTTAATAAATGTTGTTCCCCACCTCCATCTCAGACAAATCACTTAACCTCCCTGGCCTTCTTTCTCCTCAGCTATAAAGTGAGGAAGGTGGACTAGATGGTATCTGAGGGCTCCCCTCCCAGTTCTATATCTACGATCTGACCTATGGGTGCTTTTCCAAAGCTATTTTGGGCATCAAACACTTTGGGAATTAAAATATAATAATATAGTAGACACACCCTAAGATCTCTTCTGACTCTGAGATTTGGTGAAATGCTGGCCCTTGATGTGATGGAAAAAGAGATAGAACTGTGTCCGTGGGTAAGCAATACCCTTGAAATAAAAGGGGTTATGGGCATTTTTTAGTAAGAGAACAAATTATGGCTATTATCATATTGAATGAGTACATTGGATATATTTTAATGCTTATTTCATAGTTAATATATTAGAGAAGAAAATATGGCTTCTCTAAAATCTAAAATATGATTTCTCTAAAATCACCCCCTTAATCATGATGGCATCATGTTGGCATCAAAACAAATTGGTGTCAAAAATTTCTCACAAAACTGTCACCATGTCAAGCATACCTCAGCATTCCACAAAACCCAATCTGAGAAATACCAACCCAAACCAACAAAGCATGGGGCCATTGGAGTCTTAGTGTCTTGGTTTTGTCTCCAAAAACCCAAACAGTCATGAGAAGCCTGAGAGAGGCAGTAGAACAGTGGACAGAGAGATGAACTTGAAGCCAGGAAGACCTACGCTCAGGACCTGCTTCTGACACCTCCTGGCTACATAACCCTAGACAAGTCATTTATTCTTTCTATGTTCTATATTCTCTGAGACTCCAAGTTGCAGGGAATAGACCTGTACTGGTAGGGGAAGTTTCCTTAGCAAGGATTTCTCTGTACCTATAAAATCACAGGCCTGATGCCCGTCCCTAAACACTCATCAGGCATCTGACATGGGCTGAGTCATCAGCTACCCATTGAGAGGCTCCAGAAGGTGCCAGGGTGGCTTGTGACATGTGCATTTGTGAAACATTCTCTCTTCCAACTCCATAAGCAGCAGCAAAGGTAAGATATCACTGATGTTAAAATCAACAATGAAATATTTTAGTGACAGTCCACTTTGAACATAGAAATCTAGATACAGCTTGATCAACCTGTCATGTTGGCAGTTACCCATCTTTGGACACTCATAGATACCAAAAGCCCCTGAGAAACTGGTCTACTCATTTAGCATTTTTTACATTCTATTTTATCAATTAACAAAAATCCAAATTATTTTCTGTTATGTCCTTTCCTCTCTACCTCCGGAAAGAAAGGAAGAAAGGAAGAAAGGAAGAAAGGAAGAAAGGAAGAAAGGAAGAAAGAAAGAAAGAAAGAAAGAAAGAAAGAAAGAAAGAAAGAAAGAAGAAAAAACCATTATAACATATGCAGAGTAAAGCAAAACAAATTCCCATATTGGCCATGTCCAAACAATATATGTCTCAGTCTGCACCCTGAATCTATCACCTCTCTGACATGAGACAGGCAACATGTTTCATCATAAGGCCTCTGAAAACATGGTTAGTTATTGCATTGATCAGAGATCCTAAATCTCTCAAAGTTATTGGTCTTTACATTGCTGTGTAATTGTATGGATTGTTCTCCTGTCTTTGCTCACTTCACTTTGCATCAGTTCATACAAGTCTTCCCAGGTTTCTCTAAAACCACCCCCTTAATCATCTATTATAGCACAATAGTATTCCACTACATCATATACATAATTTGTTCAGCCATTCCTTTGATGGTACTCCCTTAGTTTCTAGTTCTTTGCTACCACAAAAAGAGCTGCTATAAATATTTTTGTATGCATGGATCCTTCTCTTTCTTTACTCTCTTTGGAGTACAGACCTAGTAGTGGTATTGCCAAATTAAAGGGTATGTATAGTTTGTTTGTTTTAAGATTAGACTAGAAGTTTAGGGTAAAGGAGAAAGGGGGAAAAACATTTATTTAGTTCCTACTATGTGCTAGGCACTGTACTAAGTGCTTTCCAAGATTATTTCATTTGATTTTATGAGCCAACCATTCAAGAGCTTTGATCTGCTCCATTTCAGACCTGGACCAGTTCACTCCTCCCAGGAACTCACCATATTAATCCAGAACTTGGCATAGATACTAATCAGCTTAGCCTACTTCAGCTCTGAACTCCTGGACTCAAGCAATCCACCAGCCTCAGCCTCCCCAGAAGCAAGGATTACTGGTGGGAGCCCCCACCCCTCTGCTAAGCACCATTTAAAACCTTTTGGGGCAAGGTTCCAAATTGCTTCTTACAGTGTCTGGATCAGTTCACAGCTCTACCAACAGTGCAGTAATCCGCTCGTTTGATATTCAGCAGTGAGGCAGAAGTGGCATTGTCCATAAAAGAGGCACATCTTTTCAACCCAAGGTTCTCTCATGCTAATGAAAAGTTATGTCAACAAGGAAAGTGATGCCAGTGGGGGAAATTTATGATTCTGCACTTAATTTCAGTGAAAGGTGATGCCTTGAGGGCCAGGGTGCAGAAAGAAAATGAGAAACACAGCAGTGAGATGTATGGGTTGGAGCAAGGGGAAGGAACTGGAAAAGCAGAACAAATACAGGTGCCTTTGCCACGGTCTATATCTGAAATCCCCACCTATTGAAAATCCTGCACATTTTAAAGCTCCATGTTCCATGAAGTCTTTCCAGACAAAACTCTCCTCACTCATCCACTCCCTTTTATTGGTAATATTCCTTCCCCCCTTTTGACCTCATGTAGCATTTTGTATCTCCCCAAAATAACAATGGGTGATATTTATAAAGTGCTTTATAATAACGAAGCGTATTTTACATATCACTTCATTTGAGCCTCATAAAAATCCTGTGACTTATTTCATCATATCTGTGCCACTAGCAAACTTAGGACAGTGAGCTTAGCTTTGACTTTTAGTAAAATACTAGAACATATTATTACGGGGATGGTTTGTGAGCATCTAGGGAAGGAAACAGGGATCTCTAAAAGCTACAATGACTTCAGAAAGAACAGGTCAAGGCCAGATAAAATTCATGTCATTTTTGACAGTTACCTAAATTGGTAGATCAAAGAATGCTATAGAAATAGTTTACCTAAATTTAGGCAGTTGATAAGGTCTCTCACTGTAGGGGACAAGACAGAGAGATACGCATTAGATGATAGTACTTTGGGCTATACTAGTTGACCTAAAAAGTAGTTGTTAACATTTCTGAGTCTACTTGGAGATTTCTAATGGTATGCCTCGAAAATCTGTATTTGGTCTGGTGCTGTTTGACATTTTTATCAGCAACTTAGCTAAAGCCACAGATGGCATATTTACTAAATAGCTAACACATTGCATGACAGAGCTAAGATTGAAAAAACAATGGGCTGAATCTACTAAGATTAAATTTAATAGAGATTAATATAAAGTCCTGTAATTATTTTTTTAAATCAACTTCATCTATATAAGACAGTGGAAGTGAAGCTAGACAGCAGTTCACGTGAAAAATAATTAGATGGTCTGGAAGACACCAAGCACATTTCTGATCTCTCAATCTTCAGAAAGAACAATTCTTTCCCCTAACACTCCTAATAAGAGTGTTTCCCAAATATCACCAGCCAGATTGATTTCTTCCAAAGGCCCTCTAAGTTGGATAAGAAGTTGATTGAACCCCATGTTGAAAGAGAGACCAAGAGAGACAGACAGACACCAACGATAAAAGTCGGCAATAAAGCTGATACTTGAAAACAACTAGGTCATCGTACCACTGGCTAGACTAGGGATTTCCCAAATTGCATTCATTTTTGTTTAGTCTTTCATATCTTTGTGTCTTCCTTTGGATTTCTGCCGCTATTACCCCAATCTAGGATCATATCTCATGTCTGGACCATTTCAGTAGCCCCCAACTAATCTCCTTGACTTCAACCTCTCCCCTCTCTAACACACGATGGCCAGATAATCCAGTCATCCACGTTTACAACCTTGGAGTAATCTTTGACTTTTCTACCTCCCTCATTCCTCATAACCAACCCTCTTTTCTCATAATCACACCTTCATCCCTGGACTTTCACCTGGACTACTAAAATAGTCTCTTAACCGATCTACCATGCTTTTAGTCTCTCTCCTCCCTACTCTATTCTCCACATAGCTGTCATTCCCTAACCTGGTTGCCTCTGCCTAGAGATTTCATCAGCTTAGGGGGCTCCCAATGAGGGCTTTCCTCTACCAATTCAGACAGGTTCCTACTCCACAACTTCAGGTCTTGGAAAATTGCCTGGGACACTACAAGGTGAAAGAGCTTGCTGTATATGGACATACAGTCAGTAGAGGTCAGAAACAGGATCTGAACCTGTGTCTCCAGATTCCAATGCCACCTCTCTATCCACTACACCACAGTGCCTCATTGACCTACTTGGCTTTCCAATATCTTCCCCCTACAATCCATCTTCCTCATAGCTGTTGTCAAATTAGTATTTCTAAAATGCAACTCTGATCCTGTCACTCCCCTGCTCAGACCTCCACAATGTGGCTCCTATCTATCTTTACAGGTTTATTTCACATCACTCCCCTTCATACCCTCTAAATTGTCCATTCCTGGAACTCTCCATCCCACCTCTTGTCTCTGCCTTTGCACAGACTGTCCTCTGGGCCTGGGGTGAACTCTCTCCTCACCTCTGCCTCTTAGAATTTCCTCCCATTCTCACTGATTCCATTCCTAGAAGGAGCCTAATCTCCTTTTTTCTTTAAGTTTTTTATTCATTTCAAACTTACATACAAAACAAGAAAAGAAGAAAAAAAGAACATTTCCATGTGCACAACAGAACATAAGAGAGGATTCAATAATAAAACAAAAAATTTCCATTTCACAAAAACTTAGCCTAATCTCCTACCTGAAATATAAAGCCCATCTACACCATATCCAATAAATGGTTCATCTAGTAGTCACGGGTGGATGACATGGACACAATGTAGAATTAATTATTCTTTGAAAACAGATGAACATCTCATGCCAACATAGAGCCCGCCTCGGAGTCAGGACCTCTTTGCATCTATTGGCTGTGTGAATATAGGCAAATTACCTAATGTCTTAGGGCTCCACCACTCCAAGACCATTGGTTACAGATGAGTTGCCAATCCACCTAGATGGAGGGAGTTCCCCATACAGATGTGGTTACAGGTCCCAGACCTGTATATACATGCATATTTCCACATTAAAGTCAGAGTGGTATACTTATTTGTGCCTTCTACAAAGGTGTGTTACGTAATAGCTGGATGGATGCAATGATGTCATGCTTTCTCTAGACTGACAGGACCCCTGAATCACTGAATTTGAGAGTTGGAGAGGGCCTCAGCCCTTCTATTCCCAGTCTTCTGCTATCACATACATGACAAATGGTCATCCCTCCTTTGTGTGAAGACCTCCAAAAAGGGGGAGCCCACCCCCTTTTGAGGCAGTTCATTCGGCTTTGGGAGAGCTTGGACTGTGAGCAACTTTTCCCAACATCAAAACTGAATTTGCTTCTTTGCAATTTCCATCCACTGCTATTTGCTCTGGGGCCCAGAAGAACAAATCAAATCCTTCTCTTGTGCCCTTCAGATACTCCAAAGACAACTTTCATGTCCCCCTGAGTCTCTTTCATGGCCAGCTAGGTAGTACCATAGAGTATAGAGCGCCGGGCCTGAAGTGAGTTCAAATCTGGCCTCAAACATTTACTAGCTGGGTGACCCTGGTCAGGCCACTTAACCCTGTTTGCCTCAGTCTCTTCATCTGTAAAACGAGCTGGAGAATGAAATGGCAATCCACTCCAGTATCTCTGCCAGGAAAACCCCAAATAGGATCACAAAGAGTCAGACATGACTGAACAAAAACTCTTCTCTCTGGGCTAACCATCCCCATTTCTTTCAACTGGTATGGCAGTTTTCAATATGGCATGAATTTAAAGCCTAGTACCATCCCAGTTGCCTTCCTCTGGACACGCTCTAATTTCTCAATGTCCCTCTTCAACAGTGACACCAGGAACAAAACACAATACCACGCATGAAGTCTGACAAAGGTGGAGTAGAATGAGATGACCACCCATGCCCCACTTAATACTGCCCAAGATCACATTGGTATTTTGGCTGCCACACCACACTACTGATTCACATCGTGCTTGAAATCCACTAAAGTACCCAGATCTTTTTCAGAAAGACTACCATCTAACCATAACTCTGCCATCTTCTAATTGTAAAGTAGATTTTTATTTTTATATTCAAGGGCTAGACTTTACATTTATCCCCATTGAATTTCATTTTATCAGATCCAGCCCAGTTTTCTAGCCTGTCAAGAGTCCTTTAGATCCTGACTCCATCACCTACTGCGTTAACCATCCCTCCCAGGTTTGTGTCATGTGGAAATTTGATCTATGCCTTTATCCAAGTCATTGATGAAAATATCAAATAGCACAGGGCCAAGCATAGAACCCTGGGGTATTCCACTGTAGAACTTCTGACACATTGACAATGAACCATTAACAACTAATCCAACCAATTAGCAATCCTTCACATTGCAAGTATGCCTACCTAAGTCATACATCCCATATTCTCCACAAGAATAGGATGAGATACCTTGCTCAATAACTTTGGTAAAATCCAGGTTAACTATGTCCACAGCATTCCCCTCATCTACTAGTTTAGTGATCCTGTAGTATAGTAAAACCTGTCCTCACTGAAGCTATGCTGGCTCTTTGTAATCACCCCTTGCTAGGGACATGTTTGCCAACAACTCTTTAATGATCCACTCTAGAACGTTCCCAGGAATCAAAGTCAAACTACCTGACCTAGAGGTTCAGACTTTGTTCTCTCTCCCTTTTTTTTTTTTTCCTAAAGTCAGGAAAACATTTGTCTTCCAATCTTGGCTCCTGCTCCCATTTCCCACAGTCTTTCAAATATCACTGACAGTGGCTTAGCAATCACACCTGCGATTTCTTTTAGGACATGGAGACACATTTCATCTGAGTCAAGTGATTTGAATTCAAGGGCAGCTTTTATATTCATGTTTAATTGTTTTTCAATCATGTCTGACCCTTTTTGGGGTTTTCTTGGCAAAAAAAAAAAACTGTAGTAGTTTGCCATTTTCTTGTCCAGTTCATTCTATAGATGAGAAAATTGAGGCAAACAGGGTTAAGTGACTTGATCAGGGTCACATAGCTAGTAAGTGTCTGAGGCTGGATTTGAACTTAGGTCTTCCTAACTTCAGGCCCAGCACTCTATGCACTGCACCAAGGGCAGTTAGGTACTCTCTTATCTCCTTATTTATCTTGGGTAACAACTCCCTGTTAGTTACTTTTGTTCTTTAATTTCTATTAGAAAGTTAATTTTTCCTTTAAGAACTGAGCGCTCTACTTTCTCTTTTGTTAGTTATCATTGTTCTATCCACCCTAAAAAAGTCCTGTCCCTTCTTTGATCCTCCTTTTTTTCCCTCAAAGTAGCTTTAAAAAACTAACCTCTTTTTGTCATCCTTAGCTTCCTTTGCCAGCACCAGATATTCTGAGCTTTAACATTTATAACATTATTTTACAGGATCCCACATTCATATGCCATTCTCTGGCCTTGCTTCTATCTTCAGTAAATGTCTTTTCAAAAATCTAAGTTGGGGGCAGCTAAGTGGCACAGTGGATAGAGCTCTGGCCTTGGGGTCAGGAAGACCTGAGTTCAAATCCAGCCTCAGACACTTGATACTTACTAGCTGTGCGATCCTGGGCAAATCACTTAACCCTGATTGCTCACCAAAAAAAAAAAAAAAAAAATCTAAATCGGTGGTGAGTTCCTTATGCATTCAGGTCAGTCTCTTTGGACAAATCTCTTTTTTTCTCTTCACCGGAGATTCCTTTGAGATTTCAGAATTTCATTCATAGACATTTCCCATTCCTCCTGGACTGACTTCCTCTGAAACATTTTAGTCCATGGGATCCTGCCTATCTTTCCTCTGTACCCTCTGAAATCTGCCTTCCTAAAATCTAGAGCACCTGCCGAACGGTATCCAGATTTCCTTTCCTCTATGACAAACCTTAGGATGGAGTGGTCACTTTCCACCAGGATTCCTCTCATCTCCACCCCAGCAATCAGTTCCTCCTAATATCACTAGATATTAGCAAGGGAACTTCAGAACTCTTCTGGGCAAACATCTTCAGTTGACAGGTGGGAAACTTAATGGCCCTAGAAGGGCTCTGACTCTCTGTTATCCCCTACTATTTAAGCCCTAGGTAGTAATTCCTGTGGAAAGATCTAAAGTTCCTAGGGAGTCCACAATACTGTGCTAGTCACCCAGCCTTCCACCATCAAATCAGCCTGAGGGTGAGACCTCCACAGCAATGCAAAGTAGAGGGGATTCTAAGTCTTCTCTCAGTTAAAGCCATACTCTTTTACATGCTGGGACAGACTGACCATATCTACCTAATGTACCCTGATGGGGAACTGGACAAATAGGCTCAGACACCAATCATTCCCCTTCAGGAAAAGGATAGACAACTTACAGCCCTGCCTCTTTGATCCCTATAGCGTCAAGAGAAATTTTCAAGATTCCTTTTAAAAAGGAAACTGAGTCATGATAAATGTCTTCTACCAAACCTCCAGACACTTATTCAATACAGTAGACTCATAATAAGAGCATAGTAAGCACAGGTAAACTATACTGAGCTGAAGCGAGGTGGTACCATAGTACATAGAGTGCCGGGCTTGGAGTCAGCAAGATCTGTGTCCAAATCTGGCCTCAGACATTTACTAGCTGTGTGACCCTGGGCAAGTCACTTAACCCCCTTTGCCTCAGTTTCCTCATCTGCAAAATGAGCTGGAGAAGGAAATGACAAACCACTCCAGTATTTTTGCCCCCCCCCAAGACAAAACAAAATTAAACGGGGTCATGAAGAGTCAGACACAATTGAAACAACTGAACAACCACAACTATACCAAATGCTGGGTACCCAGAGGAGGGGAAAACATAATAGTTTCTACCCTCAGGTAGCTTATAGTTTTCTGGGAGAAGGGGGGACTACACCATGTATATAGATTATAATACTATTTAATTTGAAGAGAGAGATAGCAAAAAGAAGTAACAACTGGTATTTGGAGGCAAGGATGAGAAATCAGAGCGAGCTTTCACAGACGTGGTGGCACCTTACTGAACCACGAAGGAAGACAGGGATTCTGAAAGAAAGTGAAGAAGGAAGTGGATTCCAGGCATGGGAGATGTACATTTGCACAGAAACAAGAGAGGCATTTGAGCAGGGCATTAACAAGTATTTCACTTAGATCCCTCTTTGTTCTCTCTGCCCCACCCCTCTCATCCCATGAATTAGAAGGAAAGTAGGAAGAAGTCAGGTAGCCCAACCTCCTAGCTAACACCAGATTCCTCTCTATAGCATCCTTGAGAGAGTTATCCAGCCCATGGTCGAGCACGTACAGTAAGAAGCAGCTCCTTGGAACAAGGTCAGGGACCTTTGACTACCAGGCCCATGCAATTTGTACTAGATATGAGACCCTTATCAGTATTTTATTTTAAAATATTTAAAATATATTTAAATATCATTCAGAGAGCTGAATGATTCACTTAATCAAGCATAATAAACAACCTCAAGGTCTCTTGGTTGTTTATCATGAGAATGAGCACCTGACTCCAGAGTCAATTCTGATTGATGAGATATGACTCTTGGGATGCTGAGACAGAGATCCTCTAAAGGATCTCTTATCTCAGTTTATTGAGGTCAATAAGTAAGGAAGGATTCCTTTTCTTCTTGAAACCACATCATACTACACCTACCAGTCCTTCTCAAACAGTACCCCCTAAATACCACTCACCACTATCATAGTTCTAGCAGACACTGACCAGAAAAATATCATACAATAACCAAGTCGATTGAGATCATGCATCTTCTAGATACAAGAAAATACAGATAGTCCAGAGAAACTTTTCAACTGGGCTCCAATTGATTAGTTGCCCATTATACTTTTAAAACCCCTTTCCCCCTTCCCTCAGGCTCAGATGTGGTCCTTAGCAAGAACAAAAACTCATGTTCTTATGAGTTACGTGACTTAGCTGAAGTAATATCATACACAATGAGGTTTCTGATCATTTTCTTTGATCAACCTGTGGTGAACTACCAAAAACTCAGTCTAGAGCTCCTAAGACTTCTTGGTGGGTACCTTGGCATTCCAAGCCTTGAGGGGTTCCTTGGACCTATAGAGGCTTAGCAGATATGGATATTGTATAAGAATGTCTTGTTCTTCAAAACAAACATGGAGCCCTTAGTATGAATTACTTCTCCATAGAAAACTGTGGTACAATGGAAAGACTACCCACTCTGGAGTCAGAAGACCTGATTTCAAATTCTGCTTCTATCACTCACTACCTATGTAACCACAAGCAAGTTCCTTAACCTCCCTGGGCCCCCATCCCCTCATTTGCATAAATGATGGGGCTTAGACTTTGAGGTCTGTTTCGGTTCTAATTCTATCACCAACAAGTCACAGCAGCTGCTTTGTGGCAATCCTACCACTTTCAATGAGGGGTGATTGCAGAGAGTTAAAGGATTCATAGGACACGTATTTCTCAACAGTTCTTACTTCAGCTAAAACCCTGTAAAATTTCATGACCAAGAAAATATCTACAACACTTAACAGTCTGACAGGGTATTAAGAGAAAAATGAGAAGAGCCTGAGAGCAGAGTGGTTTCTGCTGATTCCTCAGGAGATAGGTACAGAAAGTCACCAGCAGCCCAAAAGGCTATAGACAATCCTTAACTTAGAAACACAGAGAGAAAGACGGTTAGACCCTGCATGTTTCCACAGCCAAATGGTCTTGATAAATGGGCAGGCCAGATAGATGAGGACAGGATAAACAAGTCTCTACTGTACTTTGTATTCACTCTGCCTAACCTCAGAGTGGACGCTGTCTTATCCATGACAAATTCCCATGATGCCAGGACCCTACACAAGGTTTCCAGGGGCTCAAGACAGTGCTGCTCCCCTCCAAATATTGGGGAGAAAGCAAGTTACCCCACCAGCCAAGTTCCCAATTGACTTCTAACTTCTGGTGAGGGTCCCACAGCCTTACAAGCCCTTATCTCCTCAGCCTCCAGAACCTTCCCTAGAATAAAGATGGGAGAAGGAATAACTCATTGGATAACATATGGTAGGGAAACCTAGTAATATCAGCCAAAGACTGAGTCACTTTCAATCACCCAAAAAAGTTTTTAAGTGCTCTATCCCAAAGAGGGGAAGGAGCTATGTTCTCCATTCTCCAGAGAAGGAGCTTACAGAAAAACAAAGTTATCAGGGTATTTCTAGATATTGAATTCAAGTCAAAACTCCACCTGGCCCAAATAATCAGTTCCTTGTGTCACCTTAGCCATGGAGCTCTAATATGAATGTCTTTAGGTCAGAAGGAGGGAAACAAGCATTTATTAAGACATTGTTCTAAGTGTTTTACAAATATTATCTCATTTGATCACAACAACTCTTGGGGATAGGTGCCATTATTATCCCCATTTTATAGTTAAGGAAATTGAGGCAGACAGGCTAAGTGATTTACCCAGGGTCACACAGATAGTAAGTGTGTGAGACTGTATTGGAACTTAACTCTTCCTGACTCCAGGCCCATCCCTCTATCCACTGCTCCACTTAGCTGCCTAGGTAAACCTACCTCTTCCTCCAGGGCTATTCTCCCATCAATACTATAGAGATGATCACATCTATGGCTTTCCTTTTCTATTTCAGAGTAGTTAAGAGAAGAAGGAAACCTGAAGGGATAGCCCCTTTTCAGGAGAGGAAGTTAACATTCTATTTCTTTGACTTGAAAGCCAAGTCCAGGAGCATCTTTTTAGGGTCAGTTCCTTGGAGAGTAACTCATGCCCCAGACCAAGGGACCATAGAACACTAGACCGTATCTTTTCTAAGAAGCTTCCTCACCTCCTTTCCCAGATGAATAGCAGGTGACAGGTTTCTATTTTTCCTTCTGTCTAGGCTATCTATCCCCTGGAGAGCTGGCTCCCTACTTGAGGAAAAGAAAAAATAGGGAGGAAGAAGGAAGTCCAGCCAGTGCCTTCTCCCTGGCCAAAGATAAGACAGCCCGGCCACATTAGCAGCATCAGAAATTTGAAAGAGAATCTCTTACCTGTATCCAGGACTGAAGCTCTTTGTTTTACCCTGGAAATTTTTTCACTGCTGACAGGTGCTAGACTTGGAACCTGCTGGACTTTGGTTGAACAAAGGTTGATTTAAAAGCTGATCTATTTAACAGGACCTTGTGGTCTAAGTTGAAATGACCTATGTCCCCCTCCCTGTCAGCTGGCCTGTAAAGCTGGGGCCATGAGGGACTGCAAAGTCCCAAACAAACCTGAGTGCTCTGTTCTCAAGAAAAGGGGGACTAGTGCTCGCCAGGAGACATCCTGATTCTTCTCATCAAGAACCTCACCCTTCTGCCCAGCTTCCTGGGACTTATTGAAAACCGGGGATGAGGGATAGAGTAGAGAGTGCTAGCTCTCCTGAATCCAAATCCAGGATACCATCTATGGGCAAGTCATTCCTCAGTTCTCTCCCTGAGGCAGAAGAGAAGCCAGTTTCACTGAGATACCAGCCTCATTTAGGCCAAAGCTTGAGAATTTACTTGTTGCAATGCTATCTGCCAACTGAACAATATGGCTAAGGCCAGGGCAGCAGCAATCTTCCCTAGCAGCTCTGTCTCTGTCTCTCTCACCCACACACAGCCCTTGAATTCTTTACCTGTCTCTTTTTGCAGAGAAGCCTTCCACCTATGGGCAATTTCTTCCTTGCACTCTCCCACACTTATCTTCTAACTGTGGTGCCTGCTTGTCCTCCTGCCCCACAGTGGCTAGGGAGCCTCACACCAGCAACATGGGCAGCTAGAGAAGGGCAGCAGGAAGAGGCCACATGCAGCATTGAGAAGCTGCCCAACCCTGCTCCCCAGGACAGCTGGCTTGGACAGGTAGGCCCAACTGGTTACTCTGGCCTCCAGCCCAGGCCACAGTGATGAACAAAACAGAGATCTCTATCAATATCACCCACAGAACCAAGTTGGTTAGCACTAGTGCTCTTGGATGACCTGAATCCCCCAGCCCACAATTAGAAATGAGGGTGAGAGGTAGCTCAAGTTGCCCTAAGGTAAGAAAAGGAGAGTTGAATCCAACCACAGGCTAGAGACTCAGTGGTCTAATAATCCCTCTTTCACCTAGGTTGTGTTATACAACTAAGAAAACCAAGTTATCCCTTACATCCCCCATCTCCACACACTCCTACACTTACACACAAACACACAATGTACCCCGTCCTCATAGGTGAGAGCCAGGTGGAAGCCACATATCTATTGCAAAGGATCCTGAGAGCATGAATGACTAGATAAGCCAGCTTCTGGCTTTCTGTTCACAGTGTACCTTCATGTACACCACACACATACAACCAGCCCTCTCTGACATTCCTCTTCTGATCCATATCCTACCTGGTCTATTCCTGGGGCCCAGATCAAGTCCCACTTCCTCAATGACTCCATCCTCGGTTACCTTCCCCCACAGTGAGATCTTACAGCACCTCTTGTCTCTGTTACCCAGTTGGCCTTGACAATATACAGGCATATCTTGGAGATACTACAGGATTGGTTCCAGACCACTGAGATTAAACGACTATTGCAATAAAGCAAATCACACAATTTATTTTTGTTTCCCCGTACATATAAAAGTTATGTTTACACTACGCTGTAGTCTATGAAGTGTGCAAGAGTATCATGTCTAAAAAAACAATGTACATACCTTAATTCAAAAATATTGCTTAAAAAATGCTAACCATCATCTAAGCTCTCAGTGAGTCATAATCTTTCGCTAGGGGAGGGTCTTGCCTCCATGTTGACCGGTGGTGGCTGTTGAAGGCTGGGGTGGCTGTGGCAGTTTCTTAAAATAAGATAAGAACGAAGTTTGCTGCATCTATTGACTCTTCTTTTCACGAGAGATTTCTCCGAAGCATGCAATGCTGTTAGATAGCATTCTACCCACAGTAGAACTTCTTTTAAAACTGGAGTCAGTCCTCTCAGACCCTAAATTTACATAATATTCTTCAATATTGTCATGTCTTGGGGAATAGGGAGACTCGAGGAGAGGGAGAGAGAGAGAGCGGACCGGCAGGTTGATGGAGCGGTCAGAACACCCACATTTATCGCCGTCTTATGTAGGCATGGTTTGTGGTGCCCCAAAACAATTACAATAGTAACATCAAATATCACTGATCACAGATCACCATAACAGATATAATAATAATGACAAAGTTTGAAATATTGTGAGAATTACCAAAATGTGAAACAGACACACAATGTGACCATGTGCTGTTGGAAAAATGGTGCCAATAAACTTGTTGGATGCAGAGTTGCCATATACCTTCAATTTGTAAAAAGAAAAAAATGCAAAAAATGCAAAAAAAAGTGCAATAAAGCAAATACAATAAAATGAGGTATGCCTGTACTACCTTCAATTCAATTGAACATTTATTATACTATTACTTATCTTCTTCCTGTGGCTATGTGTCTTCTCTCTCCTTTCCCTCCAACCCTGACTTCACAAAGAAATATGACACACTCTGTGTCCTCACATACCTTATACACTAGTTGAGGAGACAAGACATAAATACATGAAAAGTCACAAAAACAACAGAAATCCATGCATTCATCCAACAAAATGGAAGTAAAGTAAATGTTAGAGATCTCTCAAAGCAACATGTAACTTATCGCACACACACACATACATACACACACACACCCCAAGTATGTCATTAAGGCAAAAGCAAATGTTATTGAGTGTGTCAGCTTCCTCCAGCATGACTTCCAAGGAAGAGGATCTGTTTAAAAAGTGGCAGAGTTCTGCTCCTTTCCCGAGCTTCACGGTCCATCCAGTTCAGCCTGATCTCCCTGGGCCAGAGAGAGAACAAGACATCCCCTCTTGAGATATGTCAGAGAATCATCTGTTCCAAAAATTACCCCATTCACTGACTCAGAAGATTTGGATTGATAGTCAGAAAATCAAAGTTCCAATCTCAACTCTGCCATTTGCTACCCATGTGACCTGAAACAAGTCGTGTTACCTAACTGGGTCTTTTTCCTCATCTGTAAAATGAGGCAATCAAGACTACATGAATTGTATAATCTGTTTCATATTGCCTGCCTTCTCAAAGGGTGGGGGAGAGGCAAGCAGGAGAGAGAGAATCTGGAACTCAAAAGTTTTAAAAATGAATATTTAACATTTTAAAAATATAACTGGAAAATATTTAATGAAATTAATTAAAATATATTTTTAAAAAATTTTCTAAAGACTACAGGTCCCTACTAAAGGTCCCTCTTAACTCGAAATCTGTGACCATGCTATGAAATTGATTTCACAGATTTATTGATGAGGCTTGAATTGTGATGTTCTGTTTACTTTGTCCTCCCAGCCTGTTGGTATAGGAGCAGGGATCCATGGATTTGGAGAAATAAGGAGAGTAAAATTTAATAATCTATTATCTAGCTAAAGGGAAAAGGACAGTTGAATAGATAGGTGCTGCTCATCTCCCACTGATTGATCTAAGGATAGAGGGAGAAACAGGAAAGATGCCTTGTAACTGAGCTCTGAATGTCTCTCTTTGTTATTTTTTAAAATTCATTTTATTTTTTATTCCTGCTTTATATATGTTTAACCTGGAGTAAGCCAAAAGTTCTTGATCTTATCTCACATGAGCTCAGGTCTAGACAGAGGAACTTCTTCTATACCCATGAGGGTCACAAAGAGTCTAGGGGCAATCTTTGATTTAGGGAACCAATGATCATTGCATGTGGATGTGGCCAGTGCCACTATATGGGCAGGATGAGGAACCAAAGTCCATACGTTGGTTCCTGGCTACATATGATCTTTGTAATGCTCTTCTCAGTTTGACGCCAGTCTACATTGCCAGGCTGACTTTATATTACTCTACTTTATCTAACAGCCAAACTGGGCTGCTTGCCATTTCATGAATGCAGCATGTATCCTATCTCTGTATCTTTACACTGTCTGTCCCTCAGGGTTGGAATGCACGGCCCCACCCCGATTTCTGTCTCTTAGAATCTTTAGCTCTATTTAAGACAATTCAAGTGTGACCCCTTACAGGAAGCCTTCCTGATTCCCCTGATTGTTAGGGCTCTCTTCCCCCTCAAACTACTCTGCACTTATTCATCTACATAAATATTATGACCTTCCATAGAATATAAGTTCTTTGAGGGCAGCAATTATTTTTTCATCTTGTCGTTACATTCCCCATTGCCTAGCACAGTGCCTAGCCCAAACTAGACACTTGAACACTTGCTAAATTGAATTGTGAGTCTGGGTGACTACTAGTCATGCAGCAAGGAAGATTCTTGTTCAAGTATGGTTTGGATTAGGTGGTCTCTGAGGTCCCTTTCAACCCTATTGTTCTATGAGTTGAACTGAATTAGATTCCCTCTCAGTTGGGCTGCATTCCACTTCAGACCCAGGATAATTTAATTTCTTGTCATCCCTCATCACTAACTATCCGATTCAGAAAAGCAAACTGTTCCAGATCCCACACCCACAACCTGACCCTTCCTGTTTCTGTGCTAGATCGAGATAGAAGACCCTTTCATCTCCTGCCCACCAAGCCGCGTCACCACCTTCTAAATTGAGATCGAAACTCACCTGCTGCTGAAGGTCTCAGGATGAATGAGAGGGCTGTGGCTCTGAAGGTCATCTTTGTTTACCTGCTTCCTCAGGGCTCCCCTGACTTTTTTAAAAGTGTCTGCTTGTTTTGGCTGTCCTTCATGACTGGAAGTTCCTCAGGGGTCAGGAGGGAGTCTTCTATTTCTTTTGCATCTGCCCTAATAATGATAATCTCTTACATGGGCATGTTGATAAGACTATCAACACTTTCACATACATATCCCCTGGACCTTATTGTTCTCAGTGTCTTACAGATGAGGAAACTGAGGCTTAGAATGTTCAAAGGGCTTGCTCAGGTGAGCTCATACAACCCTAGAAGGACCACACACACACACACACACACACACACACTCACACACACGACAGGATTCAGAGGTTGTTCAGTCCATATATTTGCCTGAATGGGACTGGGTAGCAAGTATGTGAAGTGAGTAGTAAATGAGGGAGTACCAGGCACCCAGCACCACAGCGAAGGGGAGGCTAAGGTGGGAGGAGGGCAGAGCTACTGCCTGGGTCCAGGCCAGCTAGAATGAATAATTAGGGAATGGAGTGTTGGGTGGGCCTTTAGAGAGAAAAGGCCTATAGCCCCACTCTCAGGGCAGCACCTCATCAAAATCTTTTATAAAACCTTCACTGTAAACCAGAAAGTCACCCACAAAGTGCCAATGTCATGAGGATGAAAGGAGAAAGGCAAGAAAAGCATTTAAAGAGTCAACAGGTACCATTCGAATGTGGATATCCTTGTTCTGTATTTCCAATGAGTCTTGAAAATTCTTTTGTGTTCATTTTATTCTTCATCCTTTTCATTTCTTATGGGCCAGTAATAATCAGTCAATCAACAATCATATATTAACCGACTGCTACGTGGCAGGCACTGAATTACATGCACAAAGAAAAGAAAAAGCAAAAACAGTCCCTTCCCTCAAGAAACTAAAACATTCTAAAGAGGGATACAGCTCAGATAAAACGATACATATGAGATAAATACAGAAGAGAGGGAAAGTAGCCTTAGAAGACAAGTCATTAGCAGCTGCTGGGACATGAAAACTTAATTCTTCCTGGAGTAGGTGACCCTTGAGCTGAGTCTTAAAGGAAGTCAGGGATCTAACAAGGAAAGGTAAGGAGGGAGAGCATTCCAGGCACGAGGGACAGCCAATGCAAAGGCCCAGAGATGGGAGATAAGCACTTTGAATGAGGACTAGCGCATAGGCCACTACATCTAGACCATAGAGTGCTTGGGGAATGCAAAATGCTTTACTCCCATAATATGAAGTAAAGTATTAAAAGACTGGAAAAATAGAAAGCAGCCAAGTTCATATGTGATCCTTGGGGAAATAGGGAGCGACTGGAGTTTGTTAAGTTGGGGGAGGGGTGACATGGTCAGGCTTGCGCTTTAAGAAAATCACTGGCAGCCACGTAAAGGGTTTAATAGTCTATCATATTACGTGCCACAACATGTTTGGTCATTCTCTAATCACCGGACCCACTGTAGAATGACTTCAATGCAGGCTCTCTGTGGCCACAAGCCAGGACTGTAAGGAAATCATTTGCAAAGGGGTGGTTGGGAGATGCGGGCTTTAAAAAGAAGAATTCATTAGTGCTGGAAAAAAAGCTGTAACTCCACCCCAATCTGGATGCTATGGTTTCAAGAAACAGAGCTAGGCCACGGAGAGGAGGTATCTCTTTCTCAATCTGGTTCTATTATCTTATTATCCTATGATGAGGCCTTAGCATGTTGGAGACAGAATAGCTTTACAGATCACCTAATCCAACCTCTTCCTTTTGCAGATGAGGGAATTGAAGCCAAGAGAAGCGATCTGCCCAAGATCACACAGCTAGTTAGTTGTGCTGGAAGTGAGATGTCTCCTGGCCTACCAGGAGAAGGCAAGGAGTATGCACCTACTACTGACATTACTAAAAATTACATTATTAAAAGCCTAGGGATCAAAATGTTCCTTTTAGTCTTTTTTCTGAATTAATTTTAAAGTCTTTTTTCACCTTCCTCTCAGACCTTTCTTGGCTCATCAGATCTCTAAGTGTCCTATGGGTTCCATTTCAGTTTTCAGTCATGTCCAACTCTTTGTGACCCAATTTGGGATTTTTTTTTAAGTTCAAGGATGGACTTTATTTTGTTTTAAAGTCTTTAGGACTATAAATTACAAAGGAAGCAGATCACTACAGTAGAAACCTATTGATAAACACATAATATCTATGTATGAAAACTTAACATAAACTCTACTCACAAGACTATCAGTTACAATGCTCTTCCTTATAAGGCCATTACACTTTCAAATTATATTACACTTCATTTCCTCAAGGTGTACTTTTGATTTTAAATATCAAATTCTTGGCTCTTAATTGCACATGCTAAGATAGGGCATATTTCACAGACGTCCTGGTGACACTGCTTCCAGCTTTGGTGAAGAGTTAATTAAGAACACCTTATTTCAAAATGGTCCCTTAAAATATTGTTTGCCTACCACAAAATTTAAGCTGCCAAAAATGAAGCAACGATCACCGATTCATCTTCTAATGGCTATGCTATGTGTCTAGACAAATTATCAGCAAAGGTTCAAAGTAAAAAAGTAAGCCATCAGAATAAAAAGACTGAGAGCTGGAAATGAAACTCTTTTGGCTTGTGGCAAGAAGAAAATGGCCCCCGGGGTAGATATTGGGCAGATGCTTAAGTCATCCCTGTACAGGCTAAAGAACAAAGACAGTCCAGTTTGGCCAACTGGTCTCATATCAATGCATTTCAATACAACAAACTGGATGACTCTAAGCCAAGAAGACAAACTGAACAGTTATGCTTGCAGTCCCAAAGGAGCTCTTTATAAGCTATAACACACGGGCCACTTAACATAATAAACAATTTTACTGGGTTTAGGACAGGTTTAGGATATTTGTCATTTCTTTACATGTACTCCCTTTAATGATTCTTCTCCTATTCTCTAGAGTGCAAGATACTGTGAATGACAAGACTATTTTAATAATACATTAGTAAGTAGGCCTGGAGATGGTGGCATAATAGATGCTCACCTACTTTCACTGGCTAAAACACTGAATGCAGAAAAGCATGCAATGGAGAGACTTAATTTTCCTCTTTCCACCTCCCTGGTCACATGTGCTGCCTTCATTTTTTTGAATTACTTTCCACCAATTCCTTCACTTACATGTAGGAAACCAAGAAGCAAGGGTAATAGAAATTCTAATTGTAGGCTACTTGGAAACTCTTTGCTTAAACTTCTAATAATGCTACAAAAAAATAAGTGTTAACAGAAACACTCTTTAGTAATATCAACAAAAAAGCGAGCTAATTACCTTAGAATCAATGTTCAGAAATTAACCCTTGAGGTCTTATATAGGAGATTATCATCTGAAGAATGCTCTGAACACCATTGAATACTGCCTTTTCATGTCATACCAAATTACCACACGAGTCACTTGCCTTTTGGCTTTGGATACTTGTTTAATTTGCAAACAGAACATTCATAACAAATCGTTTTTAACCAAATCGTGTCTTATAAACTGTTTATAGAAAACCCAGGGGTAAAATGAACTGTTCATTGTGGAAAGCCTTAAATTACATTATTACAGGTGAAACTACAGGCGGTAGATAATAACTGAAAAAAACTAATGCAACATTAGATTCAAATCTATAGTTCCTGTAGCTACTTAAAACATGGTTTTAAAAACTAAACCCAATATTTTTTCAGTAACCATAGAAAATGGTTAAAATAAATTTGCCATGAAAGCCCTTATATTAAGCTTAATACAGGGGGGTAGGAAGATATAAGAACCAGAAGGACACAGGAGATAAGACATTTTATCTACAGCTCCTGTTTTCTTTACTGAGCTTGTAGTTTCACAATTCAGTCACCTTCTTTCACTTCTGACTCAGATTCTTCTGCATTCTTCAGCCACTTGACAAATTTTTTCATTTGCTCAAGAAACACACTTTCCCCCTTTGCAACATGTGCATCTTTACACTACTCCAAAATGGGCTCTTCATTCAGGACTTCAGCTTTGTTAAAAAAAAAAAAAAAAGCATCACGGTTTTCTCGAAGGTGTTCACGAAGTGAATGATGTTCTAACAGCACTCCTGAATCTTCAGTAACAGAGTCAGCTCAGATTGACTTTGAGTCGTAAAGGCAGCAAGCGGGGGCCACATCGCTTCACGTTCTCGACGGCTCGCTCTGCTCCCGGCTCTTCCTTTTTGTTCCATTCCACAGCGCTCGTTACACTTGACCAGACTACGCCTATAATGAACGAGCTGTTCTGGGATATTGTTTTTCTTCATCTCCTCCATGACACACAAAATCATATCCTTAACTGGATCACCACATGATATTTGTTCTGCAGCTCTTTATCAGCTCCTATGGTTTGCTGGCTCCCAACGTACTCAGAAGGCTCTTTTAGACCTGCTTTGGTAAAATATTTTGTAAAGTGCTCAACACTTTGTTAACAGGAAAAAGTTCCATCAGTCTGTTGTCTATGCTGACTTTCTAAAAACTAGCAGCTACTTCAATGATATCTTTTTCATTTATCCATAATTTAAACAGCTTTACAACAAAGGCCACTGCAACGCCTTCTTTAACCAAATTCTCAATATAAAGGCCATTAGGATTGGATGCATTAAGAGTCTCATTGGCCAGAAGAACCTCAGTAACGTGGCCAATTTGTTCCTTTCAGACTCTAAAAAATCCTTTAAGAATAGCAGCTGCTTTTTAACTTCATCCTCAGATTTCTTTTCAAGATATTTGTATCTCCTGATTAACTTGATAAAAATCTAAGCAAAGGCTCGCCTGGTCTCTAGGTCTTCTTGTGCTGTAAACACACAGACATCATGTCGTCTGCCAGTGTGCCACCTGGGGCCAGCATGCCACCAGCCACCAGAAAGTCAAAGAATATTTCTGCATATCGGAGATAATCAAGTTTTGCCCTAGAAGCATCACAAAATTTTGCTACTGCTTCCAAATCAGTGTCAGTTTCAGTGAAACCTTGAATAATACAGTCCTGAAACTGATTAGGGTCAAATCTCTTTTTTTCATCTTTTTTTTTTCTAGTTTTAAAGTACTGGCCTGATAGTGTTGGCTTTTGATTATTCATAAAATACATCCAAATTTAATGCAGAGAAAAAAGAGCCCGAAATCCCCAAGGAGACAATAACTGGCAGTGGCTCCTCTGAGAGTGGAACTAATGGGGAAGAGGAGGGAGGAGCCCGATCTGGGATTTTCTTGTCAAAGATACTGGAGTGGTTTGCCATTTCCTTCTCCAGCTCATTTTGCAAATGAGGAAACTGAGGCAAAACAGGGTGAAGTGGCTTGCCCAGGGTCACATAAGTTTCTGAGGCCAGATTTGAACTCACGAAGATGAGCCCAGCACTCTGTGTGGAAAAAAAAGTTTTGGCTGGATTCCAAAAGGAGTCCTAAGATCAGCGTTTCACGGGGAAGGAGGTTTCAGAAGCCACTTGCAATGGGAAGCCGGCCTTTTGGGTACATCGCATATGGAAGCTCTGTAACAGGTATGAACTTTATACTTGCTTCAGAGATCAGGTATTTGGTTCAAAGGCCCAAGGATCCCTCCAGATCTGTGAAACATTAACACTTAGACCGGCAACCCAGGGTATTTTGCAAGTCATTACTTCCTTCTTCCCCCCCACTCAGTTTAGGAGCACAATCCAATCAATAACCACCCTTCTTGGGATTCCCCCAACCTCCCCACATTACGTTTCACAGAAATAAAAACTTGAGGAGGAGAAGGAAGACATATCACACTGTGGACCGCTGGGAAGAGAACCCAACATTTTGCTACGTGGTCTGCTGTAGTGGAGGGGTCTATGGAGGGGCCACTGCACCATTCCACAGTGGTAGTCTGTTGGCATTAGGAAGTGGCTCTAGAAAGCTATCCAGGATCAATAAACCTTGTAACACTACAGTCACAGACAGCCAAGTCCTCACGTGCTTCCAGAGCATAGGGGGAGAGGGGAAAAGAGGAGGAGAATAAGCATTTGTACAACACCTACTTCATGCCAGTCACTGTGCTAAGCATTTTACAAATGAGTCGTTGGATCCTGCCAGCATACCACCTGAGAGAGGTGTTATTATTATCCATACAATTTTACAGTTGGGGAAACTGAGGCAGATAGGTTATGATTTGCACAGTCACACAACTGGTAAATGTATGAGGCTGGATTTGACTTCAGGCCCAGCTGTCTATCTATGAGGCAGGAAGAACTACAAAGACTCCATGGAGACCCACAGCAACAGCTCTTCTCCTTGCTTCCAACCAAAGGTCACACTAATTCCATGGAAGAGCAGAGGACAGATCTCCTTGTCCCTTAGGACCCTACACCTGACAAGATGGTTTTTATGTTTATGTTGGCCACCAGGAGACTCAAGGATGAAGAATCAATGAGACAGAACTCAGAAACTAGAGTTAGCCTAGCACTTAAGCAGAGTAGGCATTTTCCTGCGGTCTGACAGGAATGTATTTTCCTCCTCTCAAATACCAAGGTGTCTATAACTCTACCTATTAACACTCATTCTTTTATGTTAAGCATTGCCTGATCTCTGCTCCTTTGTTAATGTAAATACCATTAGGTAAAACATTAAGTCACTAACCCCATTCTATAAGAGCACAGGGGACTACAAGAAAGGGCATTCTTGGTGCGAAGTGGGTGGGGAGAGAAGGGAAGAAAGGGCACAGAGAAAGTAAAGACATATTTCATTAGCCTCACAATTTTGCCAAGGATCACTTTTGGCAGGACACTCAAAATGTCCTGTCTGCATTAATGGGCTGAGTTCTGTGAGTCTTTGTTAACTTTGCACTGGTAATCAGCCCTTTTGGATTGAGAAGGTTAAACTTGATGAATGTATGTTGGGGGTCAGTGAATCAATTTTCCAACCCAGGTTGGTTAAAGAAGACAGACACAGAGGTCCATAGCCACTGGGGACAGGACCTAGACAGAAACACCATGCAAAGCATTCCATTGCAAGTAAAGGTTGTGTAGTAGGGTAAGAAGAGATCAGAATCCAGCAAAGATAATCTAAAACTTTGCAGAAAATAGATATAGGTGTGAAATGGCAGCTTTGTTGCTCACTACCCAGTTCCAGGTCACACAGCTAGGACTGTCTGAGGGAAGGACCTGCACCTAGGGGTAGTGTTCCAGGATGAAGAGTGGTTACAGGTTCTAAGCTGTGTATCAAGCAATGAGCAAGTTTAGAAGTAAGCAGCAAAAAAATGTGAAGGAAGGTGGCCTAGCCATACCAGATCTCAAACTGTATTACAAAGCAACAATCATCAAAACAATCTGGTACTGGCTAAGAAATAGAGTGGTGGGTCAATTTACTACAACGATACATTATAGTAAATGGCCTCAGTAATTCAGTGTTTGATAAACCCAAAGATCTAAGCTTTTGGGACAAAAACTCATTACTTGACAAAAATTGCAGGGGAAACTGGAAAACTGTATGGCAGAAATTATGTGGAGAACAATATCTTACACTGTATACCATGATAAGGTCAAAATGAATACATGATTTAAACATAAAGGGCAATACCATAAGCAAATTAGGAGAGCATGGAATAGTTTACCTGCCAGATCTATGCATAAAGGAAGAATTTAAGACCAAACAAGATACAGTGAGCATTATGAAATGTAAAATGGATATTTTTTGATAATATAAAATTAAAACATTTTTGCACAAACAAAATCAATGCAACCAAAATTAGAAGGAAAGCAGAAAACTGGGGGGGGGTTTGAGGACTTTTACAGCATGTATCTCTGATAAAGGCTTCATTTCTCAACTACATAGAGAACTGAGTCAAATTTATAAGAATATGAGTCATTCCTCAATTGACAAATGGTCAAAGGATATAAACAGGCAGTTTTCAGACAAAGAAATCAAACTACCTATAGTCATATGAAAAAATGCTCCAAATTGTTACTGATTAGAGAAATGCAAATTAAAACAACTCTAAAGTACCACCTCACACCTATCAGTTGCAAATATGACAGAAAAGGAAAATGGTAAATGTTGGAGAGGATGTGGAAACCAGGGAACTAATGTTGGCAGAGTTACGAACTGATCCAACCATTCTGGAAAGCAATTTGGAACTATGCCCAAAGGGCTATAAAATTTTGCATACTTTTTGACCCAGCAATACCACTACTTGGACTGTATCTCAAAAAAAAATTATAAAAGAGGGAGGGAACCTTTTCGTGCAAAAATATTTATAGCAGCTCTTTTTGTAGTGGCTAAGAATTGGAAATTGAGGGGATACTCATCTTTTGGGGAATAACTAAACAAGTTGTGGTATATGATTGTAATGGAATAGTATTGTGCTATAAGAAACGACAACCAGGATGATTTAAAAAAAAAAACTGAAAAGATTTACATGAATTGATACAGAGTGAAGTAAGCAGAACCAGGAGAACACTGTACACAGTAACAGCAATATTGTCCAATGAATAACTGTGAATAACTTAGCTATTCTCAACAATACAATGATCCAGGACAATCCCAAAGAACTCATGATGAAAAATGCTATCCAGCTCCAGAGAAAGAACTGATGGCGTCTGAATACAAATTAAAGCATTCTTTCTTTTTTCCTTCTTCCCTCCCTTCCTTTTCTTTTTCTTTCTTTCTTTCTTTCTTTCTTTCTTTCTTTCTTTCTTTCTTTCCTTTCTTTCTTTCTTTCTTTTTTTCTTTTTTCTTTCTTCCTTCCTTCCTTCTTTCCTTTCTTTCTCTGTCTCTTTCTTTCTTTCCAAGTTTTCTTCCACAAAATGACTAACACAGAAATGTTTTACATGATTGTATATGTATAACCCATATCAGATTGCTTACTGTCTCAAGGAGGGAGAAGGGGAGAGAGGGAGAAGATTTGGAACTCAAAAAAAATTTTAAATGAATGTTAAAAGTTGATTTTACATGTAACTGATGAAAAAATTTTTTTATATTGCCCTTAATAGCATTTCATTTTTCCAATTACATATAAAGATAGTTTTTAACATTCATTTTTGTAAAATTTTGAGTTCCAAGTTCTTTTCCCTCTCTCCTTTCCCTCCCCCCTCCCCAAGGCAGCAAGCAATCTGATATAGGTTATACATGTACAATTGTGTCAAACATATTTCCACATTAGTCATGTTGTAAAAGAAGAATCAGAACAAAAGGGGAAAACCACGAGAAAGAAAAAAAGTGAAAATAGTATTTCCCACATCCCCTCCAACATCTATCATTTTCCTTTCCTGTCATATTAGCCAATCTGATAGGTGTGAAGTGGTACCTCAGGGCTGTTTTAATTTGCATTTCTCTAATCAATAGTGATTTAGAGCAAAAAAATAAAATATTTTTAAGAAATTTTTTAAAAGCAAGCAGCAGCTGTGAGGTTCTGACCCAAGGAGTACAGCACAGTCTTAGTTCCAGTCTCCAGCCAAGTTGAAGTTTGAAGTTAGAATAGCCAGGGCAGAAATTCCAGAACAAAGAGGAATCTACAGTTCTGTGGGTCTGAACCAGTAGAGCTTTTCAGTTGCAGATGAGTCCAGAGGTGGTCTACTGGAACAACAGGGGTAAGCCCAAAGGAATGTTGCTCAGATCCAAACCTAGGTCAGAGACTTGCTGAGCTCAGACCAAAGGGCAACTCTCAGACTATGCTGTGGATTAAGTCACTTTGGAACCACTGAAATCTTGGAGGTACCCAGTCTGAGCTGTCTCTGAGATCCTAGAATGATACAATGCTCAATGCTCCAAGAAAGCAGCAGTAGGACCAGCCCAGATATTCCTTGCAAAACTTCACAGAGCCCAGACCTAACCTAAAGTCCAGAAAATAGGCTAGAAGAATAAGCAGACAAAAAAAGGATCTCACCATAAAGAGCAGGTCACTCAAGGTCACTCAGTACTCATATCCAGAAAGAAAAGGATAATTCCAAAATATTTACAAGCAAAGCCTCAAAGAAAAACATAGCTTGAGCACAAGTTCAACTAGAATTCTTGGAAGAGATGAAGCAAAAGGCTTTTTATTTTTTTTTTAAAGGGAAAATAAGCAAGGGCCATGGAAGAAAGAATTGGCAAGGAAATTAACAACTTGGCACAAATGATACAAAACATTACCCAAGCAACAAACTACCTAAAAATTAGAATAGACAAAATATAAGATAATGATTCCATGAAACAAGAAATGCTAAAAACAAAGTCAAAAGACTGAAAAAATAGAATAAAATGTAAGGTATCCTATACCAAAAAAAATTATTTGGAAAACACATTAAGGAGAGATAATTTAGGAATCACTGGATTACTTGAAAACCATAACAAAAAGGAGCCTAGAAATAATATTTCAAGAAATCATAAAAGAAGACTGTCCAGATACCTTAGAACCAGAGGACAAAGTAGAAATAGAATCCGCTGGTCACCTCCTGAAAGGAACACAAAAATGAAAAGTCCCAGAAACATTATAGGTAAAATTCAGGGCTTCCAGGCCAAAGAAAAAAATACTTCAAACAGCCAAAAAGAAAGAATTCAAGTACCAAGGACACAGTCAGGGTTACACATGATTTAACAGCTACTGCTGTAAAGGAACTGAGCCTTTGGAAGATGACATTTCATAAAGCAAAGAATATAGACTTACAACCAAGAAAAACTTACCCAGCAAAACTATATATAATTGTACAAGGGGTAAAAACAGACCTTTATTGAAATAGAAAATTTCCAGCATTTCTGATTAAAAGAGCAGAGCTGCATAGAAACTGTGAAGTGCAAACTTAGTAATCAAGAGAAACATAAAAAGGTAAACATGAGCAAACAATCATAAGACACTAAGCAAAGATAAATTATACATTCTAATATGAGGAGATGATACACATGCACCCTCAGAATCATCATAATTAGATGTCATAAAAGGAGTCTACTTAAGCCAAAGACCTGGGATTAATGCTATTATGTTTTGATGATCTTAAAAGAATAGAAATGTAGGGGAAGAGGAATACAGTTGAGGGGCAAGGGAGGGGAAGGTTAGGGAAAATTATCCCACTTAATCAGGTTTCATGAGTAGAAGGCTACACAAACAAGAAGGAAGGGGCTGAGGATGCAGCTGACATTTGAACCTCACTCTCATCTGAAGTTATCAAAGGATGGAAAATACCCACACACAATGGGGTACAGAAATCTATTTTAATTATCAGGGAAATAGTAAGGAAAGGAGACAAGGAAGATGGGGGATAACCAGGAGGATACATTAAGGGATAGATTCATCCTAAAATTAAAAAAAAAAACACTAAGGATATAGAAAAAAATATTTATAGCAGTTCCTTTTGTGGAGGCAAAGAATTGGATACTAAGGGGGTACCCCTAGTTGGGGAATGGATGAACAATTTATAGTATATAAATGCGATGGAATACTATTGTGCTGTAAGAAATGATGAAGAGGATGGTTTCAAAGAAACCACAAAAATTTGTATGAACAGATACAGAATGAAGTGAGCAGAACCAGAAGAATGGCTTATACAGTAACAACAATATTGTAAAGACAACTTTGAAAGACTTATGAATTCTGATCAATGCAATAACCTGCTATGATTCTAGAACATTCAATAAAAACCACCTCCTGATAAACAGGTGATGGATTCAGAATGCAGACTGAGATGCTTTTGTGGACATGGTCAATGTAGGAATTTGGTTTACTGGAATCTGACTACACATGTTGGTAATAGGGGTTTTGTCTTTCTTTCTCAAGGGAGCAGTGTGGAGGTAGGAGGAAGAGAAGGTGGATTTTTGTTGATTGGTTAAAAAAAATGTTTTTAATTAAAAAAAAAAAGTACATAGGAGGAATGTCTGGTCCAAGGAACAGCAAAAGAGGCCAGTGTCACTGGACTGCAGAGTTTGTGAAGGGAAATAAGGTGTAAGTCTCACTGTAAGACATAAAGGGTGTCAGAATTCAGAGTTACAAACAAAAACAAAAGGCAAATGCACAAAGTTTCAGCAAACAATGAGAGGAACTTGAAATCCTAACTCAAGAGGTAAATTTGTATCACTTGCATGTATCACTGGATTTTAATGGGAGAAAAATCATGACTAGAACATTACTTTGAATGGGTATACCTGATGCAAAAGAAAAAAGATTCATAAAAAGGAAGTGGTGGGGGGGAAGGGGAGATGAATAGCATTCTATATTAAGAAGGTATACTCATAAGAAAATCCAAGAACCATAGTAGGGTAGCATGACGGAAAATATTTGGGTGAAGGTCACTGGAGGGAGAAATAGAAGCAATTTTGTCATTGGAGTATACTACAGATCACCTGAAAAGAAAGAGGAAATAAGTGAAGAGTTCGGGAAACATACATCCCTGGGAGAAAAGGAAGCTAATAACTTCTCAAATTTGCTTTAGTGCTAATTTTATCCTTCAAAATGCAGTACATAATGTGGGCTCACTTTCCCAAGCCCTACTTGTTCAGACAGGATAGGTTCCCAGGGGAAAGCTTCCTGTCTTAGGATTCTAGGAGTAACCCTGAAAGGTTTGGGGAGTAGTGATCTAAGGCTATTACTCATGAGCCCCAACTTGTGTGCTCCTCGATTGATTACTAGTTGATATTAATTAGCTTTAACTCATTTTTAAAATGTCACTATTTATAAGGTGGTATAGTAAGAACAGTTGGTACAAACCATCCCTCCAGATGAGAGGCATGCTCTTCCACAAATACATAAAGATTCTAACAGAAAGTAGACTTAGGCTTAGAAAGCATATGTGTCAAAGGGATAATTCTCAGCTCCCAGTTGTGAGAAGTACCTTTCTCACCTTCATGAAGTCCTCATAAAGTTCTTCTTATGTATGGGATAGCTTTCTGCTGGGTTCTTTCTGTAGTCATGGAACTCCTTTTCCTCTAATTTGTCTTCAATGTGTTTCCAGGCTCCCAATGCACATGCTGACACCAGCCATCACTGTTTTGGGGACACTGACTATTATAGTCACAAATCATCTAACCTTTCAAAGTTTTCAAGGCTTTCCTCTGGTCAGTGGGTGAGAGCAAGGAAACAAAGGCTCTCTGTCTTCCTCTTGTCCTCTCCAAGGGATTTTCTTTCAGGGGTTTTGGTAAAGTGTTTCCACCACTGCGCTGACTCAACCCTGGGATGCTAAGTTTTGAACTGGTTTGCTATTTTATCCAAGCTCCACAGGGAATGATCAGTCTACTCAATCAATCCCAATATACTTCCAATGTAGCATCATTTCATTTCATCCAATGGCTGTAACCATTTTCCTCCTTCCAAAATGATATGACTTTTGTGGAACTAGTTGAATGCCTTAGATTTATTGCATGATTCAATAGAGATGTTCTCATTTGATAAAAATATCAGGGTATAAAGCATCTTCTAAGTTATTTTAAGCAGGGTGGGCATGATTGAATGATTGATTCAATTCACTCTCAATTTTACAAAAAGATGGAAATTCTATTCTGGCTTTTATTATCACTAAAAGAAAGGTACTGGTTTCCAGGGCAAAAATGACAGCAGCCCTGGAGGGAAATGACCACTCTATCCTAGAGTTAATGATAAAGAAAGGAAAGGAAATCTAGGCATAATCTGACTTGTACCTAGGGAAATCATATTTAAAAGAGTTCAGGAGAAAGATAGGGAGGAACCCACAAATTAAAACATTGTAAGGGAAGTCAACCCAGGAAAAATGGGAGATGCTCAAGAATGAAAATTTGAAGATATGAAGGAAAACAATTTTAGTAAAAAGAATAACTGGGATTTTTCTGAAGAGCCCAATGTGGATGTACAGGGATCTCACCAACCAACTTCTGTTTTTAAAAATAAATGTTCAAAAATAAAAGTTAGCCCAGGTAACATCCATGGTCATATAAAAATAGTGTAAGGAATGTTATAACTCAGAGTATGTAAGCTAAGGCTAGTGAAGAAAGAAAAGGACAATGACTCCCATTTTAGCTATAATGGGGGGAATATCCTAAAAAAGGGATTGGTCCTGTCCTTGGAGTAGAGGGGCTGATGATAATTGACATCAAAGAGAAGGTGGAATTGCTCAATTTTTTTTGTTTTGTTTCTGTTTTCTTTGCCAAGGAGAATGACCTTTACACTAGAAATGAGAGAACAAAAATAATCAGTTAATCAGGAAGTTGATACCCAAGATAAATAAGGAGATAGTAAGAGAGCACCTGGTTTAAGTCACCTGGCTCAGATGAATTATATTCTCAGGAACTAAAAGATATAGCAGAAGTGACTGCTGAGCCACTGACAGTGATATTTGAAAGATCATGGAAAATAAATGAGGAACCACAAGATTTGAGAACTAAGTGACCCAATTTGCAAAAAAAATAAAAAATAAAAAATATATACATATATAGTTTATCTAGATTTTAACAAAGCATTTGATAAAGTATCTCATATTCTTCTTGTGGAAAAGAGAGAAATAGATTATAGGATAATACAATTAGATGGAGAACCTGATTGGATGGCCAGAGTGGCAATTAATAATTCAATGTCCATGTGGCAAAGAGTTTCTAGTGGAGTTCCCCAGGGACTTGTGCTTGACCCTGTGCTGTTTAATATTTTAATCAATGACTTGGATAAAAGCATAAATGGTATTGTTGTTGTTCAGTCACATCTGATTCTGTGACCCCATTTGGGGTGTTCTTGGCAAAGATACTGGAGTGGTTTGCCATTTCCTTCTCCAGCTCATTTTACAGATAGGACGCTGAGGCAAACAGGGAGAAGTGATTTGCCCAGGGTCACACAGCTTGTATGTTACCTTCAAATCGGAGGCCAGATATGAACTCAGGTCTTCCTGACTCCAGGCCATGTGCCCCATCCACTGCACCACTAGCTGCCAAATATGCAGAGGACACAAAGCTAGGAGGGATAGCTAGTACAATTTGGGCTACTCCCCTAACCAATACATACTCAAGGGATAAGATCACATTGTGAGTGGCTACTTCTGAAACTATGTAATTTACACTGAGTTCCCAGGATCTCCTCCTCTCCAGACCTGGCTCTCTTCTCTCCTACCAGGGGTCCTATTCTTTGAAGCTGTTTCTTCTTCCAAGTGACTCTCTATGTCTGTGTCAATTTTGGGTGTGTGTCTCTGATCTGTTGGATGGAATGTCTTCTACTGCTCAAGTAGTCCCCTCTTCAAAGCTACATGGCCAAAATGGGGGTGGGGGGCAGGATCAAGAGGGGAGGAAAGAGAGAAATTCCCTCCTTCCCTCTCTACAGGAGTCTGCTACATTAGCAGCTCCCGCTTGAAATCTCTCCTACTTTATCAAACTGATGAAATTCCTCTGGGACTTCACTATTTAAAGCCTCCAGGAGTTTGGCTAGTTTGTTTGCTCAACCAATGAATTTGTTCCCTTCTTGCCTCAATTAGGGAGGTGTTCCATCATGTATGGAATCTCATCATCTATGACTGTATCAAATAAGAGGGGACAGGGAGAATCACATACCTTCCCCACCCCTTACAGTACTTCGCATATGGTAGGCACTTAATAAATATTTACTGAAATGAATTTTAAAAAAAGGAAGTCACTGTGGGCTACAGGTGGGGTGGGGACAAGATCAAGGAAAGGCCTGAAAAAGAGGGGACAGAGGTTAGGAGGATATTAAGGAGATTAGCCTGTGACAGTAGCTGAGGAATAGAGGAACATAAAGATTTCATAAGATGAAGCCATATTCAAGGAAAAGTCTTAACTGTTAGGATGAAGAATTTGGATTTGATCCAAAAGGCCTTAGGAATCTACTGCTGTTTCTTGAGCTGGTGAGTAAGGGCTAAGTTAAAAACTGACTTCAGAAAAATTTCTCTGGCAGTGACAGTAGAATAGACAGAAGTAGGGAGCAAAGGAGAAAGGATGAAGCCTGGGAAAGCTCAGTATCTGCCTGGAGGCTTATCATAATCTCTACCCAAGGTACTTTAAGAACTTAGTATCTAAGGAACTTTGAAGCTTACGCAATAAACTCTTTGTGTACCCACACTGGGGCTGAATTACTGGGTTATCTTTACATATCTGGCCTGGGTTGTAACAATTTTAATTATTTTATAGCAAGTATCTCTGAATGTCCTTATTCCAATTAATATGCTTACCCTACAACTATATCACAGAGATAGATAAGGATTTATCTCCATTTCAGAAAAGGGCAGGAAGAGGGCCACTGAATTCCTGATTATCCCATAGCCAGCAAGTAAAGGAGCAAAAGTCAGGCCCAACCTCTAGCCCTAGGGTCTATAATCCAAAGTACTCAGGGCCGTTTCCTTTCTTCCTTTATTCCTTCCTTTTCTTTCTCTTCTTCATTCCTTTCTTTCCTTCTTTTTCTTCCTTCCTTTTCTTCCTTTTCTCCCTTCCTTTTTTTCTTTTCTTCCTTCTTTCCTGCCTTCATTTTTTCTTCCTTCCTTTTCTTCCTTCTTGGAGAATACTATTTTTAAGTCTTCCAAAATTGTCAGTTGGTCAATGAACATGGATGAAGTCACTGCCCTCCTTCCAACCCAAGATCTGGGGCTCCTGGACATAAGTCATTCTGCTCCTGGGAGCCCAAGGCTCAAGGCTTGGTTTCCCCAAAGGTGTCCCTGACACTGAGCCTGCTGGACTGGTGAGGAAGGGTTCCCCTGCCTCCATGGCCTTGAAGACTGCATCATATCCCAGTATCCCATGCCCTTCCCTTTAAAGATCCCAGACACTAGGAAGAGCTCCTCTGAGGAAGGGATGTTCTGCAGGGGCTTTGATCTTCTAGGCAGAACCAGAAGGGTGATTTATGGAAGCTTTTTGTGCTGATCTGTGATTCCATCAACACACACACACACACACACACACATATATAGTTTTAATGTGTAATAAAAGATATTACTATATGTTAAAGTGCATTACTGGAATGAGAGGCTTTCAATCGGAGTGAGTAAATAAAGGTTTCTCACCTGTTTCTGAGAGGTTACTTACTGTCCCTTGCTCTAGAGACTCAGCCCATGAAATCACATATGGAACAACCTGCTCTTTCTTTTCTTTCTTCCCTTCTTTCCTTCCTTCTAAGGGAGTACTATTTTTACAAGTCTTACAAAATCAACATTGGGTCAGTGAGCGTTGATTCAGTGCCCATTCCATACAAACTCTAGGATCATAGGGTTTGGAGCAGGAAGGAATCTAAGAAGTCATCTAATCCAATTCCCTTTTTTTTTTTTTTTACAGATGAGGAAGCTGAGGCCTAAACAGATGACATTCCTAAGGCCACAAACAAGCAGTAAAGCCAGGGTTCAAAGCCAGGGCCTCTGCAGATCCATAACTGAGAAATATTTCTTCCAAGGCAGAAACAGTTGAGGGAAGGAGGGGAGGGAGAGAACACGAGAAAGTCTGACTGAGGTTGCACTAGAAAAATGGGTAATTTAATTCTTGAGCCTCTGGTGTCGGAGAAGAAGGCCGGTCTAGAAGAGGGATGTTTTGGGGACAGGCCCCAGGCTTTCGTTCTTCACCAGTCCCTGAGGGTAAGCAGGACAGACCACACCTTTTCCCAGGGAGACTCTGCCCATGGTCAACCCAAGAGCAGCTGGGCCATATGACTCTAAACCAGAGGAAGACCAGGACACGAGAAGAAGGAACCCTAGTGACCATGGCATGGGTATGTCCTGGCAGGAAGGAAGCAACCCCCATCTCAATATTGGTAAGCTAGGACAAAGCCCCATTTTTCCTTGGGATAATTATAGCTTCATTCCTACAAATCCAGTGTTCCCTGGTACTTGCCTATGTAAAAAGAAGCCATGAACACTATTTCCCCTAAGGAACTTACCATACATTTCAGAAGAGAAAGCAGAGGAACCAGAATCGTCATGGACCACCAACGTAGCACCATATCCCAAAAGGAAAAATCACAGGACACGCTGAGCTGGTGAGTGCAGTAGGCAATCAGGAAGAAGCTGTTCCCGGGGAACAGGGTTAATCAGGCTAATCTTCTTGGAGGAGATAAGTTTTAAAACTGGTATTAAAGGTGAGAACGGACATCACTTGCTGGCCAGTGCTCAGGGAGGTCCGCCTGAGCATGATTTCTGGCACGTATGAAAGCATAGACTGGGACACAGCAAGCCGAGTGTGGGGGAGGCGGGGTGAGAAGCAGATTGTCTTGGCTGGAGTCAGAGCCATACCTGGGTCAGGAAGATCAGGGCTTGGCCACTGGGCAGGGTGGGGGACAGGGAAGGGAAGAGAGGAAAGGGGAAGGGGGAGGGGGGAGATACAAAATGTAGAGGACCACTGACAGTACTTCTAGTTCCTCAGCAACTAGAAACAACTAAGCCAGGAATAAATAAACTTTCCCCATCATTAAAGGGTGTCCTGGAGCCTCCTTCTGATTATGTCTTGATGATGATGATGATGATGATGATGGTGATGGTGATAATGATGATGATATACAACTTGCTACTCCTTTTAAATATATAATAAAGTTATCATGTAAATTTCTTTTTTTCCCCTTTTTTCTCTTCCTTCCCCCGCCCTAGAGAGGGCCGCCATTAGACACAAATATGTGTGTATACCATATATATGTATATACACTATATAGATACCATATATACTATATATACATATATATGCAAAATCATTCTATACCTACTTTTACTTTGACACATATACTTTTATATATACTTTTACATACACATATATACACTATGTATACATATATATGCAAAATCATTCTATACGTACTTTTACTTATCAGTCTTTAAAAGTTGACTTGAAATCTTTGTGTGTTTGTGTGTCTATATGTGTCCATGTGTCTGTGTGTGTGTGTGTGTGTGTGTGTGTATGACACTTGTCCTAGACATATTACTTGCTGGTTACAACTTTGGTTGGAGAGAAGAGATGGTAAAGGTTATATCAGAAAAAAGGGGTTGAAAAGCAAAGGCACAGTTTGAAGAAGCCAGTTAATGAAGGACTCCGCCTTCCCTGAAGTTTGCTTTTGCTCCAGCAAGCCCAAGGAGGTCCTAAATAGTCTTTGCACAGTTTTGGGAAGGTTAATGTTAGGTGTGGAAGGGTTAAGAGCTATACTACCATTTAAGGAGGGCACCCAGAGAATTCATCTCACTATTTCCCATCCAGCTGTTTTCCTGGACTTCATGATCCCAAGATGAAATCAGCTCTGAAATTCAAACCTCCTCAGAACTCCCTGTCCCTAGGACCCCTTCCTCTCCTGATTGCAGAAGGTGGGGGTGGACATACAGGGCTCTTCCTGGATCCTCCATCTAAGGAGGCTGCCCAAAGCAGCCAGCCACGTTGTCATTTCCCACTTGGCAAAAAGTAGCCTCTTTCTCCCTGCTCTCCCTCCACCTCCTCCCCAGCTTTTTAACTTCTTTTCATGTGTCTTCCCCCATTAGAGCATGAGCTCCTTGAGGACAGGAATTGTCTTATGCCTTTCTTGTATCCCCAGCATTAGCACAGTCCTTGGTACATAGTAGGTGCTTAATAACTATTTAGTAATTGACTTGACTAAGAATCTAAGTCAGCAACAGTGTATAAATTTGCCTGAAGAAACTGAATGAAAGCAGAGAAGTCCATTCAATCAAGCAATCAAAAAGCATTTATTCAGTGCTTATTATGCTCCAGGCACTGTGTGCTGCACTAGGGATACAAAAAAAGGGGAAGAAAAAAACAACCTGTCCCTGCCCTCAAGAAGCTCACATTCCACTGGGAGAGACAACACGAGAAAGACAAGGTCCACAGGAGATAAACAATGTATCGAAGGTAGTCTGGAAGGGAAGGTGATAGCAGCAAGGGGCACTGGGAAAGGCTTCTTGGGAGCCGGGATTTGAGCTGAAACTTGAAAGAAACCAGGGAAACCTGGGGGAAGAAGTGTGGAGGCAGGGCATTCAAAGGCCAAGCTGGGCTTGAGGTAAGAGCCTGGCCCAGGGTAGTGACAGGGGGAAAACCCAGGCATGTGGGCACAGTGGGCATGCTGGGGGTGGTATCCAGGGGATGACAAAGAAGGCAATCGATCTGAGAACATGCAGCCCCAAGATGAGCTGCACAACCCCCAACCTCTGGCCCAATCCCTAAGTCTTAGAAATGACCATTAAAGTACCATTAAGTCCTCCAAAGGAAAAGCACCAACAGAATAAATGAGTTGAATAGTCTCATACGTTTTATAAAATTTCTCTACCAAAGAACCAAGGCAGCCAGGTGGCCAAGTGGATAAAACACTGGGCCTGGAGCCAGGAAGACTTGATCTCAAATATAACCTTAGACCCTGAGCAGGTCACTTTAAACGCTGTCTGCCTCAGTTTCCCCACCTGTAAAGTATAATAATAGCACCTCTCTCCCAGGGTTGTTGTGAGAACAAAAATATGATATATTTGTAAAGCACTTTGCAAATCTTAAAAATGCTAGATACGATTGTTCCCTCAAACTTTACGCAATGTCTCGTATCTCCCTCAAACTCTCTATTTCCTAAATTCAATTTAGCACACATGGATTGAGCGCCCCTCACCTAGCACCGTGCTCAGTGCCAGGAGGGATACAGGAGACATTGGACTGCCCTCATGGTTGTTGGGGGAGGGATGACTTCCCAGAATTTCCGAGGCCACTGAGTCCAACTCATACCTTAAAAAGAATCCCTGGAAGATATCAGATGGGCGGTTATCTAGCCCTACCAGCACAAAATCTCAGAGCTGGAAGAGTCATCAAACCTTTGTTTATGGACCTCTGTCGAGGGGAGGGAGCCCCGCTATCTCCTAAGGTGGCCCATTCCACTTCTTAGGAAGGTTTTCCTGACATCGAGTCTAATTTCGCCTCCTAGTTTTGCCCTCTGGAGTCCTGGAGAACAAATCCACTCCTTCCACATGGCAGTCCTTCAAAACCTTGAAATAACACCTATCATGTTCCCCCAGAACTAACCCGGGGAAGTCCAAATTCAGCATACCGTCCACTCTCCATTGGACCAAACTACCTCCTCCATGACCAGCGGTCAAAAAGTCATGAAGCAAACCTATGATGCTCCCCACTCTCCCTTTTCTGTATCTTCCCTTTGTATCCTCCAACTTCAGGCCTATCATGTTCTTTGATCTTTTCATTCTATCCCACCCCAACCCTTGTTGAAATTTGCTCATAGGAAAGGATCTGTGTTAGGTATCTAAGGCTTAAGGTGAATTTAAGCGTATGTGTTACCTCTCCCATGTGTATTTGTGCTTTATGCCTTATCTTCTCCTTGAGGCAAGAAAGGTTTTATATCTTCTTTAAGGAATTTCAGTCATCAAGGAACAGGTGGCAAAAGTATTTTAGCTCCCTGAAACTACACTGGCATAAGTGAAAGAGCCCTAAATTTGTAATCAAATGGCCTGGGTTCAGGTCTTGGCTCTCCCACTTACTGGAAGCCTGGCTGTCCCCTCTCAGAGCCTCAGTTTCCTCACCTATAAAATAAAAGGACTCATTAGATGACCTCTAAGCCTCCTTCCATTCTGTAACAGTCTATAATTGTACCACATAGGACAGTATCTACTCCTAGGCTAAAGAAAGGAAGAAGAAAAGGAGGAGCTGCAGGAAAAGTAAAAGGAAGAAGTGGAGGAGGGGTGGAAATACTTAGTGAAGACAAAAGGGGCGAAAGTGGAAGAAAGAAGTAACAAGACCCTTGATAGCCAAAGGCATCCTCTGTGGTTTTGAAGTCAGCATCTACTAGCTAACACAGACACAAACACGTGACAGAAATAAAGGAAGTCGTAGTGGAGGACGGGTGGGAGTAAGTTCAAATTGAGTGTTCTGTTGCCAGAGCCCCCCAACCTGACAGCAAAGAAGCACAACTCTGGATCTAAGGTAAAGAGGTAACAATGTGCTGGGTTTGCAATGGGGAGCTGGGAGACAAGGGCAGAGAGGAGGGCAAATAACACAAGGACAGCCACTTACAGTGGCATCCCATGGCTCATTAAATAAAGACCACACTTCTTAGTCTGCCAGTCAAGGCTTTCCCTCCTTAATCTGGATTCAATCTACCTTCCAAGCTTTTATTTCGTGGTACTTCCCTTCCTATACTCCCCAGACTTGCCCTCTCCTACCTCCAAATCTTCCCTGTGCTTTTCACTGTGCCTAGAATGGACTCCTGCCCTCCTCCCTCATCCCACTTTCATCCCTTGCCATCCCTTCCTTCCTTTAAAATCCAAGTCACATGTCACCTCTTCTATGAAGCCTTCCTTACCCCCACAGCTAAAAGTGATCCTTCCCTCCATAAACCTATCAGGACATTCTATTTAACACACATAGTAGGCACTCCTATTTTTGACAGAATGGCTATCAGGAGACTTTCTTAGGTCTAACCTAAATTCTTTTTGCTGTAATTTGAATGATCAGCCAGGATGAATGATGTAGGAGGGAGGGCTACTTAATGGGGAAGATATCAGGCCAGATTTGGGGCACGATCCTCTAAACTTTAGGGAACAACTGTCATGCTCTTCTATAACCGCCTCCATCCTCATTGTCACCTCCACCATTGCCAGAGAGGGAGACAGACTCACTGGTCTGGGTAAACTCTGCCAATACTTAAGGGACTTCACATCTCTGGGTCCATGATGTTGATCCAGGTAGGTCTGTGGATTGTGAGAGAAAGAACTTTTTGATGCTTGAACATTTCAGGCAGTATGTATCTGGGGAAGAAGTGGTAGGAGAGAGAGCATTTTTCCTAAATCTCCTGAATGGTGTACTCTGAAAGCACTGGAAAAATCTGAAAATCTGAAAAATATGGCTCTGCATCCTCCACAGCTAGTGGTCTGATTGCTTTATAACTTCAAAAGGTTGTACTGAATGCTTGAAATACATAGGCCTATTGACTGGTGCTTAGGTATTGTTTTCACTTTTATTTTGATAAATGTTTTTTTTTATTTTAAACTTAAATACAAAATGAGAAAAGGGGGGAAAAAAAACATTGCTATGTACACAGGAGACCATAAGAGAGGATTCAATATAAAACAATAAATTTACATTTCAAGAAAACTTATATAATAAATAATACACTGTTTTCAAAGCTGCCCAGCTTTTCTTTGCTTCCTTATTAGTTTTCTTCGTTCTCTACTGTATACTTTTTACTTTTCCCCCTTTCTTCCCTATGCAAAGAAGGTTATAACTAAGCATGGATACATACATATATATATATGTATTAATAAACATACACATATTTACACTCTCATCATCTGTCTCTGATGGTGGATACCATCTTCCTTCCTAAGTCCAAGTCTTTCCATGTTTTTCTAAATCAACCAGCTCATCATTTCCTACACCACAGTAATATTCCAACCCAAATCACATCCTATCTGAGAGATTGTCTATGAAAGTTTTCCTGCCAATTTTCTGCATTCCTCCTGTTCTTGGCTACATCTGCTTTATTTATGCAAGAAAATTTTATTTTAAAATAATTGAAATTATCCTTTTTACATTTCAACAATGTTCTCACCGTTTAATACAGTTTAAGGTCTGATACTGCTGAATCTACTTCTTTTACATCTTTTTTCCTTGTTATTTTTTTTAAGTTCCTGACCTTTTGTTCTTCCAAATAAACTTCGTTATTTTTTATAACTCAGTAAAATAATTTTTTAGTAATGTAATTGGGATGACATTGAATAAATAGATTAGTTAGGTAAATTGTCATTTAAAAACTTATATTGGCTTTACCTACCCACGAATGATAAATATTACTTCAATTATTCTGATCTGGGTTTATTTGTATAAAAAGTGTTGTATATTTATGTTCATATAGTTCCTGTGTTTATTTTGGCAGATGTACACTCAGGTATTTTAAATGGTCTAAAACAATATTGAATAATATTGCTGACTCAGTGTAGTTTCTCTGTTTTTCACTTTTGATTAAACCTATTTTAACTTTAACTTTGTCTGAGATCATGATTACTATCTTTGCTTTTTTTTTTACATACTAAATTCTATTCCTGCCCTTTTTCTTATCTTTGTGTGTATCTCTCATTTTTATAATGTTTCCTGAAAGCAACACCTCATTGAATTCAAATTTTTAATCTGCCATCCATTTCCATTTTATGGGTAAATTTGTCCCATTCGCATTCTAAGCTACAATTACTTATATATTTTCCTCCTTCCTATTTTTCCTCACTATCCTTCTCACCGTTTCTACCCTATCCCACCTCACTCCTCTGCTTTACTTCTATGTGCTACCTTGCCCTCTTATTCCTTACCGTAGCCAGCCCTCCAATTTCTTTGTGAATTTAGAAGACTTTTATATCCTTCTAGGTATAAATGTTGTTCCCTTTTTAACCCATTCCCAATGAGAGTAAAGTTCCAGCACAACCCGCCTTCCCCCCACTAGCTTCTTCTGTATCAGCTTTTCCTTGTATGCCTCATTTGTATGAGATAATTGCTCCTTTTTATCTCTCCCTACACAGTTTTATTTTTTTTAGAATTATCCCATCATACTCAGCTCAGCCCAAGCCTTTCTTCCAAATTACCCAAATAATGACAATCATAAGAGTCCTGCTAATATTTGACCTTACCAAGTCCTTTATAATTGATCTATAACGTTTACCTTATATTTCTCCTGAATGTTATATGTTGAATTTTCCCTTAAGTTGTGGGGTTTTTATCACAAAAACCTGAACGTCTTTCAGTTTGTTAAATGTCCTTTTTTTTTTTTCTTTCAGGATTATACTTAACTCTGCTGAGTAAATTACCCTTGGTTATAATCCTAGCTCTTTTGCTCTACGGAATATGGTCCTTCAAATAGTAGCTGCTAGGTCTTGTGTAATCCTTATTGTAGCTCCATAATATTTAAATTGGTTTTTTCTTGTTGCTTACAATATTTTTTTCTTAATCTGGGAGCTTTGAAACTTGGTTATGATATTCCTGTAAGTTTTCTTCTTGGGATCTCTTTCAGGTGGTGATTGGTGGATTTTTTTCTATTTCTACTTTGCTTTTTTGTTCTAGAACTTCAGGGCAATACTCCTTGATAATTTCTTGTAATACTGTATCAAGATTCTTTTTCTTTTCATCATAATTTTTGGGTAGTCCAACTATTCTTACATTATTTCTCCTCAATCTGTTCTCCAGATCAGTGGTTTTTCTGATGAGATGTTTCACTTTCTCTTTGATTTTCTTCATCCCTTTGATTTTGTTTTATGATTTCTTGGTGTCTTAGAACATCATTAGCTTCCCTTTCCCAATTCTAGTTTTCAAGGAATTATTTTCTTCCTTAAGTTTTCAATTCTCTATTTCAAGTTGGTTGACTTTCTTTTCATAATTTTCTTGATTTTCTTGGATTGTTCTTATTTTTTTCCCCTAATTTTTCCTTGATCTCTCTTACTTGATTTTTAAAGTCCTTTTTAAGTTCTTCCAAGAATTCTTTTTGTGCTTGGGACCATTTAACGTTTCTCATTGAAAAAGGAGTGGTTTTTGTAGCTCCATTATCTTCCTCTGAATATGAACCCAGATCTTCTCCATCCCCATAGTAACTATGGTTGGGTTCTTCTTTGCTTATTCATTTGTGTTTTTCTTCCTTTTATTTTGTTTTTAGCAGCTATTAGTTTAATCAAGGTGTAGTCCAGAGGTATGGGGAATGATGCCCTAAGCCTCAGATCCTTCTTACTGTTATTTTCTGAGGTCCATCTTGGGTCCCAACCTTGGGTTCCTCCTCTCCACTCCTAAGCCACGGCTAGGGTCCCCAGACACACTGATCATGCTCCCTGTGGTACCTCAGGTGGCTGCAAACTACAACTGTCCTTTCTGCCCTGACACCGAAACCAGGGACTCTGCTCTTCTGCAAATGCCCACAGGGTCCTCGCCCCTTACTACTGCACTCACCATGTGTGTGCTAGCTCCTTCTCCCCGCAGCCAAAGCCCTGCCTGTTTTTGGTCAACACAGCTGTGCTTGGCATCCCTTGACAGTGAAAGGTCCTTCAATCTTTTCCTAATCAGCTATCAGACCCCGACACTGTCAGCAAAATGAAAGTTTCTAAGGCGGAGGCTGCCTGTCAACTCAGCTGCCCCCAGGGCTTGTTGTTTATTGATTCTGCAGAGTTGGCCTGGAGGTCTTTGCACTTCACTCAATCTGAACCTCAGACCCTGGAGGTCGGGTCTTTCCTGGGGTCTTCTCAAATTAGACAGTAGGAGGACAACTACTTTACCCCAAGTTTATTTCTGCTGTTCCGAGGCAATAATGTTCTGTCTTTCTTTGAGGAGGGGATGTATATGTTGATGTTACAAAGGGAGAGCATGGGGCTTTGCTAATACCTGGAGCAGGATTCCTCCCTAGCATCATTGGTAGAAATACTCAGGAGAACTTCCAACCTACCACCAGGCTGAAATTGAACCACTCTAGAGCTGGGCAGAGACACAGCCTTCTGGATGATAGAATTTCTAGTGGCACCAACTCTTACTAGACTGTAGAAGGCAGTACCCTCTAGTGGTCAGAATGCTGAACTATCTGTCTGGAGATGGGCCTTATATGGAAAAAAAAATCAGAAAATCAAACTTGGAAAGACCCTTGAGGGGTCATCTCATCAAACTTCCCACCCCATTAAAGAATGCCTTATTTTTTTTAATAGTATTTAATAGTAATTTTAGTAGTATTTTTATAGTATTTTTAATATTATTTTATTTTTTCCAATTATATGTAAAGACAATTTTTAACTAAAGAATCCCTTCTAAAGCATCACTGACAACCTCTTCTTAACTTACTCAAATGACAGGTAACTTTACTCCCACCTTCCAAAACAACCTGTTCCATTTCTGAAGTTTTCTAATTATTAGAAAAATTTGGGGAAGCCAGGTGGCACAGTGGATACAGCACCGGCCCTAAAGTCAGGAGGACCTGAGTTCAAATCTGGCCTCAGACCAAACACTTGACACTTACTAGCTGTGTGACCCTGGGCAAGTCACTTAATCCCAATTGCCTGACCAAAAAGCAAAAAACAAAAACAAAAAAAAACAAAAAAAAAAAGAAAGAAAAGTTTACTTTTTGCCCAGATTATTTCAACAGCGTCCTCATCGGTCTTCAAGTCTCAAGTCTCTCCCCATCCATCATTCAAACAGCTGACAAAGTGATTTTCTTTTAGCAAAGACATGACCCTGTCACTCCCCTGTTCAATAAACTACAGGGTTGATATAAGCTCCTCTGTTTGGCATTTAAAGATCTTTACAACCAGGACCTTTGCTACCTTTCTTTTTATACATGACTTCACTCTGTGCACTCTCTACATATGGCTGGAAAACCACACCGGCCTATTGCTACTGGGGTCTTTTCCCTGGCCTAGAACGAGCTACCTTTTCTTCTTTGCCTCACAGACTTCCCCACTCCTATCAAGATGCAGCTCAGTATCAATCTCTATTTATATATAGTATATATATATATACACACACATATATGTGTATATATATACATATATATGTATATATATATAGTTTTCCTGATTGTCCCTGCACCTCCCTCCACCCCCGACAACTATTAGTGCCCCCCTCCCTAACGACTATGTCTTTATTTTGTATTTATTCTGCACATCTACCGATATAGACTTATTGTCTTTCCTGATAGAACTGAAGGTCCTTGAGATCAGGGATTGCTTCAGTTTTTGTCTTTATATCTGGGAGCATCTAGCATGGTTCTTGACACCAAGTAGGCACTTAATAAATGCTTACTAAATTGAAGGGATTGTAATTAATCAGTCAGTCCATAAACATTTATTAAGCACCTACTATGTATCAGGCACTAGGGATACAGTCCCTGCTTTCAAGGAGCTCAAATGCTCATGGGGAAAACAATACGCAAACAAATAAACTATATACAAGATAAACTGGATGGAATCAACAGAGGGGAAGGCACTAGAATTAAGGGGGTTCAGGAAAGGCTTCCGATAGAAGGTATCATTTTAGCTGAGACTTGAAGGAAGTCAGAGAAACCAGGAAATGAAGATGAAGAGGAGAGAGGGTTCTCTGCATGAAGGACAGCCAGTGAAAATGCCTAGAGTCTAGAAATGGAATGCCTTTTGATGGGATCGAAGAGCATAGGGGGTGGGGGGAATGTAAGAAAACTGGAAGGGTGGGGAGCCTAGGTTACGAAGGGCTATGAACGTCAGAAGATTTTATATTTTACCCTAGAGGTGATAGGGAGCCACTGGAATTTATTAAATGGGGTGGGGAGGGGTGACATGGTCGAACTTTTGCTTAAGGAAAATGGAAGTGCCAGCTCAGTGGAGGAGGATGATCTGGGAGAAGGGAGACACTCATGGCTGGGGGACCAACCAGCAGGCTATTTCAATAGTCCAGGTGTGAGGTGATGAGAGCCTTTACCAGGGTGGTAGCAGTCAATCCATCAATTAACATTTATTAAGCACCTATTATGTGCCAGACACTGTGCTGGAGTATTAGAAGACAAGAGTTTCATGCGAAAAAGATGTTACAAGGATAAAATCAACAGGCCTTGATGAGGTCAAAAGCCAGACTGTGGAGTTAATAAGAAAGCAAGAAGAAAAGCTATGAAGGCCCCTAATTTAGACCAACTTCTCAAGTTCAGCCACAGTAGGGATGGATGCCTCAAGTAGGATTTTTTGAGGATGGGCATGATATCCTGTCCATGACTAAACCAGTTACTCCAAATATGGTCTCAACCAGTATAGACAGCCTTGAAATTATTTCCACTCATGTTCTGGATACCATATTTCTATTACTCCAGCCTCACATTTGCATGAGCTTTTGGGGGCAGACATTTCACACTGAAATCCTTAGGTCTTTCATATTTTCCCCCATTTTGTATTGGCCTCTATCCATATTTGCAAACATGCAAGTGATAACAAGTTCAAAGGATCACAGATTTAGAGCGAGAAGGGACCTTAAGGGTCAACTGGTCCAACTTGACATTGTATGGATGTGGGAGCTGAGGTCCAGAGAAGTTAAATGACTTTTGCTCAAGGTCACTCTGGATGGATAAATGGAAAAGCCAGGATTCCAACACCAGTCCTATGACTCCAATTCCAGCTATCTTTCTACTATATCATGCTGCCGTCTACCTATTTTTCATCTTGCTGGCTTAGATGACCTTCTAAATCTATTGACATCTTTTTGAATTTCGATCCTGTTAATTTAAAAATGTCAGGAATAATAAAGCTCAGAATGTGAACTAAGGGGAACAGAAGGCTAAGGTCAACCCAGGGAGTTTTTGGTTTGTTTTAGTTAGTGGGGGGAAAACAAGGATCAAAGAAAGGATAGGGCTACTGCTCACAAAGGAGATTAGATGGTGAATGACAACACAGAGAAGATAGAGCTGTTCAATTTTTATCTTGCTTTTGAATCATCTGCCAAGGAGAATGATCTTTGGACTGGAAAGAACAGAACAAAATGAAACAATAAAGCATTAGCAATAAAGATCATAGATTTTATTAAAAACTGCATGAACATTAGTGGTCACATAGTACAACCTCCTCATTTTACAAATAAGAAAACAAGCTCAGGAAGTATCATTGGTTGGATCTGAACTCAGGTTCTCTGACTTTATTGCCACTGCTCATTCCACTGTGTCACAGGGCAGACTAAGAATTCAAATCACCTGAACCAAATAAGCTACATCACAGAGTCTTGAAGGAACTAGTTGATGTGATTGTTGAGCCACCGTCACCAATACTTAAAAGATCATAGAAAACAGGAAATAGAAATTGGAAATAGAAAATAGAAAAGGCCACATGATTGCAGAAAGGTAATGTCCTGATTTTCAAAAAAAGCTAAGAGAATTGAATTAGCAAACTCTAGGCCGGCAAAGTTGACTCCAATTCCTGGAAAAGTTCCAGAACATATTAAAGAGATAGTTAGTGGTTGGAGTCAAGATGGCAGAGGGAGAGGAAGCATTAGAATCTAGTTTGTACATCATACCTCCTCAATAAACATCTAGAAAATGCAGCAACCTGAATTCTGATCAGAAAAAAAAAAAAACAAGAGAAAATCCCAACAAGTTTATTTTTCTAGCCCAGGGGAGCTTAGGGAGACAGTGGGGAATGTATGGCTCCAGGGGACAAGGGCTGCCCAGGAGTGCAGGAGCATTACCAGCATCCATGGACACAAAGAAGATCGGGATAGGGTGCCAGGGCAAGAGGCACCAAGGCAGAAAAAAAGAGATGGGAAGGCAGGAAGTACTAGGTTAGAAAGAGATCCCAGGGAACTCCAACAAAAGCTGGGTATGAGAACAAGTGTCATCTGGCTGCTTTGGCACCCAATGCTGATAGTTCTGGACAGTTCTGGGTCACAGATCTACAGTGGACAGGAGTAGTTATGGGTGTTGGCCCTCGTTGTGCACTGAGAAAAGAAAAAGATACTGGAAGCCAACATCTAATTGTGTGGCTCTAATCCCAGGAGCACAGCACAGCATCCCAGACTAAAGGGACAATTTGTTATGGGTTTTGCTTTTCTTGCCTTCTCAATGGGTAGAGGAAAGGGATGAGAGAAGGAGAGAACTGGGAACTGAAAATAAAAGAGAAGATAAAAGAGAAAGATGGTTTGTCAACCAACATCTAGAAATGGAAACAGTGATCACAAAGAACCAGAATGGCTTCAGTTAAAATAAGTCATGCCAGGAGTCGGAAGCAAAATGGTGGAGCAGCAGGAAGAAATACAGCCAGCTCCTTCCCTTTCCCCTCCCCAATCCCCACTCCAACAAAACTACCCCAAACACAGCTAGAAAATGCTTCAGACCAAATCCTGACTGGGAAATGCGGGCAAATTATATTTATAGCATTCCCTTGATTTTCCAGTTTAGCAATTCTTCCCAAACAGGAATTCAAATTACTCCACCATGACCTAAAGTTCTACAATTTGTTTTAAAAAATTGACTTTACAAGAAAAGATAGAGTAGGAATGACTGGATGACAAGTTTGTGGGAACAAGATGTGGGGGTTTCGGTGGACTGAAAAGTTGCTATGAATCACCAGTGTGACCCAGCAGCCAACACAGCTAATTCTCTCCTAAGCTACAGCAAGATATAAAGTGTCCAGGACTAGGGAAATCAGAGTCCTGCCCTGATCAATCCATCTCTGAAGTATTGTGCTAAGGCAAGGGAAGGACACTGATGACAGGAGACATCCGGAAGAAGGTGACCAAGGTGGTGAAGGACCTCCATTACTCTATCTTGAAGGTCAAATTGAAAGAAATGAAGATGTATAGTCTAGAAAAGACTTAAAAAGGGACAAGATGGGTTTTTTTTTAATTATCTGAAGAGTTGTCATATAGAGAAGGGATTAGATACATTCTTTTTGGCCCCTGAAGGGAAAAGCAGGTGCCACAGACGTAAATAAAATGGAAGCAGATTTAGGATTAACGTGAGGGGAAAATTGCAAACAGTTGGAGCTGTCCAAAGGTGGGATACACTGCCTTAGGAGGTACTGGGCTCCTTCCTCACTAAAGGTTTTTAAGTGGATAATCTCTTGGGATGTTGTGGAGTAGGTTCATGAATGGGTTGGAGGAGATGGCATCTAACGTCTTTTCCAACTCTGCTATTTTGCGATTCTAAGTAACAGGACTTGAGACCGGGATTTGTCTCCTAGTTAAATGTTCTTTCCACTGCACCCCACACTCTGCACGTAGGAGTGCAGGAGTTTGACAAATAGGAGCTGTCTGGGTTCATACTTCCTTTCTAGGCAAAATGGAGGCAATGGCCTTCCTTTGCTGCTGTAAACCTCCAGTCCTCTCCATGTTCATCCTCTCTTTCTCTACTACCACAGACTCCTCCCTCTCCGTGGGGGCCTTCCTCTCCATTTTTCCGACTCCCACATTCCCTCCAAACTTTCAAGAAACCATAACTTGATTCTACCAGGTCGCATTCACCTCATATTTCAACGTTCCCCCCTCCACTTTCAGATAAAACTTTACACTGGTGCAGCCTTTACTTTGTCACCAACCACTAATCACCTTGACCTCTTCTGTTGTTGAATCGTTTCTGTCGTGTCTAACTCTTTGTGACCCTACGGAGGGTTTTCTTGGCAAAGATACTGGAGTAGTTTTGCCATTTCCTTCTCCTTTCAGCTCATTTTACAGATGAGGAAACTGAGGAAAATGGGATTAAATGACTTACCCAGGGTCACACAGAGAGTAAGTATCTGAGGCCAGATTTGAACTCAGGTCTTACTGGCTCCAGGCCTAGCAATGCATTATGGTGCCACCTAGTTCCTGTAATCTGATTTCAATCCTTACTAGTTCACTGGAGCTACTTGAAGCAGCTGGTGGCACAGGGTGAGGTAAGCTCTGGTAAGACACCCAGCTGCCCAACTTCACAAAGCAGTTGCAGGCAAACAGTTTTATACCACTAAAAGTGTTTATATAAAATCAAGTTACTATTATCAAAGTGTTCCCTCCCTTATTATCCTCTCTCCTGGCTCTTGATCTCTGACCCTGCTTCTGTTCTTCCGTTCTTTCCTTCTCATTCTCCCCTCCATCACTCTGTACCTCTCATTCTCCTCCCCTCATTCTTCCATTTACTCCTTTCCATCCCAATTAGATGACCTCTCCCTTCCCAACCAATCTTCCTAATTGTGTGCTCTGGTTCACTGAAACTGAAGCCTTGGTGGAACAAAGCCTCTGGTGGTCATTAGCTATCCTTATGCCTGTCCTTATGATGTCTTGTCCATTCTGTGCTTGTCTGTTTCAGAAAGGAGAAGCCAGGGATATCAAAGTGAACCTGCCTTTGGGTTTAGCCCTAGATGCTGCTGATGGCGACTGGCTTGAGATGTTTTCTCATGGCTGTCCTGATAGTAGCAGTGGAGATTAAGAAAGCTGGTAAGGCCAGATCCCTAAAGAACAAATCATATCAGGGCATAGCCGGGGGAGGAATGGCAGCCACTAAACATCTTTTTAGGGGGAGAAAAGAATTATTCCAAGTCATCCTAATACTTTTCAAAGGACTCCATCTTGGAACAATTCCAACTCATTTGTTTCCCCAGGCCACTTGACTCTATCCTGACCCCCAGACTCTTGACCCCTAAACCTGGCAGTGTAATACAATGAAAGGTCTTGGAGCTGGTAGTGAAGGGGTCTGGTTCTATTCTAGACACCGCTTCAGACAATTTGCTTGACTATGCTTCAGTTTTCTCATATGTAGAAGGGGAATGGGGGTCAGGGAAAGGGTTGGGAGGAATAACCCCCCACCTCTCAGTACTGTGAAGAGCCAATGTATATGAAAGCATTTGGAAACTTAAAAGCCCTACACAAATGTAAGACGTTATTATTCTAATTTCTCAAAACACTGGAAGGGTCCTTGGAGACCAATGATGACAACTCGTTCATTTCCTCAATGAGAAACCGAAGCCCAAAGATGCAAGTAACTAGCCCAAAGTTATACAGAAAGTCAGTCACAGAATGACAGAATGTTAGCCGTGGAGGTGATCTCAGAAACTATATACTCCAATCCTCTCATAACACAGAAAAAAAAATGGACCCAAAGAGGTGAGGTAACTTAACCAGTGATATTCAATGTCTACAAAAACTGTAGGAAGTATTACTAAAGGGAAGGTTGGTGAATATCTAGAAAAGGAGACAACGATCACAAAGAGTCAGCATGAAGCCTTCCCTCGTGGTTTTCTTGTTGTTTTTCAACAGACTTACTGTATTGGGAGGTCAGAGGAATGCTGCAAATACAGTAGACAAAGTTTACTTAGATTTTAGCAAGGCATTTGATAAAGTCTGTCATGGTCTTCTTGTGGAAAAGATAGAGAGATGTGGGCTACAATCAGATAAATTCAGAAAATGCTAGACCAAAAATTTTCTAGTTTTTAGAATGATACCAAATGAAATGGGCTATCTTCATGAGGTAATGGGTTCCCCCTCATGAGTGGTCTTCAAGTAATGGCTGGATGACTACTTAACAGGGATGTTGAGGTACAAGTTGAACCAGAAAGCCTCTGAGATCTCATCTAACTCTGAGATTCTGATTCTTAGTAACAGTTGTATTCATGGTCTATTCTGGGGGAGGCCATAACCACCAAATTCAACTGAATAAACCTGGTTTTGGTTTTAAGGACTTCCTACCATTTAAAGGTGAAATTATCCCCTGAACCCTAGCAGGGCCTTCCCTAGGAGAATCTCATAGAATTATAAATCTGGAAGGGACCTTGGAGATCTTTATATAACTACCTATAGTTATATAGGTATATATAACATATATAAAATACATATAACTACCCAATAACTACCTACCCCACCCAAGGTGTGACCCTAGCCAACAACATCCCTGACAAGAGATTACCCAAACTTAGCTCAGTGATCACAAATTGATAAGGAACTTACAAGCCATCAAGGGAAGTCATTTCATTTTTGGAGCTCAGGGCATTTGCTGAAGGAAGAAGGAGGAATGGGGGAAATAAAGGAGAATGAGAAGCAGGGAGCATAGCCTTGAACAAATCATACTATGTGTCTACCTTCTCTCACAACTCCCAACATTTATTCAGGTATCAGATTAAAATGAGTATCAAATGCAACCGTGGAGAGAAAAAGACAACATGCAATTTGAGTATACAGAGGAAAGGGACTGGCAGCCCCACCCTTTTGTTTTGGTAATGGAGGTGAGGGGAGAGAGGAGGTCTGGCTCTTCACCTCCAGGTCACAAGGCCTACTCATGCTAAGGTCCCATGTTCACTTCCATTCATGGGCCCTATTTTTTTTTTAAGCAGTCAATATTCTTTAAATTTTACCATCTGATAAGCAGCACTGTGCCAAGTACTACAAAGGAAGATAGAAGAGAAGGCAATAACTGTGCCCTTGCCCTCAAAGGGCTAAAGAGACCAGACTATCACATATATAGGGTTAGGCATGTAGTTTAGAATCATATATAGAATCTTAGAATTTCATAAACATAGATTATGAAATCTTAGCGTGCTGGAAGCTCAGAATAACAGAATCTTAGCACTGGAAGGGCTCATCTAGTACAATATGGAACAGCGGATAGAGTGCTGCACATGGAGTCAGGAAGACCTGGGTTCAAATCCTACCCCATACACTTGCTAACCTGGGCAATTAATCGATCAATAAGCACTAATTAAATGCTTACAGTTGCGCCAGGTACTATGCCAAGCACTGAGAATACAAAGAAAGGCAAAAATTGCCCCTACCCTCAAGGAGCTTAAATTCTAATGGAGGAGACAATATGTACATAAGTAGGAACATACAAGATGCAATCAGATTAGGATGCCTCATTTTCTCAGCTGTAAAATAAGAGGGTTGTACTAGATAGCCTAAGGTCCTTTAAAGCTCTATCTTATAAATCTCTCGCCCCTAGTAGGTGCTCAGTAAATAATACTTGCTGTTTAACTGATGATTGAAAACAAGAAAGAAGAGAGATCCCTTTCTGGTTAGACTTGATCCTTGCTTTGCCCAACCTTATTTTTTGTTCTTTAATAAACCCAGCTCAGATTTAAAATTTTTTGACTTATTTTATTTTTTTCCAATTAACAAACACTTATTTTCTTTCCCTCCCACTTCTCCCCCTAAAAAGAATATGGGGGGGGGGGGGTCCTAAAAACCTTGTAGCAAATCTACAAACAAATCCCCACATTGGCCATGCGGAAAAGCCCATGGGTCATTTCTCAAGTCCATCGTCTCTCTGTCATGAGGTGGATAGCATGCTTCATCTGGAATCATGGCTGGTCACTGCAGTGATCACTGATAGTACTTAAGTCTCTTAAAATTGCTTGTGCTTACGTTATTACTGCATCAGTTTTTCTCCTGGTTCTGCTCACTTCCCTATTCACCAATTCTTGCAAGTCTTCCTGGGTTTTTCTCAAACAATCCCCCATCTTCGTTTCTTATGGTACAATAATATTCCACTATTATATACCATAATTTGTCCAGCCAATCCCCAGTTGATGAGTACCCCCCTCATTTCCAGTTCTTTGTAACTACAAAAAAAGAGCCGTTAGAAATCTTTTTGGATACAGATCTTTCCCCCCCTCTTTTTTTTTTGACCTCTTTGGGGCATAAGACTAGTAGTGCCATTTTTGCTAACCTTTCCCTTCACCTTCTAGGCTGCGTGGACATCTTCAGCTCCAGAGGGCCAGTTTTCCTGCAAGAAGGAGAAAAACTGAGTTTAAACTGCACCCTGTCATATAAGAAAGGAGAGGCCAAGGGTCTGACAATGTTTTGGTGTAAGAACAAGATGGCACAAGGCTGCTCTCCTAGGACCAGCCTGAAGCAGCTAAAACTAAAAAGGGAAGTGGAAGTGGGAGAAGAAGACACTTTGAAGGAACACTATACCTCCACAGTCCTTACCATCCTTCAGGCCAAGCCAGCGGACAGTGGCATCTACCAGTGCTGTGCAAGCAGCCAGAATCCCAACGCCCTCTTTCAGAGCCACTATATCTCTGTGAAAATCACAGGTGAGATACACGATGTCCAGGGGCTTCTCCCCATGCCACTAGCTTCCAGAGTCTCTCCACATAGCATATGCAACCTCTCTAGGCATACCTTCCCAAAGCCACTGACAAGGATGGCCATCAGGGTCATTAACTCATGGCCTAGGGAAGCTCCAGAACACACAGGGGCACTGCTAGCCTGTTTCCACAAAGGCATGCCCTCCTGCTAAAAGGACCGCAGCATGGTAGATCTGCAGTGAACCTGAAGAGCTCATTTAATCCAGCCTTCTCATTTCATGGATGAGAAAACCAATTCCCAGAGAAGCAGTGTCACTTAAATAGTAAATACCTAAGGCAGGACTCCAACCAGGTCTTCCGACCCTGAAGGTAGCATTCTTTCCATCATCCCATAGATTTAGCAGCTCTTGTATTCTCTGTACCTTTTAGTCATCTGTCAGCGTAATGCTGTAGACTGCCATAGGAAAACATTGCAGAAAGCCTTCCTGCTCCCTTCTCATGTTTTCCTCAAAGATACCTTTGCCCTATTTGTAGATCATTGTCATAAAAACTTTATAAAGATAAGAAAGTAGGCATCTGAGTCAACAGTAACCAATATTTTTTAAATTGCTTTTTGGGGCATTATTGTTCATTATTATTTCCATTCTTTTGGTATCATCTCTTTCTTGACATGTCTTGCAAAACCATCTCCATGCTTTCAAGAGTGTGCAGATGCCACACACTTCCTCAGTGGGTACCTGGTCTGGTCCAACACTCATCTTGAGTTCGTAAGTTCCAGTTTGATTTCCTGAGGAACTGAGATATTGGGGCCCAAATGGAATGGTTTCACTGTCGTTGATGATGGAAGTAGATCATTATAAAAACATTGATAAATGTGTTCCGATTTACATCTATTTGTTGCCTGCCTCCCAAATGCATTAATGAAGAAGGTCAAGGCTCAGGGTAACTGAATAACTTGCTTGTGGTCACAAGCTAGTAAGTGTTTGAGGCAGTATTTGAACCTGGTCTCTCCTGGTGCTTTCCACTACACCAGGACACTTCCTTAAGAGGCGAAGTGATCTTTGATGATTTTGGTGGGGTTCACACTGTTTTCTAAATGCTTGGTTTAGCCGCTATTGCTTTTCATGACTTCATGAGAATCCTCTGCAGCATTTCATGAGTTTTCATTCTAAATTGGCCTTGTGCTTGTAACCGCCCCTCTCCACATGGCAAAAAGATCAAATGTTTGCTGATCAAAGTAATTTCTGCCTCTTTTTGCCTCCTCTTTGTAGTAACTGCTTTATGCTGGTTAAACTTTCGTAGGAATGGTGATAATCAAGGACATAGATTCCTTTTCCATTCCACATTTTTCAGCACAGTAGTAATAACAGCTGACATTCATAGAGTGCTTTTAGGTTCACAAAGTATTTACATATACAATCTCTGTGTGTAAATCACTTAGCAAATTAACCAGTTGGCAAGCACTTATTAAGTGCTTACTCTGTGCCAGGCACTGTATTAAATACAGGGAATACAACAGGGAAAAAAAATCCCTGCTTTCAAAGAGCTCACATTCTAATAGGAGAAATAACACGCACATAAATCAGTGCATACAAGATAAATACAGAGCAGACAAAGGTAGCAACTTAAGAGAGGAAGACACTGGGAGCTTGGAGCCCCAGGAAAGGCCTTAATGCAAAAGGTGGCCCTTGAGGTGAGTCTTAAAAGAAGCCAGGGATTCTAAGAGGTAGAAGTTAGAAAGGAGAGCATGTCAGGCACAGGCAACAACCAGCCATGGGAGGTGGAGCATCCTGTGTGGACCTCTACGGCTAGACCTTAGACATGGAAAGAGGTAATACGCTACAACACTGGAAATATAGAGAGAGGCCAGACTGTGAGCCCTAAATGCCTTGCCATGGAGTTTAAATTTAATCGCAGAACTTTAAAGTGCTATCCATCAGTTGTGGTCATTATCCTCACAATAACCCTGGGAGGTAGGTTATTAACTGGCACTATTATTTGCATTTTACAGCTGAGGAGACCGAGGCTCAGAAAGGTTCAGGGATTTGCCCGTGGTCACGCAGCTAGTAAATGTCAGAAGCAGAATTCAAACCTAGCTGTCTTGTAAATCCAGCGTGCTTCCCAGGCTATACTAGGCTACTCCTTCCTACTTCCACTGCACTGAAATGAGATTGCACAAACATCATCTCATTTTACTTCTAATGAAACTCTAAATTAAAGATTTTTATGGGGAGTAGCAACAGCATAAGGAAGTCAGTGCTGGTCCATTTTTACTGAATTTGCTAACTCTCCTGGTGCCATCCCAGGAACACCTGGGAGACAGTATAGTACAGTAAAAGTAATGCTGGGGTCGGAATCAAGAGACCTGGGTTTGAATCCTAGCTCTGTCACTTACTCCCTGTGTGACCTGGGACAAGCTATTTAATTTCTCTGGCCCCCAGTTTCCTCCTCTTCCAAATGAAGCTGTATTAGATCACTTCTAAGGTCTCATCCAACTCTAAACCTATGATCTCACAATACTGTTATTGTCTTAACCAACAGAGAGACAAGGGAGTCAAGGACAGGAACTCTTTACCAGCAGAGAGATGTACATTAAGCCTCTCTATCTTCCCCTGGGGCACCTTAATGAAGGCCAAACAAGGCTAAGCTGTGGAAGTGACAATATAAAGCATTTCAGCTTAGACCCAAGAACGGTCCTTCCCCGTAGGCTTGTCAGAAATAGGAATGAGTGACTGAAGGAAGTCAGCTGTCCTCCAAACACGGTCCGGATTCTCATTTGTCTGGAATGGTTTAGGGGCCGGTTTCAAGAGAAGGACGCTAGAGACCAGGTGGTTTGTCGATGTTCATAATAAATAAATAACAAGATAACTTCAGCCATTTAAACGCAACAGTGAGCTCAATCCAACCAAATGAGCTCCAGATAGGATCCCAAAACCTGGCAAGAAAACAACTGTTAACTGGTTCAGGAAGCCAGAGACAATAGGACTCCGGACAGATCTAAACACATAGCTTGTCTCTTTCTCCCCAGCAACGAATGTGGGGAAAGGAGATATCAACCCTCTAACACATGGTAGGTACTTAAAAGTGTTAATAAGACTTATCTGCATCAGCAGAAGGAGTTCTCATATGAATTCCCTACACAAGAAACCATAGGTACTGATTTTTTTTTCTAAAGCCTTAAAAAAAAAAAATCACCATCCACTTTGCACTCGTTAAATACCTATTTGGACATGATGCTATAGTAGGAGACAGAAAAGAAATCTGCAAACTTTAAAGTACCATATAAATGCAAGGTGTTACTATCCTTGGAATGATGATGAAAAGGGAAGATTGATGAAGGCAGGTTAACAGACTCACTGCCACCGGCATCCCCTTTAAACCTGATCATTCTATGTTTTGAACCAGAGAAAGGGAACTACACCACGACAGAACCAAAATACGAAGGAAGCGCCTTACCTAGCCACAGTGAAAGATCGTGCAAGATGAGCTCCCTGGAGGAAAAAATCTGGGGACTAACGGTCATAGGCTTGCTAGCCCTTAAAGGTATGTCCAGGAAGGGGGATTTACCTGAGTGCGACCTCGGGGTTGTGGACCTTCTACATGATTGAGAAAAAAGGTGACCTGGGTCTCTAAAAAAAGCTAGCACTGCCCGATTCTCCTATGCATCATTGTTCTATGTCCCTATGGAGTAGTGTTGTGCAGTAGCTAATCCTAACACAGAAGAGATAACTAGAACTGGCTAGGCCTTCCATTGGGAGGGAATTCATAGGATTTCAAGCTTTCTTTGGGTGAGCAGTCCTTTCCTGGGGGGGAAAAAGACTTATCAAAAATCCAGCAACAGCTTCTAATCCTTCCCTGGAAGATAAGCAGGAGAAAAACTAGGAAAATAAGCCATTAGCCATTATACGGAAGTAGGCAAAGCAGAGAGGATAGATTTTGGTTTGCTGGATGGTTGCTTGGTTTTAAACACTGCAGCCAGCCCCAGGGACAGAATAACAGGTGGTTGGAAGGGTCAGGCTAATTTGGATGTCAAAACATCCATAATAGGGACAAGGGGGAATCATCTAAGAACCTAAATATCTCCTAACTATGAGAGGAAGGCTTTATCAAGATGAATTAGGCTCTTCCTGCCCCATCCCCCAAAAGGTTAAATGTTTCAAGCAACAGAAAAAGTGACTCTTTTGGGGACTGGCCATCAAGGTTACGTTTGCCTAATAGCTCAAAGATGTTTTTGCATTCTTTTTTATAGGCTAAGCTTTTCTCAATCAAGACATATTTACTGAGTCACCAATACATGTAAGCAAGGCATCTCCTTCTCCCTAATCATGTGTAGTAGATAAAGTGCTGGGTTTGGAGTTGAATCCCTGAGTTTGAATCCTGGCTCTGCCACCTGCCACCTGTATAAATCTGGACCAGTCACTAGATGTCAATGGGTCCTAATTCCCTCATCTATAAAATGAGCAGATTGAACTAGATGGTCAATGTCCCTGTCAACTATAATCTAGGACCCCTACCCATTCTACCTTACATCTTTCCATAGTTACCACCCTAAGTCCTTATTACCATTTGCCTCCTAACTGGTCTCCTTACTTTAGTACCATCTCTCCCTCTTCCCTCTCCTACACAACTGCCATATTTATCTTCCCAATGCATGGTTCTCACGTCCCTATTGCTCAAAAACCTTCCATTGCTCCCTTTGTCTACCAAATAAACCCTAAATTTGTTAACCTGTTGAATGAATAGGAATTTTATTCACTTAATGAATGAACAAATGAATGAAAAGAATTCATTAAGTGTTCACTACGTTCCAGGCAGTGTAGCAAGAGATGGACATAAAAACACAAACAAGCAAGACAGTACCTGCATTTATGGAAATTATATTCCAACAGGAGAAGACAAGTATAGAGACGTATATAGACATATGTAGAAAAGGAGTGTAGAGAATTGACTAGGGAGAAGTGTTTTTAGAAAGCGAAATAAAAGAAAATGGAAACTGGAGTAAACAGTGATTGGAGTAAAAGGGCAACCAACTGGCACACCCTTACCAGGGATAGTAGTGTGGTTTCATAATTGCTCTCAGAACTACAGTTGGAGAGGAAGGGATGGGGAGGGGTCTAAGGGGCCTGGGCCCACACAAGATAAGGGGAAGTGCTCACCAATCAGAGCCTGGAATAAAGGAGGGGATGTTCAGTTCCAGGTGGGAATGGTCTAAGTAGTCCCAGAATACCAACCCAAATCCTAGAAATATCACTGTTTTTGCATAACAAATAGATCTCTGTACGAGGTCTTATTTCCCCAACAATGTTCCTTATCACTGTCCTCCTCCAATCCTAGCTATTTAACTGTGGATGACCTTAGGAGCCTACTAGATGCTGCCATTTTTGAACCATTTTGGCTGAACTCAGGTCCTGTCAAATAGCTAAGCTGTTCTGAGACTAGAAGATGGCAAAGAATAAAACAAGGCTGTAAGGAAAGAAGTCAGAGCTTAAACACGTTCCTTGGCGCTCACCACTATCCGTAACTCCCAAGACTTCCTTCTACTCCCTCTTTTCCCCTTTCCATATAAGGGACAATGAGTTTATGAAGTTAGGAATGACTGATTTGATTCTTTAGTTGACTAGCTCAAGTTTCCCAGTGCATAATAGAAGAAATTTAAATACCTGGTTGTATGCCAGGAAATAAACTTTAGTAACTACTTTCATCATTCCCCTATGCTCCCTGCACTGCCCCCATGCTCACAAAAATTTGAAAATGTCTACACTTGAATGAGATTATGTATAAGTTAATACTAAATGAAGTCCATAATACACTGTGCTAAATCTTGGGAATACAAAAAGAAAAGCACAGCCAGTCCCTGCTCAAGAAGCTGACATTCACACTGGGTAGGGGGGTAGGGGATGGGGTATGACACATATAGGTCAAAGTTACAAGACACATGGAAAGGTCCCATAGTTCTCAGAGGGCAGAACAAAGCAGAGGGTCATGTATCACCTTTAATGTCATTTCCATTAAATCACATCCGTTTCTGATGATGAACCATCTGGAAGTACCAAGGGCTTTGGCACTGAGAACTTTCTTTTCTGGGTCTTTAGAAGCTGTTGTGGCAGAGAGGAGGCAAAGGCTTAGCATCATTAGAAGCAGTTCCTGCCAAGCTGCATCTCCATAGGAGTTGTTCCCCTCAATGACAGCCAAGGGGGTCAATCTGGAAGCAAAACTGGCATCCTTGGGGGCACTGCTATTCTTGAGTTCAGGGTCCCGGACTGTTGTAATCAAGGTGTAAGGAGGGGTGGGGGTAAAATTTTAGCAAAACTCATAAAATTAGGTAGGTCCAGTTAAGTTGATTTCCATGTGCACCAGAGAATGACAGGCTGATAAGTGGAAAGGAATCTTTCCTTACACACACACACACACATCCTCATTTTAGTGATGAGGAAACTAAGGCCACTTTTCCGAAGCTTATGTTGAAGCACAATATGTCGTATTCGATTCACCACTTTTGACACTCATTTTCCACAGGCCTCCCTTCCTGACAACACTCTTAGTACTTCTACAAGTTCTCCTTAGGACAGGCAGTACTGCACAGTGGATAGAGTCTGGAAGATCTGGGTGTGAATCTTCCCTTGACAAGTCACTACCCCTCTCTAAGCCTCAGCTTTCTCCTCTATTAAATGGGTATAACACCAATAGTCCCTACCTTACAAGATGGTTGTGTAGCCCAAATAAGATGATGCACACAAAATACTTTCCAAATCCCCCAGGAGCTTTTTAGATCAATGAAACCAAGGACCTTGTCTTATTTAATCACTGCATTTCTGCTACACACGCAGCATTTACTTTATACTGCATTTACTTTACTCCTCTCTTTGTCCATTCACCTATTTTCCGTGACTTCCCATAAACACTTGTTTGTATGCATCTCTTCACCCATTCATTGTACAGCAATTTTTTATAACAGGAGTTTTGCTGGTGTTGGAAGTCCCTAATTAGTGCGCTAATCCAGATCTCTGTTCTTTTTCCCATAGGTTTGTAAGAAGTCTGGGGAAGACTTCAAAAGTAGGGGCATCTAACTCTCCAAAGAAAATCTCGGCTAAAATTCAAGCTATCTTTTTCCTTCTATATTTCACATCATAAATTCCACCAAGAGCAGAAGGTTCTTTGAGGTGGGGAGTAATAACCGCAGACCAGGAATCAGGAGAACTGGTGAAATGAGTTCTTCTCCCAGCTCTTCCATTGGCTAGCTTTATGACTTTGGAAAAATCACTTCCCCCTCTGAGTCAATTGCCTCATTAATAAAATGATGAGTTTGGTATGGATGGTCTGGTTACCATGAAGTCTGAATTCATCTGCTAAGCACCAACTAGAAGAAAAGTGAGGGAAATTCAACCATACTGTAAACCCATCTTCTTGTTTTCATTTTCATGTAAATAAAAAGACAGATCAGCTTTTAAAACGGAACGGCCATTGTCTGGTTCAATTAAAACAAAAACAAAAAATGAGAAAACCTTTCCGGAGCACTGTACCAGCCCTACTGAGGAAGACAAAGACTAAGAAAACCTCTGGGCTCACAAGGCTTAAACACTAGTGGAGAACATATATAAATGACAATGGTAAATGCAGCCTGTATGAAGTACCAGGAGAGGTATGAAGTGCGCTTGGGATTTAGACAAAGGAGAGGTTCACATCGAGGGGAGTGGCAGATTCCATTTAAGAAGACTCCACTGATAAGTCCCTGGAGGTTGCAGGATTTTCAGCAGGCAGAGATGTGGTCAGGGGAATGTTCCAGGTTCAGAGAAAAGAGGGAGCAAAGGCACTGAGGTGGGACAAGCAGAGAAAGGTCAAGAACCTCAAATTAGAGTATAACGTGTATGGGAATTAGAGAAGCAGGAGGAGGCCAGACTGTGAAAGGCTTTTACCTCCAGATTAAGGCAATAAGGAGCATGGACTTCCTTTGGTAGATAACCGATAATCATGAGAGTTGGAGGAGGGGGAGTCTTACCAAAATTAATCTGGCAGCACCATCCAAAATGGACAGTGTGGGAGAAAAAAGGTACACAGGAGACTAAAACACAGTCAGGAGTCTTAGTAAATATAGTCTAGACACAAAATACAGGGGAAGACATTCTGGAGCCAGAATCGATCTCTAAGATCAGACAATGAACAGAAGGGAAGTAGAAGATGGACAGGACTGGTAGGATCATTAACAGAAAATGAAAAGTCAAAATGAGCTGGTTTTCAATTTATTCCTATCCATCCAAGTTGTACTGATGAGAGTGAGATGTGGTTTTTAGCATATTTTTTTCTCCCCACATTTTCCTTCTTTGTTTAAAAATAAAGCCTCTAACACCAATTTTTTTTTAAATAAATTTTATTTAGCGGGGGAAAGGGAAGGTAGGAAAGCACAGTTGAGTAGGGAAGAGAAGATAGGGAGAACTGTGCTGAAATAATAAATGGCATCATGACCTTCCAGTCTATCTCTGCCATTCTAGCTGCTCTTGTTTTCCTGACTCAAGGTTGAGCAACTTCCATGATTCACCACCATTCTGTAATCCCTCCTCTGCCTTACCTTCTACCATCCTAATCATCAACTCTGAGTAACCAGGACCATCTGAATTCTTTATTCCTGCTCCATGGCTACTAAATAAGACTACCGATAATAACAAAATTGTACTGACTTCATCTATTATAAATGTATATCCCTTAACCTCTAACCCTCACTGTTGCTCACTAATCCTATTTTGACACATACTTCTCCCCCAACCTCAGCCATTCAAACACATTTACAATTAGTAGCAACTTTAACTCCTACTTCATTGAGACCATTCAAAGACAGCACTCTCACCTCCCCTCCACTTCTCAAAACTTTTATCATTAATTCCTTTTTCCTGTCTCAGGGGAAAAGCAGATGCTAGCTACCTGTCAAGGCAGGATGTCTTCTCCCCGGGCCCTTTCCATCTCCTCTAAGAACTTCTTCCTTAAATCAGCCCATCTCACACATCTTTAATCTCTCCTCCATCTATTGATTCCTTGCTGTCAAGAGACATTCTCCAATCTCTCCAATGCCGTACCCCCTGAACCTTCTACCGCCTTGAGCTGCCTCTTTTCTCTTTCTCCAGTTATGCTAAAAGTAGTCTCTATTATATTATTTTAACTTCTTCAACATACACTTGACTCCTCCAGCCCTGAGGAAATTTGCCGAGGATGACGAATGGTAACTCACTCTTGTAGTTACTCTTAAGACTTACAAAGTGTTTTACTCACATTACCCTGTGAAGATGGATAGTACAAGTATTTGTACCCTTTTACAAATTAAAAAAAAAAACTGAGAAAGAGAGGCTCAGCCAGGTGAAGTGATTTGCCCAGCTAAAGCGTCATCATACGTGAGTCAGGACTAGAACCCAGCTTTCCTGACTATAAACAAGGGCTCTTTCTACTGCTTCATCAGGCTGTGTCCTATTGCCACACTATTCAAACTGCTCTCAAAGGTCACCAATGACTTCAGCGACATTCTCTTCTACGTGTCTGAAATCCTAATCCCAATCCTTCTCATCTCTGCCAGGATCCTGCTTCATCAATCACTACTTTTATTATCTTCAATTTCACTCCGCCATCATCTCAAGCTATCATTCTTATCACTCTTTCTTTTCAATGACAAACTCTAAGAGAGAAAGTTACATTTGTCATCTTGGCTTCTTTCCCACCTAGTCACTTCTTACTGCAATCTGACTTCCAACCAATATATCTCCCTCTTTTCCTCAGAAAGGTGAAGTACTAAGTGTCCAGGGCATTACATACACTACAAGACAAAGTTGCTGTCCATTTTCCTTAAATGTTTCCCATTTAACAAAGAAAAGCTGACTGTAGAGCACGGGTGTGAAGAAGACTCGCATATTCAAAAATTACTGGGATATAAAAAAAAAAACCAAAAAAACATCAACGGGGGAGGACTATTTATTAAGTGCCCACTATAGGCCAGGCGCTGGGCAAGCACTTCCCAAATATCTCATTTGAACATCACAAAAAACCTAGCAGATAGGTATTATTATTACAATTGGAGAAACTGAGGCTAAAAGAAGTTACGTGACTTGCCCAGGGTCACATAGCTAATTAGGGTCTAAGGCTAGATTTGAACTCTGATCTTATTGATTCTGGACCCAGTGCTCTATCCACTATGCCAATTAGCTGGTTTTTGTTTTTGTTTTTGCTTTTTTAAACATCTGGCTTCCAATCTCATCATTCTACTTTAAAATGCTCCCCCAAGGTTACCAATGCTCTCAGTTGCTAAATCCAATGGCCTTTTCTCAGTTCTCGTTCTTCTTGACCTTTTGGAAAGCTTATGATGTTGCTGCCCACCCACTCCTAAACACTGTCTTCTTCCACTGCACCGGTGGTCTTGGAGTCTTGGGGTTCTCCTCATACCTCTCTGATCACTGTCTCACTCTACTGTTGGATCACTCAACCCTATCCCCTAACCATGGGTACCTCTAAGGCTGCTTGGGCCCTCTCTTCTCTCTGCTGTCTCTTGACGGTCTCATCAGCTTACATGGGTTCAATCATCTCTCTGAAGATCACTCCCAAATACAAATAACTAGCCCTAGTTTCTCTCGGTTGAGATCCAGACCCACAACAACTGACCCCCCTGCACATCTCCACCTGAATATAGACTCTCTCAAACTCAACATGTCCAAAACAGAGCATATCCTCCCTCCCTAATCTCTCCCTTCTCCAAACTGTATTGTCTCTGTTTGTCCATGACCTCAATGTCATCCTTAGGTCCTCATTCTCACCCCATATTATTTAGTCAGGTGCCATATCTTATCAGTTCTATGCCTCCAAACCATCTCATATCCACGTTCTTATCTCTATTCACATAGCCACCACCTCAGCTCAGGCCTTCATCTCTCACCTGTCTCACTGTTCCTTAGTCCTTCACTCTTTCATCTATGGTGCACCTACTAACTATGGGTATACCCCAAGGCTCTGTACTGGGCCCTCTTCTTTTTTCTCTACATTCTCACTTGGGGATCTCATTTCCCATGGGTTCAGTTAGCTTCTCCATAGGGATTACTCATAAATCTATACATCCATCCTTAGTGGCCCTCTTGAGTTAGAGTCCTGCATCAAGAATTACCTCTTGGCATTTCAAACTCAACGAGCTAAAACAGAACTCTCCTCTCTCAAAATGCCCTTGCCCTTCCAAATTTCACTATTTTTGTCAAGGGCACCACCATCCAGTCATCTGGGCTATTTCCTACTATTCTCCTTCACAAATACTGCTCCAGCCAAAGCTGACCATGTGACCCCTGGATTCCCCCATAACTTCTGCAATCAAATATAAAAACCTATTTGGCATTCAAAGCTTTCTTCAACCTGGCCCCTTCATATCTTTCTAGTCTTTTTTGGGGGGGGGGCAGGCAAATGGGGTTAAGTGACTTGCCCAGGATCACATAGCTAATAAGTGTCTGAGGCTGGATTTGAACTCAGGTCCTCCTGACCCCAGAGCCAGTGCTCTATCCACTGCACCGCCTAACTGCCCCCTTTCTAGCCTTTTAATACATTATTCTCTTCCACAAACTCTGCAGTCCAGTTGTACTTACCAACTTGCTCTTCTTCACATACTATGCCCCATCTCTGTGACTTTGCAATAGCTGCCCCCGTGCCTGCACCACAATCCCTCCCTCACTGCCACCTCTCAGATCCCTGATTTCCTTCAGGACTCAGCTCAGGTGCTACCTTCTATATGAAGGCTTTCCTAATCCCTCTAGTAACTAGGTTACTCCTTCCCCAAATGACCTTAGATTCATTTTATATATATTATAGTTTAGTCATTTCAGTCATGTCGACTCTTCGTGACCCCTTTCTGGGAGGCTTTCTTGGCAGAGGTGCTGGAGTGCTTTGCCATTTCCTTCTCCAGCTCACTTGACAGATGAGGAAACTGAGGCAAGCAGGGTTAAGTGACTTGCCCAGGGTCACCCAGCTGGTAAGTGTCTGAGGCTGGATTTGAACTCAGAAAGATGAGTCTTCCTGATTCTAAGCCCAGTGCTCTGTGCACCATGGCACCACCTAGCTGCCCTTATACAATACTAATACGCTTATGCACACATATCGTGCTTGTTAGAATCCTGCCTTGAGGCCAGGAACTCTCTTAGGTTTGTCTTTGTATTCACAGTGCCTGGAATATAGCAGATATTTAATAAATACTCATTGATGAATGACTCTGAAATACCAAGTTCTGCCCTGTCTCCTTAGCTCCAGATCTCCATTTCCAATTGCTTGCTGTATATCTCTAGCTAGGTAAGTTACTGGTACCTTAAACTCAATATATGCTCCTCCTCCTGATTTCCCTATTTCAGTCGAGGTCCTCAAGGTTGGTCCTCTCTTGCACTCATTGCCTCCATTTTATTCCTACTGTCACCGTGCCAGTACAAACCCTCTTACCACCACCAGCCTGTCTGACTACAATGCCTCCAACCAGCCTTCACATGGGTCCTAGAAGCAGGGGTGGGGAACCTGTGGCCTCAAGGCCACACGTGACCCTCTAGGTCCTTAAGTGCAGTCCTTTGACCGAATCCAAACTTCACAGAACAAATCCCTTTTCTTTCTCCCCCCCCTTTTTTTTTGGTGAGGCAATTGGGGTTAAGTGACTTGCCCAAGGTCACACAGCCAGTATGTGTCATGTGTCTGAGGAAAGATTTAAACTCAGGTCCTCCTGACTCCAAGGCTGGTGCTCTATCCACTGCGCCACCTAGCTGCCCCACAAATCCCTTTTCAAAGGGAATGAAATCAAAGGAATGAAAATATGTTCAGTAATTACTCAGCATTACCATTCTATCAGAAAATTCACATGGACACAACTCAGCTGTGGGAAGATTTTCAGTGAAGACCAGCCTAGATGCATATCTTAAGGCAGAAATGCACCAATCTGCTGTGGTCAGATGAGTTCTGCTCAATACTGAAGAACTATTTAGGACCATTTAAAACCAGCAAAATGCTTAGCTCTGAGGAATTCAGTAGAATAAACAAAACCCTGGAATAAAATGTGGCATGAAGATGCAATAGATTATTGCACCACAAGTTACAACAAGCATGAAGAATTAAAAAAAAAAAAAGGCTGCCATGTTGTGATACCGAGTGAAGTACAAAGAATGTGCAATTGTAAATGTAAGCAATCTTAAAGGTTAAATGGCATGAATGACTTAGTACCAACTTGCTAAAAGTAAACCGCTTCCTTTCTTTTAACAAAGGGTAAACTGCAAAAAAAGGTTACATGCCTTTCATGTCTTGCTAGCTATGTCTTTGTGTTTGTGTGTTAAACCATTATCATTTTTAAAACACAAAGGCCTGTCCAACTCAAAGTAAAGTTGTCAGTATCTTATGGATAGCTTCCTTTAGATTTATTAATTATACTTTTTTCTAGTCAGAGGTGACATTTATGTTACTAATGATTTAGCTTGAAAAGCAATTGTAAATCTCCTAAATGGCTCTCACACTAAAGTGGACAGATTTAATCACTGGGCCCTTAACATTTACATTACAATCTCCACAACTTGGATATTAAGAAATGTTGACATCCTATCAACCACCAGTCAGTTCCAACTGGGATCTCCCTTCCTCCAGTATTCCCGCCTACGTTCTTCCTTTTTCTCTCAACCTAAACACCAACCCCACCATCCCCAGTCACCTGAAAGGGAGACCAGGGACACATGCCCTCTTACCAATGATCCTGAGCCCAAACCCCTCCAGCCCCTCTCCCTCCATGCACATACCCTAGCTGTGGACCAGACACTACTACTCATGCCACTTCAGCAAACAGGGAGTCAATCTATATAATCTTCCCAGTAACATGGAAGACCACTGGGGCTTGCCTCTTGACCGGCCACTATGCTCTCTGGTCAACTAAGCCTCACCAAGTGCTCTCCTGCTGTCCCCTCTAGATCAATGCGCAATGACATTTGCGATGTTAACAGACTCTAAGAACCACTGGGTCTTTCCATCTGCCTTGTAGTAGAACGTCCCTATGTGTCTTCTCTCTCTTAGAATGTGAATGGGAGAGCAGGGACTTTATCCCTTTGCTATTTGTATCCCCAATATTTTGTGTGTTACTTGGCACAAAGCCAAGTGCTTAATAAATGCTTTTTAATTCATTCAAGTAAGTCTGGGATTTAGGACAGAGATACAGCAAAAATCTGTAGCACATGAAGCCCCAACTTGGATCTCAAATACTTCTACTCACCTGGACAAGTGAGAGAATTTTACACTTTTCAATACAGAAAATCTTTTGAACCTTATTTATTCTTTAGCACCTCTGCCTTAGATCTCCTTCTCAGCAACTGACCTGCCCAGATACAAGTTGAAAAGGACTGTATGCAGATAAGTGAATTTGCTGCTTCCATCCAGGAGATTTAAAGTCCCTGAAAGTCCTCGTTTTTAGCATCTTTGTGATCCCCCTGCCCCCACCAAAAAAAAAAACAAAAAAAACAAAAAAACACATAAGACATTTTCCTCATATGAAACTAGGTTTTTCCTCAAGCAAATGCCCCAGTGGAACAGCAGGGATCAAAGAGAAACATGGAAGGAAATAAGAGGGTAGTTAGGGTATGTTATGAAAGACTTTGAATGAGAAATATTAAATTCCCTTGGCCAAGTGATTTCACATTTTTGTACATCAATTTCCTCCTCTGAAAAATGAGGGGCTGACTTACAACTCTAAAATCCTACCATGTGATGATTCAAAAACTCAGAAATTATTATTCACTATCTACAGTCATCCAGGCCTTTATCTCTACATGTTCCTATACCATGTGAAACTGTCAACAACAGCCTAAAACACACATGTATCGTGCTCTAGAAGTCAGTCAATTAGCTCCATGTGCCAGGTACTGTGCTATGTGCTGGGATACAAAAAAGAAGCAAAAGATGGTCCCTGCCCGCAAGGAGTTCATAATTGAATGGGACAGACAACAGATAAACAAATATGCAGAAACAAGCCATATGAGGGACAGACAGGAAATAACCGAAAGAGGGAAAGCACGAGAATTAAGAGGGGATGGGAAAGGCTACCTGTAGATGAGGGGATTTGAAAGCTGAGACCCGAAGGAAACTAGAGAAGCCAGGAGGCAGAGATGAAGTGGGAGAACACTGTAGGCACAAGGAACAGTCAGAGACAAAGATGCTGAGAGATGGGGTGTCCTGTTGATGGAACAGCAGGGATTAAAAAGATCATGGCAGGGAATAAGCTGGAAAAGGGTAGGGAGGGTACATTATGAAAGACTTTGAATACCAAACAGAGGATCTAATGCTAGAGATCATAGGGCATCACTGGAATTTACTGAGGGGGTTGGGGGGACCTACTAAATAAAAATCTAGATCTACTATTAAGAAAAATTTAGCAAAGATTCACAGAAAGATTCTTTGATAAAGAGAAAACTAATAAATGCTCATTTAATATAATCAATTTGGAAAATTTGGATTCAAATCCTGTCCCTGCTTCTTACTAGTGGTGAAAGTCTATGTTACCACCTTCCTGGTCTTCTCATCCGTAAAATGAAGAGGCTGAACTAGGTGACCCCTCCAGTCTCAACTCAATATCCTCTAATGTTTTAGGCTAACCAAAAGTTTCCAACACATGCTACATCACAAAAACATCATTTATGTGGTGGCAAGCTAATCTTCCTTTGGAGCTCTGGTCCTTCTCCTGCATAGCCTGCAATCAACTATGGCGTCCTAAATGCCTCACCGTCCTCAATCACCAAATCTACTCATCATCCTCCCTTAACGTATACTTGTACAGCTAAATACATCTTGAGGTTTCCCTGTGACACAGGTCATTCAACCAAATACTTAGTATACGCAAAAGCCTCGTGGGTACACAAAGACGAAAGATGAAATGGTCCCTGCCCTCAAGGAGCTTTCAATCTACTAGACAGCTAGTGGTGCCCTCTATAAATAAGAAATAAGTTTGGAAGAAGGGCACACTTAGTGGGAAAGATAATGAAATGTGCTTTGGGCATGTTGAGTTGGAAATGCTTATAGAACACCAAAAGACAGACATCCAAGAGGCAGCTGGCAATTCAGCAATGGAGTTCAGGAGACTAAGTTGAGTGATCATTTGCATAATTTAACACATGATGTAATGTCCATGAGAGAGAAACAGAAAGTCAAAAGAAGAGTCCACTGAAGGAAAACCATGTTTAGGAGATTAGAAATGGATGACAAAAGCAGAGAACACAGAATGGTCAGACAAATTGGAGAATCATACCACAGACACCAAAGGGAGTGGCTGACAGTGATAAAAGCTGCATAAAGATCAAACAGAATGAAGTCTAAGAAAAGGACATCAGATTTAATAGAAAAGATCATGAGTAATATAAGAGTAACAGCCATTCCCAAACAGTGGTCAAAGGATATGAACAAACCATTTTCAAAAGAATTGCAAAGTATTCACAACCACATGAAAGAATGTTCCAAATCATTAACAAGAGAAACGTAAACCAAAACAACCCTGAGGCTTTATCTCACATCCCCAAAATTGGCAAAAATGCCCCAAAATGGCAATACTCAATGTTGGAGGGGTTGTAGAATGATAAGCACACTAATACATTGTTAGTGGAGCTGTAAGATGACACAACCATTTTGGAAAGCAATTTGGAATTATACAAATTAAGTGACTAAATGTCCATACCTTGTGACTCCGTTACTAGGCTTACAGCCCAAGAAAGCCATTAACAAGAAGAAAGTCCCTATATATATCAAAATATTTAAAACAACACTTTTTGTGATAACAAAGATCTGGAAACAAAATCGACATCCCTCAATTAGGGAATAGCTAAACAAATCACAGTACATGAATGTAATGGAATATTACTGTGTGATTAAAAAAAAAAAGGATGTGTGATGAATACAAAGAAGTATGGAAAGATCTATATGAACTGATGCACAGTAAAGTGAGCCAAGAAAACAATACACACAATTAACTACAACAATGTCAATGGAAAGAACTACAAACCAAAAAATCAAAAGTGAGTGCCACAAAACTACAAAGATCAAACAGGACTCAAATGAGGAGACATGAGGACACCCCCAACCCACCGTTTTGTGGAGGCAGGAGGTCCACAGGGATTACACACACTGCACACAGACTTTTTCAATGTATTGATCAGTTGTGCTGACTCTTTTTCTTCTCTTTAAAAAAAAAAAAGCCCCAAACTGTTACATGGGACAGTTCTTTGGGGCAGGGTGAGGGAGGAATACTTGGGATAACTAGATGTAAGAAATAAAAATCATCAATAAGTAAATAAAAATGTAAGTATGTATTTTAAAGAGAGACCATTAATAACCTTGGGGAGAACACTTTCAATAGAGTAATGAGCTTAGAAACTAGAGAGCAAGGGGTTAAAGAAGGAAATAGAAGCAATGAGTATTTTTCCTAGGAGTATGGCTATAAAAGGAGCTAAAAGAATAGGTTTTAGGGAATGGCAGAGTCAAAGACGCAGGACATGCAGTCATGTTTGTCAGCAAGAGGGAGGAAACCAGCGAATAGAGTGACTGATGATGATGAGAATGGGGATGACTGAGGGAGTAAGATCTGGGAGAAGATGGGAGGACATGAGTGAAGGGCATTACTAAATAGAAAGGTTAACCCCCTCTTTTTCCAAAACTAGAGCAAAGGAAGGAGAAAACAGCTAGTGATATGGAGTAGGGGAAAAGAGGGATCTCACAACTGATGGCCTCTGTTTTCTCAGTAAAGTAGAAAACAAGATCTTTTGAGAGAGAGAAAGAGAGAGAGGTAGTAATATAGGAGGTCTGAGGGAAAAGAAGGCTTAGAATAGCTGCTGTGGTTAGTATTATCTATCAGGATTCATAGGATCATAGATTTAGGGCTAGAAGGGACCTTAGAGATTATTTCGTTCAAAGCCCTCATTTTATAGATGAGGAAACTTCGATCCAAAGTTTACACAAGTTAGTAGGTAGTAGCCAAGATTCAGATCTGGGTCTTCCCACAATCTTTCCACTGTACCAGGTTGCCTCAACTCTGAGTCAATCTGGGAAGAATAGGATTGCCATACATCCGTGGCAATTAGTGACAATTAACACTAGCTGACATTTACTGAGCATTTTAGATATAGTCTCTTGAAATTACGAATTTGTAATGGAGACAGTTGGCAGAGTAGCAGGACCATCTCCTTCAGCAGTACATGAGTAGGAACAAATGCAGCACTTCTGGGAGTAACCCAGAGTTGGAGTTACTCCCAACTGGTAAGCAGCAGCAAATCAGAGGCCACGGACTCGAGGAGATGGAATGTAGTTGAACTGGTTGACCAAAGGAGTCAAGTGTTGGGGCAGCTAGGTGGCACGGTGGATAGAACACCGGCCCTGAAGTCAGGAGGACCTGAGTTCAAATCCGGCCTCAGACCAAACACTTGACACTTACTAGCTGTGTGATCCTGGGCAAGTCACTTAACCCCAATTGCCTTAAAAAAAAAAAAGTCAAGTGTTAAGGAAGGCAAGGCAAGAGCTGGGGTGAGGAAACAGAAGAACAGGAAGAGAGGAGGGATTAGAAGTTATATCAAGAAGAAAGGACTTAGGAGGAGTGAAGCAAAAGAAGATATGAATGTGGATGGAGCACCAGCCCTGAAGTCAAGAGGACCTGAGTTCAAACCTGACCTCAGACACATAACACTCATTTAGCTGCGACTCTGGGCAAGTCACTTAACCCCAATACCTAAAAAATAAAAAAAATGAAGATATGGATGGACAATGTTATTCCTCTCTGATTGTTTCAGTGTTCAGGATCATTCAGTCCAACTGAACTCAAAAACATTTAGTAATGTAATTAACCTACGTGCTAGATGCTGGGGACACAGAATCAAACCAGCGCCTTCTCTCGAGTAGCTAGTGACAGTCTATTGGGGAGAGAGATATACATACACAAGTAAATAAAATACAAACTAAATAAATTCTAAGGGAAGAGAATGCTAATATAACTGGAAGACTGAGGGATCAGGAAAGGCCTCAAGTACGAACACTACCTGGGTAGTGCTCTGAAGAGAGGGCGGTGAGACAAAAGGACATTCCAGACGCGGAGAATCACTGCAGAATCAAGGAATGGAGGCGGAAGAGAAAAGTTTTGTACATTGAACAGTGAGCAGACCACTGGGACTAGAATGGTTAGTGTACGAAGGGGAATAATATGAAATAGGTAGAAGGGGAACCAGACTGTGGCAGGCCCTAAATGTCAGGTTGATGTCTTTTGAGTCAAGATGAGGGTTCAAAACTTACTAGCTGTGTGACCCTTCATGTTGCTTAACTTCCCTGAGAGTCAGTTTCTTCATCTGTAAAAACGAGCAAATTGGACTAGAGCCTCTGAGGTCCCTTCTAACACCAAATCTATTGTCCCACGATCCTACTTTCAATTTATGAATCAGGACATAACAGGCGGATGTCTGAGTTTAGGAATATCAATGGGCTGTCTGCATGAAAAATGGACTGGAGAGAAACAAGGCTGGAGGCAGCAAGGCCAGTTACTAGATTAATGCAATAATCTGGGCTAGAAATGATGAGAGCCTAAACCGATGTGGAGGTTGTGCGAACAGAGGGAAGGGGAGTTCTGCCAGGTGGGGAGGTGCAGGTCTACAGAGCCTGCTAGTGGGGGAGGCTGAGGCAAGTGAATTCTTCAAGTTTGGGAATTCCATGCAGCAGCGGGCTAAGCTGATAGGGTTTCCCAACTAAGATCCAGAGCCGACAGAGTGAAACCCTGGCAGCAGCAGCCCACCAGGCTGCCTAAGGAGAAGTGAACCAAATCAGGTCCGAAACAGAGCAGGGAAAAGCCCCCGTGATGGGGATTAGTGGTGGGATTGGGCAAAATGAGTGGCTGCTGAATTTCCAGCCTGGGAGAGACAGGGAGACCGAGTCTCCTTCCAAAAAAAAAAAAGTTCCCTTTTGGACATGTTGACTTGAGATTCCTACATGACATCCAGGTAGAGAGGTAAAGTGAGCAGTTGCTAACATGGGGATGGAATTTAGGAGAGAGATTAGAGTATTATGTGTATTGAGAGGATAACTGAATACACAAGAACTGATAAAATTACCAAAAGAAGCAGTGTAGAAAGAGGAAAGGAGGACCCAGGACAGAGCTTTGGAGGATAACCACACTTTAAGAGGGCAGCAGGAGAAGGCTGGTCCAGAGAAGACCAAGGGTCAGTCAGACAGAGAAGAAGAAAATCAAGATAAAGCAGTGTCACAGAAACAAAGAAGAGAACATCCAGGTCCAGGTGGTCAATTATGCTGAAAGCTGCCGAAGTCAAGGAGGGGGACTGGGAAAAAACCACTGGATTTATCAGTAAAGGATGCTTTGATCTCTGATGGATCAGCTCTGGATCTTAAAAAGAATATGTTTCCTTGCATGCATAGCCTTTTAAGGTTTTTTGGACCCCTCTGCCAGTCTGGTGAAGTCCACAGACCTCTCCCCAGAATCAGGTATTTTTTTTTAAAATTCATAATTGAAGAAAATAGTAAATTTCTTTTTCATTAAGGTTTACCGCCCCTGTCGGACCCTTGGGGGAGAATGGTTGGATACCAGGTTAAGAACTGCTGCCACTGAGATTCCCACTCCATGGAGTTGAGGATTTCGGAGGGATGCCTGCACTGTGGAAACCACAGCCATCCTGGTTCCCGGCTGCCACCTGCCATTAGTGGCAAAGTAGAGGGCCTTCTCAATATTTCATGCATGTGTCTTGTCTTGTTTTCACATTACGAACATTTACAGACTACTCCACCTCTTTTAGAGGCCTCTTGTAACAAGGTAAAACAATTAAACAAAACTAACAATACAGTGACTTCATCTCTATTTCCATTCAATGACTGCCACACGCCTATCGTATCTAATTTTTCCAAAATTATATTCAAGTCATTACAGGAATCACAAGAAAAATAAAAAATGTAAATAAAAGTGAATAATCAGAAGAGACCTTATAAGAATGAACAGTATACATTCTAATGGAGAGGATATTAAAATGATTGTTTCAGAATCCTAAAGTCACAAGGGATCATAGATATAGTCAATTATGACAGAAGATCTATAAATATTTTTGTAATGTTTTGAAGATGCTATAAGAAAAAAACAAAAGGAAGGGACACATTAAGGGAAAATGGAAAAGATGGGTCAATTTATTAACACACCTTCTCTCTCTCTCACACACACACACACACACACACACACACACACACACACACACAGAGTTTTATGTAGGAATATATTCAACCTGAAATGAGTAAAGATTATAGAGAAGAAAAAAGTGTAAGACAAGAGAATAGAGGGAGATAAAGAATAAGCCATCATAACTGTTGGTGTAAATGGGATAAATTCACACATAAAATGGAAGTTAGTGAAATAGATTAGAAAGTAAACTCAAAGAATATGTTGTTTACAAAAAACACACTTGAAACATAAAGATTTACACATGGTTGAAAGACAGTTAAAATAAAATTATGCCTCGGCTAAACATAAAAATGAAAGAGTATTATTCCAGACAAAGCAACAGTAAAAATAGACTTAAAGAGATAAAGAGGGAAATTATATTCTGCTAAAAGGTAACAGACAATGACATGATTTTAATACTTAACAAAGCTCCTAATATGAACATTCATCCCGCTCTCAGCAGCTTCTACGTCATATGCTCCCTTCTCTCAACTACTGTAGTCAAGTACTCTTTTTTTCCTAAAGCCAAACCTCTTTAGCCCTCTCCAGCAGTCCAGGGCCTCTTCCATTTAACATCCATTTGCATTTACAGCTGTAGAAACTTTGCACAGATTAACTCGAACAAAGAATCCTGAAGTCTACGTTTCACTTTCCCAAATCCTTTGAAGCAAATTATAAGTATCTTACACCTAGAGAGAGCAGAGATTAGTGACCTCCCAAGGGTAGGAGGTAGCCTGGCAATAATTTCCTATGAGTCACATTCCTGAGGAAGTAAAGGTGCTGAAGTCAACTCATGCCAGAAGTACAATAGTGACAATAAGCTTAAATTAATATGGTCTGGTTTGGAAAATGTTTGTTTTCTTTTTTGCTTTATTATTAGCAGTAGATTATGTTCTCTGACTTACATTTTAGTAAGGCCACTAAAATAATAATAATAATAATTGTTATTATTATTATAATAACAGAATAATTACAGCACTTATGTAATACCTGCTATGCACCAGGCATTGTGCTAAGTTCTTTCCAAATATTATCTCTATTTGCCTACAGTAATTCATACCAGAACTACTGAAAGGTAGCAATTCAGAAGTGTACTGAGGAAGAAACAGGAGCAAACCCAATTAAGATGAATTTGCAACAGAAGTCCACAAAGAAAAAGAAAAAGAATTCATTATCAAATCACAGACTTAGACCTTATGTTTGAATCCAACCGATCATGAAACAGTCTTTTAAAGTAGGAACAAGATATATTAAGCACTTTCTCCTCAATTTTTTGAGCCCTTCTCTTCTGTTAACAGATGCAGAAACCTTAAGCAAATTGTATTAATTCTTTCCTCTAGAATTCTAAGGAGAAATATCCCTCTTACCACAGAATAAAAATATGGGCTATGCTGGTTGCTCTATAATAAAGAATTCACAGCAATTTATAAGTCAAAAGCTGTAAACATGGAAATGCTGATTTTTATTACAAATGTATAATGAGAGAACAAGTTGATGTAGCTCTAAACTGCATTTCTAAGCTTTTTAAGTTTTTTACAATGCTCTTTCTTAACTCCATCACCATACCCACCACCTTTCTTCTGATGTTTAAAAGAAAAGGTTTAAAGAGAATGTACAAAAACATGGATACAAATTAATATCTCACCTTGTTGTACAAGTTAACTAAAAAGTAAGCCTTTTAGGAGAGGAGACTAAAAAAGAAATCGAGCAGCCATTAGACCAACAGTCATTTCCTTCTATGTCTGCTCTGCTTTCAGGTGAGTACAAAGAGTTATACCTGCTTCTCCAATATAAACATGATGCTGGGAGGTAATCTACAACAGGGGAACCAATGTCAGTCTGGATCCCGGGGAGCTTAGTCCTCTGAGTTACCCGCTCAGAGCATGTATGATATCTTCATACTCAAGGACCTTTGAGGGAAATCCAATCCCAAGTGTCACCATTTCTTAATTATCTTCCCCCGCCCCCACCACCTTCTGTCTGCTGCACTTAACAGAGGAACGTAAATAATATTCGACATGTTTGGCAAGTGCTAAAACAATCTAGGTAAGTGGAAAATAAAATACAGTTGCCTCTAATAAGCAAGGAAAATCAGACTACTCCAACTAGAACCACCACCACACTAGGGGCCCAAAAGTCACCACAGGGATTCATATTCATCCTGAGTCCAATTACTGCCTTAAAGACTACAGCTGGACAAGATGAAAAACTACAATATGTAATCCTCCAGTATAATTCTGCCTACCATACCATCATCACACTGCACACCTCATTCTAGGAAGTCTTCCCTGATTGAGTATATTATAGAGAATAGATTCCTACCCTCTTACCTCAAACTTTAATGAAGATTTGGGAAAGAAAGAAGAAGAAAAATCACGTGTAAGATGTCAATCTATACTTGTCTATTCTTAGGAGTCGAGTCGTCTGAGAGCAGGACCTATGTTCTATCCAGAACTACACAGGTAATGGTCACTCAGTATGGACAGTGACGGCCACTCTACTCATTAGAGATTAAGGTCACATTTCCAAGACATAGGCAAACAACCTCTCAGCCTTAGAGAAGGCATTCCAAGCAGTATCAACAGTCCCCTGACTTCCATTCATCCTGTAAATCTGTTTCTGGGCAAACATGTCCAGACGTAAAGAAATCTTCCTCTCTCTGATTATAGGCCCCAAAATATATAAGGAATATCTAAGGATAGGCTCTTCCTGGAAATAACTCCTTAATCCCTAGGATCAGAAAAGCCACATGCTCTGGCAAGTTATGAAAGGAAGGTACATCTATTTCTCAGGGTCCACAGCATGGGTTAAAGGAAGAAGGGTAAGAAACAAAGATGTTATTCCATAGATCATCACTGGCCAACGTCTGCCCACAGAGCACACTATTCATTCCTCATTCTGTTTCACTGCAGAACTGAAGCACACATTTCTCAGAAGCACAGTTTATAGCACAACTAAAGCTGAAGAGCTCTAAGAAACAGCTTATTTTTCTTCATGTCCTCAATCCTCTATAGCAGGTAAAATGGAGATTTTATGTAGTTTTGCCTATTGCTGTTAGTGGTATTTGCAATCAAAATATCCACAAATTTTACAAAGTCATTTATATCTTTTCTACAGCTCCAGATAACTTCAGTACAAACGCTCCTTGCCCTGTTATATCCAGACATTTATTGGCAAAAAAAAAAACCAAACATCTACCTTGGAAGACACGATAGACCAGAAATTTTGTCAGCCAATCAAAAAATAGTAACGGACTCCAAAACTTTAGAGAATGCAGCCCTAGTGGACCCTGGAGCAATAGATCAAACTAACACATGGCCTCCACGCTGTGCAGACTGTATGCCAAGAACCAAACGACTCTCAAGGAACTGCCTTCCTTCCCCTCTTGGCCCAAGCTGAATCACACCCTGCTAGTCCTGCCTTTCATCAATGGCCCCTGTTCTAGCTGCTCTCATTTGTGCAGCAATAGCTCTATTACAAAAAGACATACTAAAAACAGAGCTACAGTACATGATGTTCACTGAAAAAGAAAAAAGAAAGGGCAGAAGTAGGGGGAGCCAAGAAATGATTATGGATTCTCCTCCTAAGCCATTTGTATTTCAGAAGACTCTCCGGGGGGTTTGTGACCTCCACAAACAATGCCGGCGTCAGCTTCCCCCAGCACCCAACCCCTCCCCAGCCCCAGCATGGCCTCATGGGCCATCACCACAGCCCCACTATTCCCATGTAACACTTTAAAGCTCCAACAACATTCTTGACCTTCTTCATTTATTCAACTTTAGAAAATGAACGCTCCACAGAGCTGTGTACATGTGTATAGGGATGCTCGCAGGTTAACAGAGTAGGCCCTTAAGTCAGATACCTCCTTCCGTCGAGTGCTCTTGGGCCTGGCCACAAATGGTATGACTCCAACAGCAGCAAGAACCAGGCAGAACAGCAATGGTTTACAAGTGAAATGTGTTTTTAAAAAAAGTTTAAAAATAGACAACATAAAAATCTAAACTCTTGAAGACCAATGAATTACCAAGTACCAATGAACTAGACACTCAAGCAGTTCACGAAACATCCCATTCATTTCCTGAAGAGATATCTTCAGGACAACAGGCAGGAAACAAGGAACCTACTATGAGTCGAGGGCAATTGTAGACCCTAAATCTAAGAGTCACAGTCCTCCGTCCCTTTAGCTTTCATCCTGTCTTAACCCTTTCCTAACAAGGGGACAGGGCAGGGTCCCAGCTAGACTATAAGAATATATCATTATTGTCTTCTCAAGGGCAACTGCCGCCTCCTTAAGTATCATTTTAAAGAGAAAAATGAGCCAACCCAAAGGGACAGACTAATAAGCCACTTTCTCTTTCCCACTTTAACTGTCCCTCAGTTTGCTCTTGGAAGCTCAAGGCAAAGCTCTGGCTTCCTTTCACCTGACTTCATGGCTAATCCAGCCAGGAAGAGCCACTTTCATCCAGTTAAGACAAATACTTTATGCCACAAGGATCATGGGGTTTTGGTTCCACTGCATTTACTTTAAAATACACTGATGAGGGAGATGGAGGCTGGGGGAAAAAGCAGAACCTCCACTACAAGGCAGCATGACAGAGAGCAGAACCCTAACTAGACCTTTAAGGAATTTATTCCATTCTGAAAGAAACACATAATTAAGTTTCACAAGTATAAAATCAAGTCATCACTCTGAATTCAGGAATAAGAGAGGCATTCGGCTGTAGATACAATTCCATCTGTAAATGCTAACTTTGAATTTGGAGAGGGACAGCACTCATTGCAGTAATATTACGGGCTGGGATTTCTGGTGAGGTTCCTATGTCCACGTACTATTTTTTTATACAATTTACATTTGTAGTAAGTCTACCACGGCCCCAGCTCAAGGGGTCTTGAGCTTCAGAAAGTTCATGGGTCATGCAGTTGGCTGTCACTGCTATAGCCGCTGCTTGAAGAGGCCTCGCTGTTTGGTGTTTGCCAGGTTGCGTCCTCACCGCTTAAGCTCTTCCTGCAAACAGGACACGTGTCATGCTGAAACACACAGACACCAGAGAAAAAGTGAGCAGCCAGACTTGAAAAAAAGAAAAGAAAGGGGTCGAAAAAAGCCAAGATGAAATTAAAAGAAAACAAACTATAAAGAAAAGTTGGGGAAGCATAGAGAGCAGTGTTTCTCAAAGTACAGTTCAAGGACGCCCAGGATCCACCCCAAGATCCTGTCACGGGTCCCCAAGGTCAAAGCTATTTCCATAATAATACTGAGGTGTTATTGCCTATTAAAATATTTCTTCCTTTTACAACTACATGTGTATGAGGGCAGATTTTTTCTATATAATTCAACCAAAACGGATCACAACAGACCGAACGCAAAAGCAGATATGAGAATATAGCTGTCTTCTATTAAGCAAGACAAAAAGACATAAAATTCTCAATAATCTTTTGTTTTGAAAAATGTAGTTATTTTCCATAAAAATGTTTTATAGATTTATTATTGTTAATGTTGTTATAAGTATTTTTAAAATTTATCCATTTTAATTTCTAATACAGACCTAACCCACGTAAACAAAAGCTCTTAAGGCTTAGCGCAGTGCCTGGTACATAGTAGGTATTTAATAAATGTTTACTGCATTTTTCAGATTAAGGGGCTTCAATTTTTAAAGGGGTCCCGAGACCAAAGAATTTTAAAACCACTGATACAGAGCGTACTGCTGCATGCATAACACCCTGGCCACAAGAGGCGGCCCTGATCCCTGCTGTGGGTGCGAAGGCCTCTATCCCAAAAAGATCAAAGAAAGAAGAAAAGGATGCATATGTACAAAAATATTTATAACAACATTTTTTGTGGTGGCAAAAAACTAAGGGAATAACCATCAATTGGAGATATTACAGTGAACAAATTACAGTGAAATGAAATGAAGGAATGAAATGAAATTCAAGAGTGCTATCAGAAATGACGAAAGGAATGATTTCAAGGAAACCTGCAGAGACTCGTATGAAATGAGCAGAACAACTTACACAATAACAACACTGTAAATACAAATCACTCTGACATACTTAAGAACTCTGATCAATGCAACGATCAACCAGGATTCCGGAGGACCAATGATAAAGCCTGCTACTCTTCTCTGACAGAGAAATGATGGCTCCAGGGTGCAGAGTCAGACACAGATTTTTGAATATGGCCAATGTGGGAATTTGTTTTGCTTGACTATGCATATTTGTTACATATTTGTTAGTGGTAGAGGGCTGGGAAAAAAAAAAAACCTAACTTTTGTTCACTGAAAAAAAATCACTTGAAAAACATACCTGCTGTGAGGCCTTGGGTCAAGACAAATACCTGAGCTCAAACTTCAAGCAGACTTGAAACAACTGCACTAGAAACCAGACCACCTGGTCACGACTGGCACATACCATTGTCTTTTTGGTCAAAGCACCAAAGAGAACTAACACAAACTGGTGGCAGGAAGGAAAAGGCCGCAAACACCTGCTATCCTATCTGGCCTATAAGAGTGGGACAGGCACTAAGCAAGCAATCATTTTCTAAAAATCAGTGAAGGTTTTACTCAGGGCTGGGTCAGGGAAAGAGGAGGCTAAAATTTTATTTGGTTCCCCCCTGTACAGTGCTCTCCTCAACACCACTCACATGCTACACCAAAGACCGGCAGTTGGGAACCAAACTCACCAGTTCCAACCATGGCACAATACAGCTGCTGTGAAAGAAGTGGTTGCAAGGTAACTGCAGGACTTTCTCTCCGACTGTGTAGTCTTCTTTGCACACTGGACACTCCAGACCCGTATCTGCAGAGGGAGAATACGTGTCATGAAATACACATGCAAAGGAAGCTACTGGAATTAGCCTTGTCTTCTCAGCAACAGCACAGAGAGAGGAAAAGTAGGAGGGGAGAGTGGGTGGTGGACAGAACTGTGAGTTTTAACCCAAAATGGAGGAAGGGAGGAAAGAATCACAGCAGAACAGGATCTTCTCCAACATAAGCTTGGATCTGAACTAATTAGGCCTGGATTTTCAATCACAGGTTAAATCTAGTTTCCATTATGTTTTCTAATAAAAAGAAAAACCAGGGAAACATCTTCCTAAACCTTTCCGCTGCCATGTAAATAAAACCTGAGGCTGTCTGCTTCTATCCAGCAAACAGCGGCATTCTCCTGATCAAAAGGAAGGGATTCACTCTCAGCACATTTGAGCACTCATGCTCCACATCTCCAGTCACTGCTCTGTTTTTTCCAACTACCACCATTCTCTTCGCTGCCACAATGGCTGAGCCAAAGTCCACTGGCACAAGGTACAGGGTGAGGACCTGACCAGGAGGGGGCAATGTGGAACCGTAATGCAGGCTCCTTTCTGAGTGTTTCCTAGCTACAGTTCAAAGCCAGGTGGCTCAGCCTCTCGCTCCCGCCCAAGGAGGCTGCTGTGTGCGGGTGGCAATGGTGACCCAAAATGAAGAACCCCTCCCAAAGGGATGTGGCTACCACGTCCCCAAGAGCAGAACTCCCCAGACAGCACCATCCCCATCTCCACAACAGCTGAAATGCGGGCCTCCATACATATTACCTGGGAGAATCAAAGCATATGGGCTCTCATTTTCACTCCTCCTTCAATACCCTCACTGCTAAGATCCCAGCCCCAACCCCTTTCTCTCTCTCTCTCTCTCTGTCTCTCACACACACACACACACACACACACACGCACGCGCACACACACGCGCGCGCACACACACACACACACGCACACACACACACACACACACACGGATCACTCTAAGAGCCTGCTGGTCCCACCTCTCTGACACCAATCTCTCCTCCACTCCAATCTATCTACTATGTCCAGACTAAGCTTCCTAAAACAAAACGTTCATCGTATTACTCCCTTACACTCACTGCCACTAGGAGGACTTATTACCTTTACTCCAAACCCAACTTGATTAAAGGTATACTTTATCCTCCTTCCCAAAACAACCCCCACCACAAACTTCCCTGTTTCTATTAAGTGAGATGTCTAGGCCCAAACTCTTCTCTCTCAAACCTACTTGACATCCTGTAATAGTTCTATTGTTTCTTTCTTTAAAATGTCTCTAATATCTACCTACCTATCTGTCTATCTATCTATATATATATATATGTACATATATATCAACTCTTAATCCCCACTGCCACCGTGCTAGTCCTTCCAGATAATTAACTCTTCCCCCTTAATTCATCCCTCCCAGGGGTATCAGAACTCTCTTCCTATAAGGCAGATTTCGCCTTGTCTGGTTTAAGAATCAGCAATGACTCCCTACTATGGCCTACTTTAGTAATGAAGCACCAGCTGCCCTGCCTGGCTATCAAGGCCTTCCATAATCTACTCATTCAAACTCATCTCTATTTCCCAGTACACAAGCCCTATCCAGTTCCTTCACACCATTTCACTCATCCATCACACCCATTCTTACTTTGACTTTGTTCGTGTTAACTCCCTTACCTCCTCTCAACCTTTGACATTTAGCTCAAGTCTCATCTCCTCCTTTACATCTATTCCAACTATCCCAATACATCCCCATCTCTAGGAGATTACACCATCTTTGTGCTCCAGGTGCACTTGTGTTGGACTATATGGTACCGATTATATTTATATTGCTATTCAATAGTGTCACATGATTGCCAACTAGATTACAAACTTCTTGATGGAAGGTCTCTTATGTTTGTATGGGTTCCCCCAGAGAAGCGCCATCACAGTGTGAAGCACACAGCAGCTACTCAACAAACTAGTGGTCAATCAGCACACTGAAAGGAAAAGCCATTCTCTACATCTCTCCCTTCCCATAAACATACGGGACTGGTGGGGAACTATGGAAATATCAGCTTTACCAAATGGAGCCTAAAGATTCTAATACGGGAAGGTTAAAGTCCTGAACAGCAAAACGAGCAGAAGAGAGCAATATGAAAATTAACCCACCAACTTGTTCCTGAGTTACTTTCACTGTTGGAAGAGAGGTGATCTTTTCTTTATCAGCTGGGGGCGGCCCAGTGTTTTCCAACTGCCCTAAGAGCTGCAAAAGAAAAACGTAGACAACTTAACAGTTCAACAGAAGGTGGCTAACGCAGCAGAAGGTGGATGGAGGTGGTGGACGTATTAGCTGTTCTGACCTCTGACCTCTGCAGGGTATTAAGAAACACAGGTTTTCCCCCTCTTGCTCTAGAAGCTCTTAGGTTTGTCTTCCAGAATATCAGATCAGGTTGATGTCACATCAGAGTTAAGGTAAGCAGTCTGTCATTGCTCAGTTGAGACATGATTGAGCCAAAATTTCACCACATGGTAACTCACAAAGGGGAGAGGGGGACATAATATTGGTGATGCTATAAATAAGATCACAGGCTGGTTCACAGTAAAAGCTACTGATTGGCAAACCTCATTTACCAATAATTGGAAAGGAAGCTGGCAATGATGGAAGAGGAAGAATGGGACAATTGTTCCCTGACTTTGGCAATCTACAAAGTCAATGACTAAATTCATCCAAATACACACGCCACACACACACACACACACACACTGCTTGTTACTAGAGAACTCCCCTTTCACTGGGGTTTAAATATCATTTTCCAGGAAATCACTTAAACCCCAAAGGAAAGTGGAAACCGCTTTCCAGACACAATGTGCTATACCTACTTCTTGTCAAATGGAAAACTCAGATTTAGGCACTGGGAAAAATTGTAAATGGTGGTGACTGCAGGGATCATCATAAATGCAGTGCTACAAAGAGGAAGGGAAGCCTGGGAGCCAGGGAACACAAAGAGTAGACATCCTCACAAAGGCAGCTCCTCACCTGGGTGACAATGGCGTCAAGGCCCGCCTGACCCCAGGCATAGTCCCCGGGGTTGGAGTGCAGCATCCCACTCCTGCAGATGGGATGAGACAAACAGCATTAGGCGGGGTCGCCTTGCCAAGCCCCAGGAAGAACTGGCAAAGGGACCCCATTCTGGGGAGTCACTGCTCCTCCAAAACCAGTTGGGAATTCCTCAAATTGTGTAAGTGAAATCAGATGGGTATAAATGTTTTTCATTTCTAAGGATTCACTTTCTACACTGAATTGCGCACAAAAAGGCAATTCATCATATGTGAGATAGAGGGCAACGGCACAAAGAAAAACAAAAACAAAACAAAACCCACCCACCTACCTGCCAGCCCCATCTAGACTCTCACGTGTGGCTGCTCTCTTCACCATACGAGTGGCACAGAGACACAGCATTGAAAATGGCACCACTGAACAGAATAAAGCAAGAGGCAGGTAGTCACTTACCATGAAAAAGGGTGGGGGGAGCCTGGAATTGCTGAATTTGCAAAGAATCCTGCAAAGATCTGTTGTATTATTCTGTTAGAAAAGAGGGGAGAGGACATCACATACAATCAAATAAAGCAAGAGAATGAACCAACCCAAACTAACAGAAAAAGTGCTAGGGGGAAACCTAGTAAGTCCCCCATAACAACAGCTGTCCAATGAAACCATTACTTAAATAGTAGCAAAAAAAAAAAAAAAACAACAAAAAAAAACCCATAGTACTACACTAGAAATTCATCAGGAAATCTTCTGCATTGTTGTAGTGGTTGGCATCCTATAAAATAGATCCAAAGCAAGATTTTAAGCCGCCATAGTCACCGTAGAGAAAAGTGCCAGACTCTAAAAGGCTGGCCAAAATTCAACTGTGGTCATCCTTGAGTGTCCTATCACCCAAGGATGACCCTTGTAGCTTCAACTCAATAGCTACTTCCTAGTCAACACTGCTAGACATCTCCCTATGTGACAGTACCTGAGGTCTCAGACCAAAGACCGGGCTGGCTTCATTTTGACCACAGGGGTAACACAATTATTGCCTGTGTAATCCATTAATAAAGGTTTATGGTAATTTAAGATTACAAGTTTCTTTGGGTTTCAAAGAACCCCAATTATTCTCACTCAATGAAATAATGAAAAGTCCCCTAGATTTTCTCACCAAGTCTGTACAACGTTGCATTTTACAATAGTGTGTAATTACTACATTGTATCCACTCCACCTTGCCTAACTTGCTGAAATCGCATCACCATGCTGACTGACTCAGTCTTTGAGCACCTTCTCCACACCCTCGACCACCTACCCCTCAGATTGGAGGGCTGGGAGGTGGAGCACTCAACTTCTCCCAAAACCTTCCTTTATAGAAGGCAGGGCCTGGGTTTTGCAGATCACCATACTTTCCATCTACTGCTCTACCTGGTCTCAACCCCACTGAACAAGATACCCCTGGGGCAGTACCACCTTCCCCTCTCCCCTCCCCAGCTTTCCTTCCCACTAGATTGTGAGCTTCTTGAGGGCAGGGACTGTGTTCTTTTTCTAATTTATACCTCCAGTGCTTAGCAGCTTGCCTGGCACATAGTAAGTGCTTAATTATATGTTTCTTGAATTGAATAGATAGTGTAACATCACAAGTTTAGCATCTCTGTTAAAATTTCTATAATAAGAAAACATTAGATTAATCAAGGTTTTCAAGTTCAGTTTCCTGGGAGGCTGGGGGCCTCCTGAAGGGCAGGAAGCCTCTCATTTTTGTCTCGGTCTCCTCAATGCTTAGCACTGGGGCCTGGCTGACAATAAGTTCTTGATTAATGCTTGCTGATTAACTGAAGCATATGCTGAAGCAGAAGTGGGTTTATAAACGAGAAGGGATCAGAAAGGGCTTCATCCCGCTGGTTGTTTTCTGCCAAAGAGTGTACCTGCATTTCAGAAGTTATGGGCCAAGGCTTGAATAGTCTATAATATCAAGAATGCAAAGCTTACATCATCAACCAGGGCCAGAATGGCATAATAATAATAGCTCCAATTTATGAAGCACTGGGAAATGCAAAATGCTCTACATAAATCATTACATTGGACCATGGGAAAAAGCACTCATTGTTAGTACATGTATAAAGGAAACAAAAACACTGCGGCATTGAAGAAAGCATAAACGCTGCTCCTGTAATTCTAACTTTAAATCCAATTCCACAACTGGTTTCAAGAGCACAAAATTCTGCTCCTCTGCTCCAACATGTCAGAACGGTATAGGGGCACAACACAAGGTTTTCTGAAGCCATACCAGGGGAGTGCAATCTGTCTAGTCTACACCATGTTGGAAAATCTTCAAGATATACAGAATCTGTCAGTCCAATGGAAAGTAGGTTCATCTTCGGAGAAGGCTCCTCAGAATAAAGCTGTTTACCATGCCATAGCAACTCATAAGCCTATCTACCCATGTTCTCTTTGTTGCAACAAAAAAGTGGAAAAGAGCAGAACAAAATATACAAAGGCAAATACCATTCATGACTATGAATTTGGCTTTCTGAATTCAGCTTCAGAAAGTTGATGCCATTGTGCCCTAAGAAATGACAAAAAGGGGGGCAGCTGAGTGGCGCAGTGGATAGAGCACCCTGGCCCTAGAGTCAGGAGGACCTGAGCTCGAATCCAGCCTCAGGCACTTGACACTTACTAGCTGTGTGACCTTAGGCAAGTCACTTAACCCCAACTGCCTCACCAAAAAAGAAGAAAAAAAGATTAGTTCTGAGAAACCTAGGAAGACTTGTATGAACTGATTCAGAGTGAACAGAATCAGGAAAATAATCTGTACAATGACAACAACATCATAAAGACAAAACAATTAAGGAAAGCATGAGAACTCTGATCAGTGCAATGATTTATGCCACACCTCCTGAAAGAAAGGTGATGGACTCAAGAGGCAGAATAAGACATACATTTTTCAATGTGGACAATGTGGGAATTTGTTTTGCTTAACTAGGCAAATTTGTTACAAAGGTTTTGTTTTTCTTTTAAATTAGGGGAATGGGGTAGGAAGCTAAGAAAATAAGTGCTAATTAATTGAAAAATTAAGTAAAAAATTTAATAACCCTGATCCATGCAACAATCAACCATGATTCCAGAGGACGAATGATGAAGTATGCAACCTACTTTCTTACAGAGGAATAATGGACCCAAGATAAAGAATAAAACACACATTTTTGAACATCACCATTGTAAGGATCTGTTTTGTTTGACTATGCATATTTGTTATGATGGGTTTTTTCCCCCAATATGAGGAGAAAATAAATGCTTGTTTTTAAAGTAATTTTTTAAAAAAGAGAATAGCAAAAAAAAACCATTTTTTTTTAATTTTCAAAGATTATTTAATTTAATAAAGCACAGAGAAGAAATAATCTGCATCCAAAGAAGTGGTACCTGCCATGCCCACAATGATAAATTAAAAAATCCTTGGGAGTATGATTCTATTGGATGAAATACCTACTAAGTTTCCCAGAATTACAAGCCACTCACACGGCACTGTTAACTTGAAAAAGAAAAGGGAGTGTCAATAAGGAACAAAGGAGCCTGATTTCTTTTTTGTGGAGAGAAAACATAATGAGGTTTCAAAGAAGGACTAGGCTTAGCCTGGGAAGTTTTTTACGCTGTGACCACACACGATCACAGATTTAGCTACGGGGAGGACCTGAGAGTCACCTCGTCCAAGGCCTTCATTTTACAGAGGAGGAAGTTGAGGTTAAGCGACTTGCCCAACATCCTCCAGGTAACAAGGGGCAGAAGTGAGAAATTGAGCGGCTTCTGACGCCAGCCCAGTGCTCTTCCCAGCACACCAAGCTGACCCAGCTCTCACAAACATCTTTCACATCATGGCTTTCAGGTTTTTTCAGGTTTTCTCAGGACAATGAACCAATCAGACATTTTTTTCCTATTACTTGGCAGTTAGTAAAATCTACGGCAAAATATTCTGAAGTCAGGTTGTTGGTTTTTTAAAAAGTATAACTTTATCTTCCAGCTTGAGAAATGAAAGTCTCCTACTAGTAATTATCAGAAAGGAGCATGTGAATGCCTCTAGAGATGCCTCCATTTCCCTGAAGAGTTAGTTCCAAATTCCCAGAGTAGACACAATACTTAGACTATCCAGACACAACCATTAAGAATAAAAAAAATCTTCCTAATTTGTTCTGTCCTTTAGGTTTGCCCTTTGACAACACAAGAGGAATGATTAACTGTTTAAGGGCAGCTAGGTATCACAGCGGATGGAGCATTGGATCTAAAGTCAGCAAGACTCAAATTTCTGAGTTCAAATCTGGCCTCAGACACTTATTAGCTGTGTGATCCTGGGCAAGTCACTTAACCCTGTTTGCCTCAGTTTCCTCATCTATCAAATGAGCTGGAGAGGTATCTTTGCCAAGAAAACCCCAAATAAGGTCAGTGAGAGTCAGACAAGACTAAAACGACTGAACAATAACAAATGTTTAAAAATATAAGTAGGAGGCAACATGATGGAGTAGAAAGGGTGGGGAACCTGCAGTCAGGAAGATCTGGGTTCAAATCCCGCCTTTGACACTTACTAGCTATGTAACCCCAGGCAAACCATAACCTCTCTGAGCTACAGTTTCCTCTTCTAGAAAATGAGAATAACAATAGCACCTACCTGACAGGATTGTTCTAAAGATAAAAGATAAAATGTACGTTAAGCATTTTGCAAATATTAAGATGCCTCATAAAAGTCGGATTTTATTATTAACAAAGCAGAACTCTAATGATCTCCTTAATCTACCAAAATACAGTTGATCTGAGTCTTCAAACAGAAAGCCAAATATATCCCTTTCATTCATTCAATAAATGACAACATGCAAGGCTTAGGAAGTGAGATCATAGTTGAATAAAATTCAGTCTCCCATCTTCAAAAAAGTATTATCACGCCTACCAAGACACTTTGGTAGAAATGTATTTTGGGGTGATGATACAAGCAGAGAAAGGCAATCACAATCCACACTGACACTATTCTGCATAGAAGGAAGTATGGAACCCAGAAAAGGAAGCTAGCTCCAATGATGCTGAGATGCTGGTGGGCAAAAGGGTGACATAACTAGTATATTAAAAAACGGTGGTGGGAGCGGTGGTGGTGTTCAGCCTTTCAGTCATGTCTGACTCTTCATGCCTTCATTTGGGGTTTTCTTGGTAAAGATACTGAACTGGTGAGCCATCTCCTTCTCCAGCTCATTTTTCAGATGAGGAAATTCAGGCAAATAGGGTTAAGTGACTGGCCCAGGATCACAGTAAGTGTCTGAGGCCAAATGTGAATTCAGGTCTTCCTGACTCAGGCCTGGCGCTCTATCTACTGTACCATCTAGCTGCCCATTAAAAAGTTAATAGTATTAACTACATGATTAAATTGTCTTCATTAAAGCAAATACAATCTCTAATATGTAACAAGTGAAAAGTGAAAAATCAAAATTAAAATCACTTTTAGTAGTAAAATCTCAAGGAAAAGAAATTGTTGGTCGATAAGATATAGCAGAAAAAGCCACAGACTTGGGAAGTCAAAAGGATCTGGGTTCAAATCCCAGCTCAGCCACATACCACTGGACCTTGGGCAAAACATTTTCAACCCCTCTGGGCCTCAGTTTGCTCCTCCGTAAAACAAGGAGCTAGATCATGCGTAAGCACCTTTCCAGCTCTAAACCTATGATCAAAAGGACTTCCTTACACTGCAGGCTTTGATACCACTGAAGTCCAATTTGCTTGTTTTGTTTATGTTTCATTAACTAAGGATCGAATGATGTAATATCTGTAAAGCATTTAGCACAGTGCCTGGCACACAGAAGACATTTATTAAATGCTTAACTGTCAGGACCCAGATGATTCTTAGATGAAAGGGCAAAAGGTGATGAGGCATCAACCTCATTACACTAAAGCTAGTACTGACATATACCCATGCCAGAGGTCTTTGGCTCCACCTCTATGCTACACTGATGAGAACCCAAGGCATTAGCTGTGCAGACAGCAGACACTTCCTTCTTAAGAGACATGAATGTTGAGCTATTCTGGAAAGTGTCTCTTATCAAACAGAAAATCTAAGATCGGTGAGCCCTAGGGGGAGAAAAAATGGTATGCAGCCTCATTCTGCAAGGTTGCCCTGAGAACAAAAATAATCAAAATTGTTTTTAAAGTGTTTTTAAGCCTGACACTTACCCTTCAATTGCTGGGGACCGGTCAGGTCGAGAACTCCCCCGAGATCGGAATCTCCTAGTCATTGGCAGTCTGGGTGGCCTGCTGGGTCCCCAGAGATCTGCATGGGTTTGATGACCCCGTTCATTGTCTCTAATGTCTTGATCCAGTGAACTGCTACTCAGAAATGGTCTAAAGTCTGGGAAAAACATTGTGTGGTCCAAATGGTCCCAGAGCTGGTGAAAGTCAGAGACAGAAAACAAGGAATGAGACAAAAAACAAACTCAAAACTTGATAATTTTCCAACTTTAGCAGATACACAAAGGTCTACAAGTTCTTCCCAATATCACGTAAAAGCAGTGTGTCTTCAAAAGCAGATTTCATACACATGAAAACCATAACTAAATAAAGGTCATTTGTTTAAGAGAAAAAACCATAGCTACATAAATATCTTTTCTAGCATCTAGTTCACATTCACATGCCTCTTGACCAGTCTCATTCTTAGGATTTAATATGAGCTAGAGGAGATAACAGACTCTGGCTACTTATTCACCTAGCCACTAAGGATTAAACCTCATCTTTGGCTCTGCACGAGAAGATATCATCTGTGGATTCTATTCTATTACAAAAGCCCAAAATTTTCTTCTTTCTCCTCTCCCAAATACTACAGGAATCTCCTATAATAAAGTTTCTGTTTCTGAATATGTGTCTGTATGATAAACTCCTTTGTTCTGCATGTAAAATTACCATGGAAATATTAAAAATAAACAAATTGGTGTGACCAGGGCTAAATAGTTCTAAATGAAGTTTCTATAGAACCTAAAAAATGTCTGGCAAATCATCTAAAATTTAAGTAATTTTCAGAATGATTTTTTTTTCAATTATGATTCATTATGTAATGTCCTTCCTCTTTACACACATACCACTCTGCGTGCATACAAGTACAAGTACAATACAATCACAAGTACAATGTGGAACCAGCCCTGGCCTCTTAAAGGATACACCAGCAGAGAACAGGACAGTTCTGACAGATTCTACCCAGCTAGACAAGATTCAAGAATGGACCCAGGGCAGACTGCATTTCTGTTGTCTGAAGACCAACCCAGCTAAGTCTGCTGAAGCTCACTACCAGGCTGGAAACAATATGATGGATTTAGGGGCCAGAGAAGTTCTGGAAGGCCATCTGAGGCCAGGAGGATTATAATCTGTGATGCAGGAAATATTCACAGGAATGACATAAGAGAATTTGTAAGGAATTGCAGGGGGGGTGCGGGAGGGGGGGAGAGAGACACAGAGAGAAAGAGAGAGAGAGAGAGAGTGTTATACTATATGAAATATCCTCTATCTCTCATGAACATCCACCAAATCCTACTCTACTCAGAACTCACCCCCAGGCCCTGATTCCTAATACGTGTCTACTTCAGTCTCTAATTTCCTCCCTCCAGGGATTCTTAACTTCTCATGTCATAGACTAGTCTGGTGAAGCCTATGGACCCTTTCTCAGAATAATGTCTTTAAATAATTGAAGGAAATACCTAATTTCAGTTAGAGGTTACTGAAAATAAAGGTGTCTTTTTTTCCCATCCAAGTTCACAGGCCTCCTGATATACATCCATGAACCCTTTGGGGGTCGATTGACCCAGGTTAAAAACCCTTGCTCTACTTCTAAGTTGTTGTCATTTAGTCATGTGCAACTCTTTGTGATCCCGTGGACCACAGCATACTAGAACTGTCTGGGGCTTTTTCTGGGCCAAGATACTGGAGTAGTTTGCCATTTTCTTCTCCGATGGATTAAGGCAAACAGAGGTTAAGTGACTTGCCCAGGGTCACACAGCTAGTAAGTGTCTGAGACCAAATTTGAACTCAAATCTTTCTGACTCCAGGCCCAGCACGCCATCCACTGAGCCATCTAGCTACTTCTAAGTACTTCGGGCAAATAGCAGAAGAATGCACTCCAACCCTTACTCAGTCTGAGACCCTTCTTCAGAATCATTTGGGAGACTAACAGTTTCAAGTTCAGCAAGTTGGACCAGTTTCCTTTGGTTTTCAATGATAACTCACTCCTGGTGATTGTCAAGGATCACCGGCTTCTGGTCTGAAAAAGGAGGCTAGAACTTTTGAGTCCCACTGTCTGGGATCTTCAGTGAACCCAACTCATCTACACTTGTCCTCAAGGGGAAGCAGTATCCCTTGAGCAGTCCCCTCCATGGTGTCTGATCTCACTCCACACTCACTTCAACTGTAAGGAGAAATTCATCCCCTCTGGCATGAAACAAAGCAGTTTCACAAATGTATGTAATAGCACAACAAAAAGTGACATCCACTGTATTTACTGTTTTAAAAATACAGGGAAAAAAATATGGTTTACGTCAGAAATCCCCCCAGTTACAAAATGTCACAGGATTTTCCCTGAGAAATAGCATGACTTGGATAGAAAACTCCAACATCCTCCATCCCCTACTCAAAGTACAGAAAATGTCCTTTTCGAGCTTAATCAAGTACTCTTCTATGAAGATTTTGAGTGGGACACAATTTCTTCAATTGTCCCTCCAACTTCTCACCAAATGCCAGGTTATCCCTAGGACTTTGCCCTTGGGCCTAATTGGCTAATTTTTGTCCATGACTTGCATGAAGGCACAGACTACAAGTCTAACAAATTTACAGATGACACAAAGCTACAGATTACTTCATGAAGTTGGATTAAATTTGGGACCCCAAATGATTTTTATATGCTGGTTTGGATGATGTTAGTAGGATGAAAATGAGTAGGAATAAATGTCAAGTGTTATAATGTGGCTTCAAAAAGTCAACTGAACAAGTGTGTAAGATGGGGGACATATGGCTAGAGAGCAGCTGATATGAAAAAACATCCAAGAGTTCTAAAGGATTCAGAGCTCAATGAGTCAACAATGTGATGTGACAAGCCAAAGAGCTAAGCCTCTTACAGCCCAGGCTGTATTAATGGCAGCATGATGCCCAGGGCAAGGGAAAGAGAGCGCAATGCACTCTAACCTCACCAGATCACATCTGGCACAGCATGATGAGGCACCACAGCTGAAGAGAAACTGATGAGCTAGAGCTCATCACAAGGAAGAGGACCAAGAGAGTGATTCGAATGGGACCCAGGTCCTGGGAGGACTGGGTGAAGGACCTGGAGAAGATGAAGGCATTCTTACAATATTGGAAAACAACTGGGTGGGAAGAGGGATTAGCTTTGTTCAATAAGGAGAAACTTTGTACCAGGTCCAAGTCAGAAGACCTGGGTTCACCCTGCACTGCTGTGTGACCCTGAGCAAGACACTCATCTCTTTACGCCTCAATCTCTTCAATCACTGGAAAACTTCAAGCAGGGGCTGCATGACTAGGAATTGCAGTTGTTTTAGATAGCAATTAGGTTAAAAGACCTCGTAAGTCTCTTCCAACTCTAAGCTTCTATGATTTAGACCATTTCCCTGAAGGATCCAGTATGTATGCTCTGCCAAACTCAGAGGCCCTACTGGACTAGCTGTGGTGAGCAGTTCTCTGGCATACCCCTCAACCCTTGCACTCTCCTAACCTCGAAAGGCTAGGTAATAAGAAAACTATCTGAGAACCAACTATACCAAGATCTGCCCAAAGCTCCCTAAAACACAAAGGGTGCCCTTCCATCATCTGATCATCTATCCTATTAGGACACTAACAGCCACCTTGGCTCTGAAACAATACATTGATATGATCTCAGAGTGTTGGTTGACATTTCTCACTGGCACACAAAAACAGTCAGCCACTTTCATGAGACTGACAAAACCCACGTGGAGCTATAGGCTTAATTCCCTGGGTCTCTCTTTCGTGGGTCATGAGACATAATGAAGACATAAATGAGACAAATGAGACATAAAAGAAAAATCTCAGGATGGCCTCCTCTAGTCTCCCAAACCTCTATAAAGTGATGGTACTTCTGGGCCACCCTCAGTTATTTTTCATATACTCCTCAAACACTGCCTTTCATCCAAAAGAGATTTTTCCCTTCTCTTAAAAATCCAAAGCTGGTTTTGTTAACAGTACTCTGTTCATTATGTGAAGGGGTGAGTTACTAGCCTATAGTCTGCTCCTGTACGTGGACAATAATCACTTCACAACAATCACCTCTTGTTGGGGCAAGGGGGAAACCACTCCAAGGTTAGACCAAAGGGCAGCCTTGGGACTTATCCTACATCCCTCTTTCCCGCAATCTAGGGTCCATAAACTGTTGCTTTTTAAAAAAAATATATTTTGGCAAATGTATTTCATTTATCACTTGGTAACACAGTGCAAAGCACAGAGTAGGCACCTGATAAAAACTTCACTGTTGGGGGTGGAGGAAGAAATCCCTTTTATGGTCTTGTCTGGATAATTTAAATTTTTTAGAAATGATGGCAATGAAATCACAGGACCCCAAAGAAGGGCAAAATTGAGGGGGAAAGAACATAACTGAACAGCGTAATCAGGTCTCTTTGTACAATTTATCAGTGCCTTAAGATCACAAGACGACACATCATGAGACTCTACACTACAGACATGAGGAAAGGCATAATTACGTTCCCACTAGAGAGACAGTGCATGCCCCAGTCTTGAAACTAGCATCAGTATAGTTAGGAAATTGACTCACAGATAATCTCCTTACTCAGTGCCTCTCCTGGTTTGTCTGAATCATACCAGCTCACCTGACAGACCAATCTGTTCCTGTGTATCCCAAGAGAAGAGTAAGATGTTAAGGGAAAGGAGAAAAACATGAAATTTCTTCTGCCTCCTGCGTAACCAGCAACTGATTGTATATAACCTGTAGTATCAAAAGCGACTGATGAAGGACACAAGAATTCAAGGAGGCTTCGAGGGCTGACAACTAACTATGGGACAGTGTGGAGGTGGAGGGTGAAGAAGAATCAACAAATCCATTAATTCAGCTTTTTCTCTCCCTAGGCAACTACAAAAGAGAATAAAGAGGGAACTTACAAAAGACAGGATCTTTCTAGATATCTGAACCGAGGGAATTCAATCAGTCAATAAGCATTTGTTAAGCTCCTACCTGGTGCCAAGCACTGTGGTATTCAATGACATTCAGACTGGGTATTTGGGAAGTAATCTGAGATCACAGGACAGAGTGGGGCAGTGCTAGGCTCCCGAGTCAAGAAGACTAGAGTTCAAATCCTGCCTCAGACATCAGCTGTGTGACCCTGAACAGGTCAACTAACCTGTTTTAGCTTTAACTGCCTCACCTTTAACTGGGATAATGACAGTATCTCCTTCACAGGGTCGTTGTAAGGATCAAAATATCTATGTAATGCTTTGCAAACCTTAAAGTGTTATATAAATGTCAAGAAGGCCCTGTTAGAATCAGAAGACACTCAAATAAGGTGGAGTTTTTGGACTTTGTTTTTTATTTACTTATATTCATGAATTTGAATTCCATATTTCCCAATAAGTTGAGGACTAAGGATCAGGGTGAGAGTTTTTTAATATTACTATTCTGTTTGCTTACCATGTGGAGGCTAAGATACCCACCGAGGCCACTTTACAAAAGTGACTTCCAGCAGTTGCACCGGCTTGTGTTTATGGAAACATTTAACCTTAGAGCTGGAAAGACTCCAGAGGTTCCGTACTCTACCCCTCACTGGAAAAATGAAGTCCCTCTACCACATCCTCCACCCCCCCCACCCCCCCGCCCCAGCAAAAGTAATCATTCAGCCTCTTCTTGTGCACCTCCAGTAACAGAGAACTCACTATTTCATTAGGCAACCCCTTCCATTTCTCGAAAATTGTAAGGACATTTTCCTTTATGTTTGACCAAAATCAGATTCCATATAATTTCCATCCAACTGTCCTGCTTGTAGCCTTTGGGAGCTAAGCAGAACAAATCTAAACTCTCCTTCACAGGATAATATTTCGAATATTTGAAAACTGTCACTGTGCCTCTGCCAGCACCTGCCTCGAGGAGTTCTCTTCTTTAGGCTAAACATCCCCAGTACCTTCAGTAGACCCTCTTACCCTTTCAAGTCCCCTCAATTCTCCTTTGGATGCTTCGTGTAATTCCTCCTTAAACATCAAACTCAGAAATGAACTTTCTAGCTACTAAGGAGACATTATGTGGAACAATACTACAAGGGAATTCTTTATTTTAAATTAAGCTTTCATCTTTCCTACTTCTAGCCTGTGAGTTCATTATGGTAATCACAACTTTATCAGCTACACAGGACCAGAGGCAGATACAGGAGATAGTAGACACAGTGAAATAGAAACAAATCAGTACCTTTTTCCAGGCTAAGCTAGCCTGTGAGGTGGGAACTACATGGTTAAAAAAGAAAAAAGAAAAAAGAAAAAAAAACCTGGGAAGAGAGTGCAAAAGAAGAGATTTCAGGACACTGGGGAAAGGTACAAGGAGAATTACCACACGGTTAAATATTAAATGATACACAAACATATGGAGTGACCTCTTATTTTCAAGTTACAATCAAGTTCCTTTTTTGTAACAGGGATGCATAATCAGACATGTTTAAAACCTTTTGGAGACCTGAGCCTCAAAATGCTTATCTCCTTCCTTATCTCCCTTTCAAATCTCAACTCTGCCAATTAATGTGTGATCTGGGTGCTAAAACCCAGCACCTACACAGAACAAGCAGCCTACTTCCTGATGACTGGTGCCAAAATGTGTTGGTGAAAACAGCAGCTCATCTTGGGCTGCACTAATTGTTATTGCTTGAACACGGTTCAAACTCATTATTCTCAAACCACCATCCCAATGTCCCAAAAGTCTTACCAGGGCTTTAAGCTGGTCAACTTAAAGATACACTAAACTTTTGAGACCCCCTGTGTAACACAGAAAAAGTAGAAGACAGTAGGAAAATCAACACGCTAGCCCTGACTGGTCTCTGGCGTGTATGTCAGGGCTCAGATATTTTCTCTGAAATAGAGTTCTTACTGGAATTCAAACAATGAAAGCTCCAGCCACCGAAAGCCGAGCTTGGCTCTCAAACAGGCCACATCCTGCCTCTATTTTTCGTGAACACGCTGCTGTTGGCTCTCCTATGAACTGAATTTTGGCTCCAGTTTTGATCCAGACGAGCTGCTCAAAGAACCCCTCCCATCAAAACAAAACTTACCTCTGCAAACTGCGTGGATGTGCTGTCGTCTAGGCCGCTGCCACCACTATCTAAAAAACTAAGGTGAAACAAGAGTGAGTAGTGATCCTCCTCCCAGAAATAAGTTCCTCTCCTAGAAGCTAAATATAGACAGGGACACATGAGAGCAAAAGCCTGATAAAGAAAAAAAAAAATCACCACATGGCAACTGCAAAATTACAAGGAGCTGGAATGTGGGTTATTCTGTCAGAGAAAACAAATCAAACAAATTAATGTCAGTACCACAAACATAAAAATCAAAAGAAAGCCAAAGGATGAATGGGGGGGAGGAGGAAAAGGCGGGGTGGGGAGAACTCCACTGCCAAGCAAAGCAATTCCCTTTCCTTTACACCAAAGAAGCACTCCCCTTGCCACATTCTCATCAATGTATCACTTAAAAAAAGAAAGAAGAAAAGTCCTGCTTACCAGCAGGAAAAACAAGCTCCGGAGCAGCCAGAACCAAGATTTTGGCTGGGGCTAACACCACTCAGTAGTTTACCCTACTCTGAGACACAACGTGCTAAGCAGAGTGACATAGGTGCATGAATGAACATTTCAGTACTATGCCCACGGAACTTGGATCAGAAGAAAGGAAGCACTGTGCACTGCCCAGGAAGCCGCCCAACACCTTTTTCCTTTCCTGGCAGGAAATCACTGGCTGGAAATAGGAGGTCCTTAAGATGACTTCTATCTACCTCATGACACACATCCCTCCGGTAGTCACAAAACAACCTGATAACCTATGCTTTCTATCCCACAAAAGCCAGCTGACCAAAATACCCAACCCACATCTTCACTTTGAGCACTATTGCACCGAGCTCCATCACCTCCTGAGCTCGGTGATGGGAGGTCAGGCTACACATAAAACTGACAGGCAAGAGCTGAAACTTCTTTTGATGCAATAACAATAATTTCTCATTCACTGAATTAGAAGCTGAAGCCAATGTCCAGTCAACTTCACCAACATGGAATTTACTTCTCCTTAAAACATGCTATGTACTTTTTTCCACAATGGTCACCTATTCCTTGCTACTAACATTCCCCCCCACAAACCATTTCCTATGGGGACTTCCTTTTACATTATATTCCCTCAGTGGGGGTGGAGAAAAATCAGAGGCCCTTACTCTTACATAATTCTCATCACAGGGTCTCAGTCCCTTCAAGAAGTCATCATCTAGCTTTTCCCAACCCCTAAACCACTGCAAAGAGGTGGGTGTGTTATATCGCATAATTTAAATAGATCTTCCTTTGAGGAGAAATAAGGTAAGGACCACAACTCTCTTGAGTTCTACTAGTTGTTTTACTATCTAGAAATCTATCCTTCCAAATTCCTATCTAAGATAATACTAGGTCCCTTACCGGGAGAACAAGGTCCAACATGCCAACCTTACCTATACACAAGGAAAATGAGTCAATGAAGCAGCAGACTGAAAATACAGGATGGTTCCATGTTTTAATACCCAAATACAGAATATGAAGATACATATGAAAAGCTACCTGACCACAAGAAAACGTCTCTTTCAAAAGTTAAACTGACTGTACTTCAAGTGCTGCACAGGCCCCAATATACCCACACTTCTCTGGTATAAATGACTGCATGAATTTTCATGCCTCCTTGGAAATAAAGTTATATCGAGGGTGTCCCAAAAAATCTTAGTGTAGCTTCATCCTTAAAACTGTATTTGTTACTTAAAACACAAGGCCCATTTTTAACAATCATAAAAAATATATTTATTTACAGGGACTCGTAATACAACCATCTACAGCAAGAAGTCAGCAAACTATGCAAAGGAGCTAAGGAGGCTAGGAAGCTAAGAATGTTTTTTTCACATTTTTAAATAAAGATTCATAGTGTTTAAAAATGTAAAAACCATTCTCAGCTTAGGATCATACAAAAACAGGTAGAGGACCAGATCTGGTGCTCTGGCGGTAGTTTGCTCACCTCTGGATCTACAGCAAGTAGATAAAGCCTTTCAAATTACTGTATACAAAACTAGGGTGTTTTAATGACAGGTCAGAAAAAGAAAACCTCCTTGTTGTTACCTCATCAAATATTTACAGACTAGCAAGGTTTGTGACCTTTAATCCATTCTTTCTCCAATAGCTCCCCAATCTAGGGGAAGCACTTTATTTAATAGATTGATGTCTTCCTGAAGTCACCATACCTCACATTTCAGCAGCGTTTGGGCACAGCAGTGCCTACACAGCTTTACATTCCATTTACAAACTGGTAAGTGGGAAGCATTGTAAAGTTAAGAGAAGAAAGAGCTATGAAATCATAGTTCCCTAGACATCCAACTCTTTCATTTGTACTGTCAAGCTAAACATTGCCCTCTTAGGGTGGATGCTTGCCAAAGAAGGTCTAAAAAAATTAACTTACATGTTTAAAAAAAAAAAAACCTTAAAAAATTAAGCCCATTCACTAATAATCTCATTAGTTGATATGGCCTTAATGCATGCAAAGACACAAGTATCTGCATCAGCACTGGGTACATATGGAATATAAACAGAAAGTCAGCCCAAGTTAACATGCCACCCACACGCTTTTCTGATGTCATGCTAGAATGCAGGTTTAGCTTTGCTAAAGCTGCTTCCTCAGAATTCTAATTATGGGAATAGTGAAACTGTAGGTCTGTCCTAAACTGAACCCATGCATCAAAGTGGACAAAGGATGAGGTCAGAAGCTCCAGCTGATTTATGCACACAATTTCCACTCATTAGTGAAAACAAACCAATGCTGTACATACTGTAAGGCGGTAATTTTCCCCTGGTTTTGGAGGGAGCTTTCAACTTTAGATTCTGCCAACAGCAACAATAAGGGAATTAACAACTCTCATTAACTGTGAGAGACACAGTGTCACAATACCTGTGAGCTAGCCTCCAAGCTGGGAAGCTCTGGGTTCCAGTCCTGACTCGGACACATCCTGGCAGCATGACCCTGAACAAGTCTCCTCTTTCTCAACGCTCAGGATGACTCTCTCCTAACTACAGGCTTAAAGAAGGTGGCAACCTGCACTGTGGGATGGAGGGTCTCACTAGCAGCTACCAAGAGGATAAAATCACTGGTTCAGTCCCTACCCCTACCCATTAACCATTAAGAGCACACCTTAAGGCTCTCCAGGACTCAAAGGAAACAGGTCTGAAAACACCATCTTGTTTACCGAGCTGGAGAAAAAGAATCCCTAATTCAACTATCTCATTAGTGACTAACTACTCTAGCCTAAAAAAAGTCAATTTCTAATTATCCTGAGTTTAAAAGGAACATGACAATGATATTATTTCCCCTGGGGCAAAATAGTTCTATTAATATAAAAAAAGAAAGTGCATGCTCCTAAGATATTAAGCCCTAAAAGATTGGCATTGTTCTTCCCCTTCCAACCAATCTCTACTTAGTCCACCACATAAGGACAAAAGTAAATGTCTTCTCAGATTTAATGACAGTCAATCCTTCTTCCAGGGACTAGAAATGGAAATCTGTTTCCCTAAACAAACTCACATTAATTTGGTCCCATTCTAGATAAAGCACATTCCTCTAAAGTATCAGCCAAAGGGAGGAAAACATGTCTTCTCCCAAGTAGAGAGAACTTTGTTCTTTATAAATAAAGCTGCTATGAATATGAGAAGCTAGCTATCCTCGCCAGAAATTACTCTCCCATGATATAGCATAGTGACTTGGCTCTCAGACACAGGATAGATCACCATAAATCTGCAAGCATCCTAGAATCATAGGAACAAAATGATAATCTACTCAACTCTAACTGGTGTGGAAATAAGGATTTCCCAGAAAATGCCTTATTTCTAGGATCAGTGGACTCGGGGAAAGTAAGAGAATTAAATATTTATATAGCACCAACTATACTCCAGGTACTGTGATAAGCACTTTACAAATATTAGCTTATTAGATTCTTATAACAACCCTACCCAAGGTAGATGCTGTTATCATCTCCATTTCACAGTTGAGGAAACTAAGGCAAACAAAGGTCAGGTGACTTGCCCAAGGTCACACAGCTCGTAAGTGTTTGCGCCTAAATCTGAACTCAGGTCTTCTTGACTCCAGGCCAAGTGCTCTACGAGGTGAGCCACCCAGCTGCCTCAAAACAACTACTAACTCATCACTTCCCCCTTTTCCCTCCTCCCTCGCCATCTCTTTCACATATACCCAAGTCTTTAGTTAGAAGACTGAGAACCAAATTTACTCCAATTCATTCAATCCAATTGAGAAAAATAATTAACATGATGTCTGATTTATTCATGAGCTTGTACAATACCTGGAATCATCAGTCACTTCTTCAATAAAGCCTGATTCACATCTGGGGCAAATATACTCCTATGAAAAGAAAGGAAACACAAATCATTAGAGAGCTGAGCATTCAGTTTCAGGCCAGCAAACAACACAAAAGCTGATGCTACGAAACAGTCTGAGTGCCCATCCATTTGTCCTATGGTTTTCTTTGTTATTCACTAGCAAATACTGACACATTTGGAAGATTCAAGTACTGGTTTCATAAATGCCTAAGTGGATTTAGGCTGAAATGAGAAAAAACAGACGTGAACAACATCAAAAATATTAGTATTTAACTGCTTCACTAATTTAAAAATGTCTGCATTACATCTGGGTAAATTTTCATTACCCAGCTTCCTGCTCAAATCTAGCTCTCAATGAAAAATCTCTACTAGATAAATGAGCCTAGAAATGTAGGGTGCTTCCCACTACATCATACTGTCTCTCTAAACTGCACTTTGGAAATTACAAAAATGGTCATTTGGAGATTTCCTAGCCAATATTTTAAGGCTTATAACTTGGTAACTGGCTACTGAATCAAATATTCAACATTCCAGACTTAACAAGACAATCAATTCAGTGAGATTATTCAATGTGATTGGAGGGCTGGAGGGCAGAGCATTCAACTCTACCCAAAGCCTCCCTTAGCAGAGAGTGGGGCCTCTGCTCGGCAAGAGCACTGCATTTTCCATCAGCTGTTCTACTTGGTCTCAACTCCGCCAAAAAGATGCACCAGCTCCTTACCCTAGGTGTCCTTCCTCTCCCTTCCCTTGCCAGTTTCCTTTTGCTTTCAGTCTTCCCCCATTAGAATGTAAGCTCCTTGAGGGCAGGGACTGTCTTTCTCATCTGTATCCCAGTGCTAAGCACAGTGCTCCGCACATAGTAGGTACTTAATAAATGTTTACTGAACTGAATTGAATTAAATAATTCAAGTAATTAGGGACTTTAAAAAGGACTCAAATCCTGATGGATATTAATTACATTAATTACAAGTTGCTTCTCCCATACTGCCAGTGTCCTCCTCTATGGGGAGAATTGAACTAGGCGATCTCTAAGGTCCCTTCAAGCTCTAAATCTAGGATAATCATGAAACTTTAAAAGATTAACAGACATTATCTAGTACACCTCCTACCCTATACCCTTAAACTCCTTTCATCCTCAGTACCCTTGGTAATCCTGGCTGGTAGCTAGGAATCACAGTGGATAGAGTGCTGGGCCTGGAGTCAGGAAAAATCTTCGTTAGTTCAAATCTGGCCACAGACAAGTACTTACTAGCTGTGTGACTCTGCCTTAATTTCCTTATCTATAAAATGAAATGGAGAAGGAAATGACAAACCGATGGAGTGATATGACCTGGACCCCTAAAGGAAAAAGAGGAGTCCTTGAAAGCAACCCAGATCATCACATTAGCCTACTTGACATTCCTTTCACTGTCACACCTGGCCCACCCCAGACTACTTATCACTCCTTAATCCCACCCAGATCCTTTCATTATCCCACTAAGTACCAGCACCACTCTCCTTAGTTTTGCAGGTTCCCTACTGGGCTACAACAAAGTCTGCCACTTGGGTCAAGAAGAGTCAGACACAACTGAACAACAAGAAAGTGGGTGGTGGTGGGGGAGGAGGGAATCCAGTCCTGCTATTTCATTACTATAGAGAACTCCCTCTCCCAATACCAATAGACCCTGCTCTGAACCTCATAGAGAGCTGTCTGGGGAACTCAGAGATGAAGTGCTTTGGCCAATGGTTGAGATGGGTTTGAAATCTTCCAGACTCCAAAGACAGCTGTTTATATGCTGTTACTCAGGGGGAAGCAGCTTGATCTCTTTTTCAATGACAGAAAAACAAAGGTGGAAAATTGATCCTGAATTAAGGGTTGAATCCCTAAATAGGGCTACAGACTCTCGAGATAACCGAGTCACTAGCCTTCTGGTCAGTCCCATCCTAACTTGGGCAAAGCACTTCACCTGTCTCAGACCCCATAAGCTGTGGCTCTCCCTGCTACTTTGTAACTCTAAATTTCCTAGAACCAAGTACATATTTCTGGATAGACTGATCTTTATTGAACAAAGGTAAAGGAAAGCAGAGAACGCGTTTCAAGTCTCCTGTGAACCAATGAAATTCTGACGAGTTCCCAAACAGCTTTTGCTCAAATTGGACTGCTTTTTTCTGCAGCTATACAGTAGACACAATCGTAACCAAAACACAGGCTTGATCTGGAACTGGCCTCTCCTCCAGTCAGCACTATAGGAATCATGGAAACCCTATGGAATCAACAGACCGTTCACACATCAATTATCAGTCAGAAGAACAAAACTACTCTCTCAAATACCGTAATGACCAGGCCTTGGAGCAGAATGTAGTATCTCTGCCCCTAAAACCTCAACCGTCATTTTGCAAGACTAAAAACCCAAAATCTGCAAGTGTTGTTCCTATGTTGTCTTGAAGACTCCAAAGTCATCTCAAGTTCCTCCACATCCCTGCCGATTTCAGACACCCATGACAATTCCAAACTCTCCTCCATTTCAACTGCTCTCGGGGTTCTTCACCCCTCCCACCACTTTAGCAAGTTGAATGAGCTTTGAAACATATTAAAAGACAAGATGCTGTCCACCCTGCCAAAAACTCTGGGCATCTTAAAGGAAAAAAGGAAATGATTGGTAATGACTCTGTGCCTTTGGGTATACTATTTCACTGCAAAAAGGCTTAAAACTCACTAGGCCTCAAAATATATGGTAAGGACCTCAATTATTCTTGTTACTGCAGGAAATCCACTCCATTGAGGTCTTCCTCCAATGTTTTATTGTAGCTTAGAATAGAGGCGACCCTGCCATTGGAGTACAAGCTCCTGTGGATTCTGTCAGACAGAAAGAGTTGGAGTGGAGGTGGGGTGACAGACACCGCTCCTCAGAGAATTGGCCTGGTTCAGTTCAGAAAAGCTCCTCATTAGAAAACTGGTAAATTGAGCAACTTGCTAATGGGGTAATGGGCCCTGGACCCCGAAAGGGAAAAGACCAGGTCTTTAAAAGAAACCCATTACCTGAATTTTCCCATGCATTTCAGCAGCCCAGATCATTGGCTACTCCACCTAAGGCACTTGGCCCACCCCAGACTTAATTAGCATACTTGACAGTCCTTTCACTGCCCTCATTGGTCCACAGCAGACTACTTAATACTCCTTTCACTACTGGCCCTGGCCCATCCCAGACTACTTACCCTTCTTAATCCCATCCAGATCCTTTCACTGTCCTTTTCACATATAAACATCAGTCTCACCCCCATTAAGTTGCAGATTCCCTAAGCATCTCAAGTTACAATAAATCATGTCATTTGACAAGAAGGAAGAAGATTTGAGTGCATGAATCCACTCCAGGCGGAAGTCTACCCTGTGCCCTGCCATTTCTAGGTTCTCCCAGCAACCCCAAACAGCATCACTGCCACAAATCATCAAGATCATCCACTGAGAAAACTGTAACCACTGAGAGGTTGTAATATGCATCTGTGAAAAGCTTCATACAGAAATTCACAGATCCTCCAAGTATAGTGATCTGAAGATCATGTGGAAATTCTCATACACTTTGTCCTTGGCTTTAGCATCACTGTCACATTCAGAAGGAAAGTTCTGAGTTTCAAGTACAAGATCCCTCCAACCACTCCAAAAAGATTATAAATGAAAAATAATCTCTTCTTGGAAAGAACATCTGGATTAGTTATTATTACTTGTTATCAAGTTGAACCCTAATGCATCTAATAGGTCAGTCAGTGAACAAAAATTAAGCTATTATGTGACAGGCACAATAGTAAGCACTGAGAGTACAAAAAAAGGTAAAAGATAAGCCTTGCTCTTAAGGATCTCACAGCCTAATGAAGACAAGACATAAACAACAAACATATAAGCTGGAAAAAATCAACAGAGGGAAGGCACCAGAATTAGGGGGAACGGGGAAAGGCTCAATATAAAAGGTGGAATCTTAGCTAGGTCCTGAAGGAAGCCAGAAGACAGAGATAAAGAGGGAGAGCATTTCATGCATGGCGGACAGCTAGTGAAAACGCCCAAGTCACGAGTGTCTTGTGCAAGAAACAGCAAAAGTGTCAATGGATCTGAAGGGTGTCAGAAGATTGGGGAGTGGGGAAGGATTGTACACAGGGTTGTAAAGGGCTTCAAAGATCAGAGGATTTTATATTTGATTCTGGAGGTGATGGGGAGCTCTTGGAGTTTATACTGAATAAAGGGTGGGGGGATGACATGGTCAGACCAGCTCTTTAGGAAGATTACTGAGCAGGTTAGACTGGAGGAGGAAGAGACTTATAGCAGAGACACCAACTAGCAGGCCATTGCAATAGTCTGGGTGTGATGGCAGTGTCAGAGGAGAGAGGAAGCATAAACAACAGATGGCATGAGATGGTATGAAGGTAAAGTGGACGGGTCTTGGCAACATGCTAGATAAGGGAGGTGAAAGTGAGGTGTCAAGGATGATGCCTGAGTTGCAAGCCTAAGAGACTGGAAGAATGGTGATAAGGGAGTTTGGAAGCTGGGAGAAAGGTTTAGGGGAAAGATAACAAGTTCAGTTTTAGATATGCTGTGTTTAAGATGTCTACGGGACATCTAGCTTGAGATGTCCAACAGGCAATTGGAGATGTGAAAGTGGAGGTCAGCAGAGGGGTTAGGGTTGGATAAGTAGAGCTGAGAATCACCAGCACAGAGAAGACATCTGAATCCATGGGAGCTAGTGAGATCACCAAGTGAAAGAGTACAGAGAGAGAAAAGAAGTAAGCAAAGTCAGAGCCCTGTGAGACACCTATGTCAAAGGATGCTAAAGAATAGTGAGACAGGTAGGAGGAGAACAAGGAGAGAGTGGTGTCATGAAAACCTAGAGAGAAGAGAATATCAAAGGCTGATCAATAGTATCAAAGGCAAAACAGAGAGGTCCAGGAAGCTAAGGACTGAGAAAAGGCCATTAGATTTGGCAATTAAGAGAACCTTAGTAACTTTGGAGAAAGCAGTTTCAGTTGAATGATGAGGTCAGATGCCAGACTACATAGAAAACTAAGAGAGGAAAGGAAGTGGAGGCACCTGTTGTAGACATACTTCTCAACAAGTTTAACCACAAAAGGGAGGAAAGATGTGAGACTACAGCTAGTGGGGATGGAGGAGCCATGGGAATATTTGGAGATAGCAAGGAAATCCCCACTAGACAGAGAGAGACTGAAGGGAAGTGAGTAAGGAAATGATAGATGGGGCTATCTGTAAAGCAAGGGGTATGCATGGACAAGAAGGACCATTTCTTCATGTGAGATGGGGTGAAGGAAGAAACCAGTTTGATAGATAAAGTGGGATAAGAAAGACATACACTACCCCAAATGCCCACCAACTGTTTCATCTAAAAAAAAAAAATTCATCAATTTTGAATACTAATGATTTGATAACTTGGAAAGACTTAAAAACTGATAAATGCAATGTTCAACCATGACTGGAGAGAACTGAAGATGAAACATACAATCAACCTCCTTACAGAGGAGTTAACAGATCCAAAGTACAGAATAAGACATATTTTTGGACATAAAAAATGTAGGAATTGTTTTGCTTGATTAAATTCATGTCACAAAGAGTGTGTTTTCCTTTTTTTTTTATTTTGGGGTAGGAACTAGCAAAAAATATTGGCAATAAATAAAAAAATGAATGAATGAATAAGGGTCATTAACACATCTTTTAAAAATGTACTAATGAAAATGGACGAGAGTACGGAGTGAAGCCCAAACAAGCAGGATAGTTTTGAAAATAACATGTAGGAGAATAGTACTTCTATACCTTAAACTATATTAAAAGGCAGCAGATATCAAAACCATTTGACGTTAATTAAAAAAGAAAATAGATCAATAAAACAGATTATCCAAGGGAAAATCAGAAATAATGGAACTCAATAACCCAATGCTCAATAAACTCCAAAATAAAAATTCCTTAGGAAAGAATTCTGTATTTAATTTCTTAAAATTGCTAGGAAAACTAGATAGTCTGACAGAAATAAGCCTTAGACCAACATCTTATACCATATTCCAGAATAAATTCAAAATGGATATATGACTTTAATATTAAAGATAATACCATGAAAAAACAAAACATATAACTTCCACATCTATGGGTAAGAGATGCATTCTTAAACACGGGGAAAGGAGACAAGCATTTATTATGTGCCTACTGTATGCTGGACAGAGTGCTAAGGGCTTTACAAATATTACCTCATTTGATCCTTACGAATACCTTAGAAGGTAGATACTATTATGATCTCCATTTTACAGGTAAGAAAACCGATGCAGAGAGAAGTTAAGTGACTTGGCCAAGGTCACAACGTGGGTGCTCTGCCCAAAAGGAATAAAAATTTAAATCTCTTAAATTTTTTTTTTCCTTAAAGATCAGCCTTGGGGCAGCTAGGTGGCGCAGTGGATAGAGCACTGGCCCTGAAGTCAGGAGGACCCAAATACAAATCTGGCCTCAGACGAAAAACACTTGACCCTTACTAGCTGTGTGACCCTGGGGAAGTCACTTAATCCCAACTGCCTTTAAAAAAAAAAAAAAAAAAAGATCAGCCTTAACCCCAAATCACTCATGGCTCTCATTGATTGGCCAACAATAAGTCCCAGGCCAAACCCTACTTGGTCACTGTTTGGGTCCAGATTGGCTAGCATGAATATAAAATTATATAAGACAAAAGGGAGAAGGCACAGAAAGACTTAAATGAACTCAGGCAGAGTGAAATCAATAGAACGAAGAAAACATACATAATGAGAACAATATAAATAGAAAGAACATAGCCACAAAATAAAAAATGAATGCTGCAAAATTACAAACAAGCCTAGAGAAATGTGAGGGGTTCATGGACATGAAAAAAGGCACGTGTTTTCAGTTCATTTATTTTGCTGGGTTTTCTTCTTTCTCTTTTTCTTCAAAAAAAGATATCCTTTCTCATATGAGATGACTTTCTGGGAAGGATAAGAGGAAAAACATAAGGGGAAATTTTAGGCAATGTTAAAAAAAATATCGATAAAAATTAATTTAAAAAATAACATGAACTTCAATACTTTTTTTTAAAATGCAAGCTATAATATTTGTGATTTCACATGTAATCTTCTTTTTGTTCCACATCATATATAACAATATATTTTTTGATGTTCATCAAATTCAGAATTAAATTTTAAAATACATATTATATACATATTTTTAATTTAATTTAAATTTGGAGTTAAAATTTACACACACACACACGTATCTATATCTATATATATCTATATATATATCTATATATATATACATATATATTTTTTTTTAAGGGTTTGAATTTGGGAATACTTACTAGAATAGTTTAGTCTGGCTGCTTGTATCAACTTAAAAGCAAGAAATATTCAACACTCACTAACATTAGAAAATGAAATATACCTCTTGGCTTTAATTATTGCATTTCCCTTTCCCTCTTGTTCTCTGACAGACAGAATTATCAAAGTCTGAGTTGTTGGCAAAGCAGTGCTATGACTCATGATCCAGTTGAAGTAATGCCCCACAAAGAGAAACACCCTTGAACCCTATGCAAATTTATATTCCTTAGTATTATTCAATCTGAACTCCCCATTGATTTCCTTATCTGAACTCAGAATTTTGTTTTTTCAGTGGTAGGGTTGCTATCAGTTATTGATTTAAGTGCTGGCACTTTATGGTTAGAACAACAAAGGTCAGTAACTCAATGGACAGATACCTATTTTCTGTCCAGTAGACTCAGTGACTTAATCACCGTACTAAATAACATTATATACTATTCGTACAGCTCATACTGGCTTCAAGTATCAAGTTAGCAAAATTGTACTGAGACAATTACTCACAAACTACTTAAATGGACAGATCAGAGGCAAAATATTTTATATATCATCATAACTCAGAATTGGAAATGTCATCATTAGTGTTTAATATCTCTATTCCTTTTCCTCCTATTCTCTAAGATTCTAAGGCTGGAGACTCTAAGTCTCTAAACTTAAAGTTTAATTCTCTTTTTTTAATTGGGCATTTGACAAACATTAAACATGAGCATTCTGATACACAAAGGATGGAAGATTTTAAATTAAATACTAAGTTTCAGTTGCATATAGTTTTTTACAAGTACATGTTAAATTTTTAAAATATATTTTTATTTATTTTGTTAAATATTTCCCAATTACATTTAAAAATGTTTAAACTTTTTTTTTTAATTTTGAGTTCCAAATTCTCTCCCTCCCTCCCAACCCTGCCCCATCCCTTGAGAAGTCAAGCAATATGATATGTTAAATTTAATATGACAGTAAAAAAAAACACATCCTGGTTTTCTATAACTTATTCTGAACATCCATCTGCTCTTCTCTGATTATTTTCAAGTGTTTCATTGATGACTTTTGCATCCGCCAAACATTTTGATCACACATTCTTATTAGTGAAACATTTTGAACACATCAATCAATATATGTATAAATCATATCACTAACAGTTCTGTACATTATGAAATTTACATAAAATCAGACATTTAAATTTTTGAGAAAGACTAAGTATTTTGAAAATATTTTATTAAGGCCCAAAAAACCTTTTGCTCTCACTCAAAATGTGAGTAATATTTCTAGGGAAAGCAATAGTACACTAGAACCTTTTTGCTCTCACTGAAAAGAGGAAAAATGCTATTTTTAGTCAACTTAACCCTTTATAATACAAGTTCTGGGCTGATTTGAGGACTTTGACCTTTGTCCTTTCACTGATCTTACTATGCCAAGCCCACTATCAACTGCCTTTGGTCTTTTTCATGTATTGCTGAATACAGCTGGAGCAAAAATTAAAAACCTTTGCTGACTGGGGCCAGTAAAAATTTATGATATATAAATGTCAAAAGGGCCTTCAATGCAGCAAGGTTACTTCTACACCACCCTAATCAATTGGCTATTACAAAGGCTTTTCCAAACCTTTCATTACTCTTCCTTTGCCCACCTTCTCAGCTAAAAACCATAACCTCATATTTCATTTAAAAAATTCGTTATTTACCCAGAGTTCCCTTTTATCACTTCTTCATCTCACATTACTCAGGTGCCTTATCCTATCTCCTCCTTCATCCCATCTCATATGAAAAGATATGTTCTCCTCCC